>NC_135637.1:11587843-11892650 GCF_053574225.1 Canis aureus
TTAAGGAAGTAACCAGAGAGGAAGCTGGAGAAGTACTTATGACCAGATTATACACACTTTTTCTGTGTCTTATATAAATGTTAAAGGAGGGGGATCCCTGGGTGGCACAGCGGTTTAGCGTCTGCCTTTGGCCCAGGGCGCGATCCTGGAGTCCCGGGATCAAGTCCCACGTCGGGCTCCCTGCATGGAGCCTGCTTCTCCCTCTGCCTGTGTCTCTGCCTCTCTCTCCCCCTATGTCTATCATGAATAAATAAATAAAATCTTTAAAAAAAAAATAAAAAAAATAAATGTTAAAGGATATGATTTTAATGCTGTTATGTAATGATTTAAGTAATCACTATAGGTTAATTGGTAACCTAATGAAGAAAAGCCTACTGGACCTAGTCATTAGTTTATAATTTTTTAACTTGTCTTTTAGTATGAAGAGCTGATGGAAGCCTTTAAAACTTTGCATAAAGAATGTGAGCAACTCAAGACATCTGGATTTTCTACAGCAGAAATAAGAAGGGTAAAGAAAGGAAAATATAGTAACAATATTTTTTTTAGATTTGAATATTTTCCCATTTTTGTTTTTGGTTAATTCAGTATGAGTCTTAAAACTACATAGGAACCAGTGATAACAAGGGTCAGATTTTCTTTTGTTGAATCTTTGCTAATTCTTTACTGAAGAAATTAATGATACCAGGGTAAATTCATAATGAGTTCTTATGTACTGTATAGACTACTACCATGGATTATAAAAGATTACATTTTGGCTATCTTTCTCTATGTGTATATAGTAAAAAATGTATGTTATATAAAGTATAAAGTATATTTATCATATATACACACACACACACACACACATATATATATATATATATAGAGAGAGAGAGAGAGAGAGAGAGAAAGGCAAGAACAAAGAAGAAAAAACCATCCAATTGTTATCTTTCAGGCTTTGTGTATTTGTGTTGGTGGGTATTTGGGGTCATGCTATACATAGTTATTTGTATATTGCTTTTTTAATCATTGCATTGTAAACATTCACATTGTTATCTTTCTAGATTTTTTTTTTTTAAAAGAGGGACTGGGGGGGGAAGGACAGAGGGAGAGGGAGAGAGAGAATCTTAGGCAGGCTCCATGCCCAATGTGGAGCCCAATGTGGGGCTTGATCTCATGACCATGAGATCATGACCTGAGCCAAAATCAAGAATTGGATGCTTAACCCACTGAACCACCTTGGTGCCCCCTAAATATGATTTTTTTTAATTTGGGGGTTGGGAAAGAGGGAGAGGAAAGATTCTCAGGTGAAGTCCCCACTTGAGTACAGAGCCTGAGGCAAAACTCAGTCTCAGGACCCTGAAATCATGAACTGAGCCGAAATCAAGAGTTGGCTGCTTAACCAGCTGAGCCAACCAGGTGCCCCTAAATATGATTTTTAATGATTAAATGATATTCCATATGGATAGGTTAACCATTTTTGGTTTTTATTTTATGTTTTGCTGTTACAGATAATGCTATGCTTGTTGTATACATAAATTTATTTGGGGTATCTATAATTGTTTCCCTGGATAAATTTCTAGAAATATTAAGGCATACAAAAATTTTCAGGACTTTTGACGCATGTCACTTAATGTTCTCCAAAATTTAACATTTTCACCAGGCATATAACTTCTTTCCCTAAACACATACTGATTCCACTTTCATGAATTTTGTATTTTTAGAATTCCTGAGTTATCCATGCCATCTTTATCTTTTTAATCAAAAAACAATAGAAGTTGTCTCCTCAGAGAGGCCTTCCCTGATTCCCTAGATGGAGTAGTTCCCCCAGTTCTTTTTGTTTTATAAAACTCACCACACTTAAAATTACCTTAATGTCTATTTTCCCAACTGTCTTTATGCCCTATGAGGGTAAGGACCATGTCTCTCTATTTTGTTCATCACTGTATCCCCAGTGTCTATCACAGTGCCCGCATGTGGTAGGTTCTCAATGAGAGTTTGTTGAGTGTATTGGGAACAAAAGGTGAGCTCACATTTACTGGGAAAGAGAGCCATAAGTAGGATATTTATAGTATGAAGGAAGAGTGATGGATATTCATCCACTGTTCCTCTGTTACGTCATGTGAGTAAACTGACATGATAAAAAGACTGAGAGTCTGTCATTTTAATTTCATTATTGCCAAACTATTTTTGAACATATTCTTTGTAGAAAATATGATAAGCAAGAAATAGAAGATAATTCACTCATAATCCCATGCTGTAGAGATAACTACTATTGACATTTTAGCAAATATATTTAATACTTTTTCTTTGTATTGTACTATATATAAATGTTGTAATCTGCTTCTTTGAAGTAATGTCATATCATGAGTTTTTCTGTCATTAAACATTCCTTTGCATAATTTTTAATGACTTTCATTATATTGTGCCATAGTTTATTTAATAATTCTCAGACATTTGGTAATTTACAAATTTTAGATGTGATTAGTATCTGTGAGACTCCTCATAGAGAAGTCTTTGGCCATCCATGCATATTTTATTAGGACAAATTCCCAGAAGTGGAATTATCAGGCTAGATGGTATATATGTTTAAGACTTTTGATCTTTTTCTTCAGTACAATGCCATCAGTAGCGAATAAGAGTTCCCCAGATCCTATCAATACTGACTACTATGTATATTTTTCTCTTTAGTATTACTGTGATAGTTAGGCTATTAGTTTTTTAAGTTTAGGAAGGATTGTTTGTTTTCACTAGAAAATATGTGGAGCTGATTAAAAGGAAGGTGGTTTATTTTTGAAGTCTTTTTTTTTTTTTTTTAGGAAGAGAATTGTTTAATTGACAAAACCAGACACAAATTTATGTCTTGAAAACACCACAACCTTAAAAATAACTTTGATGGAAAATTGGCAGAATATATAGTTTGGTATTTAACAATAGATGAAGTGTCAGCAGCTGTTTTCATGGTTTTAGACCTGTACACTTTCCATTATAGAAGACTTTTGAAAAATTGTGTGCCCTTATTTGGGCAGAACACAAATGTGCTGGTTGGCAGCTTTACCTTGCTACGTTATTACCTGTTTTGGTTGCTTTTCTAAATGAACACTAAGCTGCCAAATAAATTATCCTGAATAAAGAATCCTGGCGGGGGCGGGGGGGTGGATATAAAAATGCCCTTTATCCAAAAGAGTATCTTTGTTCCTTAATGCTCTGGTTATAAGTAGTGAAAAAATCATATGAAAACTTTATTTGAATTCTACAAAGAATGCTTTTTCTTATAATGTGTCCTTGACTACTTTTTTAGGATATCAGTGCAATGGAGGAAGAAAAGGATCAGCTCATTAAGAGAGTTGAACGTTTGAAGAAAAGGGTAAGGCAAAAATTAGCACTCTAAGACTTTGGCCTCAAGTCCCAAGGACTTGCAGAGATTTAGGAATGGAAATAAGGATTAAGCAAAGTATGGGTGTACATCTGAGAATGGACTCAAATAATATTGACAGAAAGGGAATCTCCCTAGGCAGTAGCTCAAAATTTTTAAGGTCCTGGAGTCTGGAACTTAAGTGTCATCTCTAGGGAGTACTGTTTGCCAAAAAGAAATGATAAGTGGATGTCTGAGTCACATGACATGCTAATTTCTTTCTTAAACTTGACAGTAACATGTACTACTTATTCCCTTACTGTAGGTGGAGACAGTTCAGAATCATCAACGGATGCTTAAAATAGCAAGGCAACTTCGAGTTGAAAAAGAAAGAGAAGAATTTCTTGTGCAACAGAAACAGGAACAAAAGAATCAGGTATCCTCATAAAAGTTTATATTCTCATGATGAAAGAGATAGGTCTTTTTGATCATTCGAATATAAAGAAAAAAGGGTTCTAGAATTGTAGAAGTTCATGTTTCCTTTTGTTAACATGATGGAATACTCTTAAGAGGATTTTTTAAAAAAAGATTTTATTTATTTATTCATGAGAGACACAGAGAGGCAGAGACACAGGCAGAGGGAGAAGCAGGCTCTCTGTGGGAACTCAATGCAGGACTCGATCCCAGGATTCTGGGATCACAACCCAAGCCAAAGGCAGACACTCAACCACTCAGCCACCCAGGCATCCCTTAAGAGGATTTTGTGACACCAACAGCAATAATACTACTGAGTTCTGTACCCAGTATGTATCTATATACTACCTTTTGGCCTATGCTTAACTTATGTTGACACAACATTACAGAGCATTCATTGTAATGTTAAGCATTAAAATTAACTGCTGATAAAATTTGTCAGATCTCTGAAGGGTGTCCTGAATTCTGGGGTGATGAGAATATCCATTTTATTCCACTGATCACAGTATCCACTATACTTTATTCCCATGGAAATAAGCAAATCATGAAAAGACTCAAAATCATCCATACTCCACTTTTTTAGACTTTGCCTTAAAGAAAAAATAATCTGGCTAGAAAGGATTGCTTATTATATTGAAAAATCTATCTTAAAACTGAGTAGACTTATATGTTAAGAATATACTTCCTGTTCAATGAGATGTTTGACTTTTTTGGAACTTGTCTTAGCATCATGGTAGTTCCACTGTACCAGTAAGCTGCATTGCTTGCGCTATGAATGGTTACTTAGCATCAGTGTGTGATTCTAAGACATCATTTGTGAGAATGTATTCCTTAGAATTAAGAAAACCATGTTAGGGCACCTGGCTGACTCAGTTGGTGGAGTGTGCAGCTTTTGACCTTGGGGTGTGGGTTAAAGCTGCACATTGAGTATAGACATTACTTAAAAAGAAAGAAAGAAACCCATGTTATAGCAAGAAAAGTCTGGAGGCCTAGTATATGTATTTCTTTACCAAGTATTTTTCCTTGATCACTAAGTACAGCAAATAACTGAAGATAAACTTTCTGAAAGCTTTTTTGTAAAAAGCTTTACATGAAAAGGTATTGAGAAAATTAGTTACATTTTGGGTTCAACATAGTAATTTTCTTAGTTTTTATTATTCTTACATTACAAGAATTATGTGGAACTTGTATTTTTCTTTGCTTGTCTATGTGAGTGGTAGGTTTCAATAGATTAAGCAAATAATGGATCTACTTGTATTTTAAAGCTGTTTCATGCAGTGCAGAGACTGCAGAGAATACAAAATCAGCTGAAAAGTATGCGCCATGCAGCAGCAGATGCAAAGCCTGAAAGTAAGTGGAAACTATTACATGTTACAGATGATCAGAGAATATTAGTTTAAGTTAGTAGTTATTCTTAAAGCAATCAACTCATGAGAATTAATTATCATCTAGTGATAGCTAAGCATTTTAGAATGGCATTTCCTAGGTAATGCATGAGAGCCCTGTTGGAGACATCCTTAAGTTTTTACCTGGTTTTATAATTTCCATTCACTCTTTGGTCAGAGGGTGAAGGGACTGAAAACCACCGTGGAAGGAGGCTCTCTGTTGTGTGAGCATCTAAAATACTTAGGATGGATAGAAAAGATGCAAATAATTGTTGTAGAGCCTGGGCTATAAAGAAAAGAAATAAAATGTTGGACCCTTAAAGCTGAGTGTTTTTTCATATTATTCGATTGTGCTAATGGCATGGGTAATCCTGGCTCTATTGTTATATTAGCTTTATTTAGAAGATGAATTGTTCTGATATTTCCAGATTACACCACCAAACCCATCCTAGGCATTTTTAGTGTTTTTGCTCAACAGAAGAAAGACCATGTAAACTGAAAGAGTAGTAGAAAGCTCTAATTGGTACTGGATAAATGTAATGTAAAAATTTAGCTGTTCAAGGGTTAATTAATCTTTCTATAATATTATATGAAATATTATACTCTAAGCTATAAGTTATAGAATAAAAAAGATAACAAGTGTTGGGGACAGCATGGAGAAAATGGAACTCTAATATATTGCTGGTGGGAATATAAAATGTTATGACTGCTTTGAAAAACATATCTGGCAGTTCCTCAAAATGTTAAATATAGAGTTACCGTGACCCAGTAATTTCATTCCTAGGTATCTACCCAAGGAAATTAAAAACCTGTGTCCACACAAAAATTTGTACACGAATGTTCACAGCAGCCTTATTCATAATAGCCAGAAAGTGGAAATAACCCAAATGTCCCAAACTGATGAACGAATAAACAAAATGTGGTATATCAACCCAATGGAATGCAAAGAAATCAACTATTGATACATATGCTACCTGTATCAAATCATGTTAAATGAAAGAAACTCATCACAAAACACCACATATTTTATGATTCCATCTGTATGAAATGTCCAGAATAAGCAAATCTAGAGAGATAAGAATCAAACTAGTGATTGCTTAGGGCTGTAGGGTTGTAGGAGAGAACGGCTTTGTGTGTGTGTGTGTGTGTGTGTGTGTGTGTGTGTGTTGTTTGAGGAGGAAGGGACTGCTAATGAGTATAGAGCTTCTTTCAGAGCCTATGAAAATGTTCTAAAACTGTGGTTATGGTTGCATAATTCTGAGAATTTACTAAAATCCACTGAATTATACACTTTTTTCAGTACAAAGAAAATACCTTTTTTATGATTTTTTTCTCCTTAGTATAATCTATATCTTTTTAGTGTATGTGCTTTGGATTTGATGTAGGTTCCTTCACAATTTACTGCAAAAAGGTAAGATAAATCTCAAAAGAAACCCATTAAATCATAACTATTTAAAAATTAATATCAGAGGTGCCTGGGTAGCTCAGTTGGTTGGGCGTCTGCCTTCGGCTCAGGTCATGATCCCAGGGTCCTGGGATCGAGTTCCATATTGGGCTCCCTGCTCAATGGGGGGCCTGCTGCTGCTTCCCCCTCTGCCTCCCTCTCCCCCTGCTTGTGCTTTCCCTCTTTCTGTGTCAAATAAATAAAATCTTAAATAATAATAATAAAATAAAAATTAGTATCGATAAGTAATTTGTATAGGCCTATTCTTACTAAGAAAGTATTAGAAATGTACCATTAATAGTGAATGTTTTGAAATGAAGGTAATGTATGTAAAATTTGGTATGCAGAAAAACAATTGGTTGATCAGTGGAGTTTAATACAATTTAAAATGTTCATCTGGAAGTGTGTTTCTGCAGTATCTGTCTTCAATCTTGTTAGGTTAAATATTTCTTGCTATTATGTTTTAATTCTGACAACTAAACAGAATATCCAAAGATACTTATGGTATTAGTAGTATTTCATTTTTTATTTGAATTGATAGTCTTTAGTTGGCTTTGGCTTTCTAGCCTAAAAAGAAATTGTTTGGGCCAGGAAATAAATAATTATTCACTAAGTAATAAAATTCATGAAAAAATTGTGTTTTATGCATTTCTTGGGATGTTGATGTAAAATATTGATATAAGTAATATGTTAGTAGATGTTGCTAAATAATAAAATCAATTGCATTGTTAAGTAGTAAGAGAAATAATTGGCTCAAACCCACAGTGTATTAATTCAGTATTTGTTGAATATCTACTACATGTCAGGTGCTGTGCTGAGTGCTAGAAATGGAAAGCAAAAGTTACCTTAGGTTCTCATAATCGAATACAGGAAGGGCAGGCAGTGAACAGTGATCATGCAGCTTTACAGACTTGTTGCTGATGGAACTCAGCACAGGGTTCTATGAGAACAAAGAGGCAAAGCACCAAACCCTAGCACAGAATCAAATGGCTTCTTGGACAAGGTGGCACCTGAGTTAAGTTCAAGTTGGAAAGGTGAAGGAGAAGAAGACATTCCATGCTAAGGCACAGTGACCTGAAGGAACATAAACGTAGTAGATGAAGGAGAGAGAAAACAGTAGGCTTCTTCTGACTGCCTGTCTTGAAAAGAAGACAAGAGAGGAAGGGAGTGTGCAAATGAATGAGGAAGACAGTACAGATGAAGACAGTACTGTGCCTAGACTGAGGGAGGGTAGTGGTGCAGGGTGATTGTGTGCTGCAGGGGGGAGTCAGCCAGACAAACAGAGACTGAAGATCCAGGACGAAAAGGTGAGAAGTGGTAGCAGCCTTTCCTGTGTGCACTGAATGTTCTGCAGCAATTACCACAATATGTTAATTGTTGGCATATCTGACTCTGACTCAACTAAACTCCAGACTAATCACCGAGTCGTAATTGGTCTTTCTATTTCCAGGTCCAAGCATGCTAAATTACACATACCCGGCCTTCAGTAAATAGTCTGTTAACTAGTTAGGAGATAGGAGTAGAGGCCCAAACCCTGGAAAGGAAGAAAATGATCTTTTCCACAGATAGGAGGGGAGTCAAGTAAGAAAAAAAGGGCTGAAAACATAAAAATAAGATCTTAGGTGTGTAATGTGTGTTCTCTGGGGGTGGACAGGATGTGGGGAGCAGCAAGTTAAGTTCTTGCTTTGTTGATATCTTTCTGGGAAAGTCTTTTTTTTTTTTTTTAAGATTTTATTTATTCATAAAAAACACAGAGAGTCAGAGACACAGGCAGAGGGATAAGCAGACTCCCCCTGGGAAGCCTGATGTGGAACTCAGATCCTGGAACTTCAAGGATCATGCCCTGAGCTGAAGGCAGAGCCTCAACTGCTGAGCCACCCAGGCAGTGGGAAACAGTCTTAAGGGTTGTATTCAGCAGCCTGGGAAAAGAGTACATGACACATGTTTAATTGATCCAGCTATTTCCTTTAAGAAGGTCTACCTAAATTTTCTAAGTAACAAAAATGACTTAGGGAAAGTTTCTATTTACATAAATAACATAAAAAATATTTTTAGTGTAGGAATGTGCTTTGTATTTTTTCAGAGTAACAGCCATATTATAAACCACTCATGGAAGTTAATTCATCTTTATACTCTACACTTTAATAAGATTTATTATATAAAAGAAGCTACTCATTAAACTATAGTAGGACCAGTAAGATATTTTCAGAGGGTTTTTAACCAAAAAGTTTGCTGAGATCTTAGTGACCTTATATGTAATTTCACCAGGATTTTGAAAGGTAATTTTTTAAAAGCTACATAGAACATATGACTACTTTTCAAGATCTTAAGTTAAAATTTTTAAGAGAAGAATTTAAAATGTGGCAGAAACCCTATATTTACATTTTTAACAGTTGTACTGAGGTAAGATGGACATATAAACTGCACATATTTGAGGTGCTTATAATAAACTGCACATATTTACCAACTTACACTTGGTAAGTTTTGGCATACTATACACACTGGTGAAATCATCAGCCTTAATCAAGGTAACAAATATATCCATCACCCCCAGACATTTTCTTGTGTCCTGTGTAAAATCTTGCTTTTGACCGTTTCTGTTCCTTTGCCTATTCCCAGGCAACCACTGATATGCTTTCTGTTACTATAGATGAGTTTGTGAGTTTTTTGTTTGTTTGTGTTTTCTAAAATTTGAATCTTTTATTTATTTTTTAAAGATTTATTTATTTATTTATTTGAGAGAGCACGTACTAGTTGGGGAGCCTGCATGAGGGGCAGAGGGAGAGGGAGAGGGAGACAAGCAGATGCCCAGCTGAGCATGGATCCTGACCCAGGGCTGGATCTCCCAATACTGAGATTGTGACCTGAGCCGAATTTAAGAGTCAGATTCTCAGTGGATGAGCCACCCAGGTGTCTCAAATCTTTTAAATAGGGAAATAATATTTAAGAATTTTAAATCTTTAGAAGCATTTTAGATTTGATTCTTTACAACTCTGATTATATGTAGTTTAAGAATTTGAAGATAGGGATCCCTGGGTGGCGCAGCGGTTTAGCGCCTGCCTTTGGCCCAGGGTGCGATCCTGGAGACTCAGGATCGAATCCCACTTCGGGCTCCCAGTGCATGGAGCCTGCTTCTCCCTCTGCCTATGTCTCTGCCTCTCTCTCTCTCTCTCTCCGTGTGTGTGACTATCATAAATTAAAAAATAAAATAAAATAAATAAAAAAAAAAGAACTTGAAGATAGAAAAACTAGTCAGCTAATAGCTAAAGAAGCCAGGATGTAGATTTAGTCAGAAACCACATAGAAATGACTGCCTAATTATAATCTGATTCATTAAACACTTTCTCTTCCCTCCCATTCCCTAGTCCCTAAAAAGAAGGGGAAATATAGGGATGAGTGGAAAACTTGCGATTTTGCCATTAATAAAATTTTACATGTTAATATATGGTTAGCACAACAGAACTAAAAATAATGTTAAGGCTCTGGGCCAAACTTAGTATGCAATCTACCTTCATAGATTACTTAAACCGGAAATCCAATGTTTTAAAAAGTCAAGCCAGAATTTGTAAATGTGTAACGGAAAGATCTGAAATAAACTTCTTAAAGCTCTCTAGGCTGGGAATTTATAACAAAACCATTATTCACTGAAAATCTGTGTGTGTGTACTCTACCAAAATAAGAAAACTTATTATTTAAAGTATAATTTAAGTTACCACTTACTGTAAGCTAATACTTTACTATATCAAAACTACCAAACATGGAAAACCAAAAATGTTTATGAATGTAGATAATTTTTCTTTCTTTTCTTTTTTTTTCTTTTTTTGCATTTTAACTTGTACCTTTAGTAATATTTTCTTTGGTTTGAAGCTGACAATGTATAATGTATTACCATTTATGAAGTATTAGAATAGAAATATAAATAGCACCAGAAATATTGTGAAAGAAAAAGCAAATGGCCACTTATGAAAGAAAGAATCTGAGTGAGATTTCATTTGTGTTGCCATTTGTCTTGTGGAGTGCTTAAATACTTAGAACTAGGCAAAATATGACCCAAAAGCTATCTGGCTCTGCAGATGTTAATTTTGTATGTTGTAAAGTATAAAAAGAATTAGGTAGTAATTTGGAAAGATACTACTTTTTCTATAATTATATTAATGTTCTGTATAAATTGCCCTTTGTTATCATTCTAATTAATATCAAAAGATTTTAATGGTCAGGGCACCTGGCTGGCTCAGTTGGAGGATTGTGTGACCCTTAATCTTGGAGGTTGTGAGTTTGAGCCCCATGTTGGGTGTAGAGATTATGCTTTAAAGATTGAAAAAAAATTTCAATGGTCAATATTTCATTATGCAGATTACTTTTGATAGATGTGTCTGTTTTTCAGGTCTTCTATTTTAAAATGCACAAAGTATCACTATCCCTACTCTTGGGCTGAGTATTTATTTTATTTTTAAAGGTTTAATGAAGAGACTAGAGGAGGAGATAAAATTTAATTCTTATATGGTAACTGAAAAATTTCCTAAAGAATTAGAGAGCAAGAAAAAAGAATTGCATTTTTTACAAAAAGTGGTTTCAGAGCCTGCCATGGGCCATTCTGATCTTCTTGAGCTTGAATCTAAAGTAAGTAATAATCATCTTCTTTTTATAGCTCCCAATGTTATCTCATCCCCAGTCCTGTAAAAATTATGTGAACTGCTTTCTATAGTGTCCAACTCTTGACTCTTAAATTAATCTGTACTGAATTTGACAGCTTTTATGAGTTCTTTGTGAGAAATTATAGCATGTAATGCTGTTATTTAATCCACATGATGTTGTAAAGACTTAGTCAACTGATTAGAAAACTAAGTAGCTTGGGTATGTAAATTAATGCATATAATTGACTCATAGGTTTATGTATTCATAATATAATCATTTAAATGGTAAATTTTAAAATATTTTGCATATCATTAATTTTATAAAATAAAAAATTTAAAAATCATTATCAAAAATAATATAACAATTTTATATTTAAAGCTAATATAAAATAAAAATAATTTTCAAAAATAATATAGCAATTTTATATTTAAAGTTAATATTTATATTAGCCTTTTATGACTGCTTTGGAATTACTAAACTTTCTTTTAATGCTCACTGAAATCTGGTTTTATGTTATAATATTTTTGTTCCATAGAAATAAAGCATCAAGCAGATACCTATTTTTAAAAAATAACAAATATTATAATTGAAATATTTTGTTTTGCTAATCCTTTAATGTGTTTAATATGTGCTTAATAACCACGATAATTAAATACATAATTCTGACCACTTCATTCTTTTAATTTACTTATAGAAATTAGATGTCCAAATGAGATTTGCCTCAAATTTAATGTCATAGAATTAACAGAACTCTATCTAGACTTTTTAAAGGATATACTGAAAACCATGTAATTTTTTGTATTACTTGAAGGACTATATGCTTCTATTGGCTTTGTTCACTCTTGTTACATTTGGCAAAGAATTAATGAGTAGGATAAATGGCAGCTATCATTGAATCACAGATCTTTAGAATAGGAAGGGTTTTTAGATGTCATCTGTGTCAACTCAGTTGGGTTCATGAATTCCTTGCACTAAATCCCTGGGGAATGTTAGTCTGACTTTATCACTTGCAGTGACTTGAAACTCAAAAGCTAAAGTAAGGGGTAACTTCAGATTTGTAGAAATTGTCTTTTTGATAATGTATAAACATTTCCCATAGAATACTTTAGGATAATTTAAATATGGATGGTTATATGTCATCAAAATGTGTAAATATAGATCATGATCTATGAAATGTAAATGGTTTCTAAAAATAATCATAACAATCCACTTATAATTAACCTATTCCTTGTGAGAAATCACTGGTAAGAACATAAATTCAAAGCTTGTCCCTTTGTGTAATCACAGAAAGAGTTTTAAACTTCTTTACTGTCATACTGTTTTAGATAAATGAAATAAACACAGAGATAAATCAACTGATTGAAAAGAAAATGATGAGAAATGAGCCAATTGAAGGCAAACTCTCACTATATAGGCAACAGGTGAGACCACTCTTGGGGCCCTCGTATTTCGATCTTTCATCTTATTGGTTAACATCTTTGTAAATACCCCAGGCTGTGTTGTGGATAGTCTTAAAGTAAGAAGGAAGTAAAGAATAAATGCTCTTCTGTTATTGCTAATCTCCAGATTATAACAGAAAATGTGTGGAAAAGCCACAAAAGATGTATGTTCAAGTTTGAAATTCAATATACCTGATCATGTTTAGTTTCCTTACCGTCTACCAACTGTGGTGATAGAGCTATTTGTGTTTATCTCTGTGAGTGTGAAACTTGCTTTTTTAAATGAAACCTTAACTTAAATGGTATAAAATAAAAATATTTGTAATCTTTAATGAATTAAAGGCAATATACTTTTTTCAGGTTTAAAGTTAGTTTGCAAGTAGAGAATAAGTTAAATCTTAGTGCTAAGGCATTTATCATTTTATCCACAACTATTAGATTGTGAGAGTATAAATGTCCTGTATTTCTAGACAAAAGGTTCAAATGAAAACCATGTATTATCTGAAAAGAACCCAGTCAGGAGTAGTTTAGTGTGATGAGCATTCTGTAACATCAGAAAATACTGAGCTACATAACAAAGGATTTTTCACAGATGTTAAAATTTTTAAAAATATTTTTATATTGGAGAATCTCAACCATATATAAAGGTAGAGAAAATAGTTCAATAAACCCTCATGTGTCCAAGGCTATAACAAGCATGGCCATTCTTATTTCATTATACCCCTAGACCTAATTGGATTATTTTAAGCAAATCTTAGACTTTAAATCATTTCATCTATAAATATTTCAGAATGTATGTCTAAAAAATAAAAGTTTAAAAAAATTAACAGCATACCACACCTGAAAAATGTCATAATTCCTTAATATTGGCAAATGTCCAGTGTTCACATTTCCTTGATTTTCTTTCTTTCTTTCTTTCTGTCTGTCTCTCTCTCTCTCTCTCTCTCTTTCATTACTTTGTTTTAATTGGGATTCTTACAGGATTCATGCACTGCATTTGATTGATTCGTTTAAGTCTCTTTTAATCTATAGATTTTTGTTGCCCCTTATTTATCTATTTAACAATTTTCTTTCAGTTGATTTATTGAAAAAACTTGTTTATCCTATAACATTTTCCATAGTTTGTATTTTACTGATTGGGATGGTATGATGTTCTTTTTTTTTTTTTTTTTTTTTTTTAAGAGAGCATGCACATATGCACACCCAGGTGCCCAGGCTGGATCTCATGACCCGAGATCATGACCTGAGCCTAAATCAACAGTCAGATGCTTAACTGACTGAGCCACCCAGGTGCTCTGCCTTGTGGTATTCTTTTAAAATGTTCCTTTGTTAAAAAAAAAAAAAATGTTCCTTTGTTTCCTATATTTCCCATATATTACAACTAGAAGCTTGAACAATGGTTTGAATTTTGGCAAGAATATGTTCTAGATAGTTATGTACTATCCAGTTAGAGGTGATAATATCTGGTTATCTCTTTTTTTTGTAGTGTTAGCAGACTTTGATTACCATTGCTCATCCATTAATTTCATTAGAGTTTATAAAATGTTGATACTATGATTCCTTCTCCATTTATTAGCTGGATTGCCTCTATAAAGAGAAACCTTCTCTCATCAACAATTTGATTACACTGAGCTGTAAGTCATAGGAAAGGCAGGCTACATGCTTGTTTCTTTATCAGTTTTCAAAAAGGAGTGATTTCCTTCAACTCATTTTCATTCTCCAACAGTAAAAGTGATCACTTAAGGTAGTTTTTCATTTTTTAGTTGCTTGTTGACTTAACGTCATTATAAATCATAGATGTAATTATATTTGGTAAGTTTAAAACATTTTCCTTAATCATGCTCAAATTGTTCCATTTTTAGCTAGTAGGAGGCTTTTCAAGGAACTTCTGATTCCTTTTTAAGATTCTATTTGTCTTTGATAATGTCCTTGCTTTCTGGTATGACTAAGATATTTATATACTCATCTTTTATATTTCCTACCCTAGGGCTTGGAATTAGACTTTATGATCTTGATTTGTTTTAGTAGGAAATAATATCTAGAGACTGAAATCTGAGTATTAGGACTTCTCATTGCTCCTGGGTGGCCATTATTTTAGATCTTTTTAGTGGACAAAGCTAGGAAACAGTTTTTTTTCTGTCTTCCTAATGTACACCATGGGTTCATATTTATCCTTCCAGGTCAGATTCAAGGCTACTGGGCTTCTACTTACCCTCTATCAATCTCACTTCTTCTTCTTCTTCTTTCTTCTTTCTTTCTTCTTTCTTCTTTCTTATTTTATCTATTCATGACAGAGAGAGAGAGAGAGAAGGCAGAGACACAGGCAGAGGGAGAAGCAGGTTCCATGCAGGGAGCCTGACGTGGGACTTGATCCTGGGTCTCCAGGCTCACGCCTGGGCTGAAGGCAGGTGCTAAACCGCTAAGCCACCCAGGCTGCCCTCACATCTTTCTTCTTATCTCACATTGAAAATTCTCAGTAACACTAACATAATTTAGTTATTTGCTTTAATCCACACTTTACACACAATCGTTTCAAAATAGAAGTAACAATACTACCACCAAAAATATGATTGCTGCTAAAAATTGTTTTTTAGTTTATTTTATCTTAAGGATATATCCCACTAGGGTTAGATAAATTACTGTTTTGTTTTTATTTTTTTAAAGATTTTATTTATTTATTCATGAGAGACACGCACAGAGAAGCAGAGATACAGGCAGAGGTAGAAACAGGCCCCACACCCTGAGCTGAAGGCAGACCCCCAACCACTGAGCCACCCAGGCGTCCCCAAATTACTATTTTAAAGTCACTTAGAATATAGTTCTATATGAGTACAAATTAAATTTGGTACATATATATGTTTATTTTTATTTTTAGGAATTACTTTTTTAAAAAAATGTATTTATTTTAGAGCAAGTGTGCATAGGAGTAGAGGAAGGGGCAGAGGGTAAGGGAGGAAGAGCATCCTCAACCAGACTCCCTGCTAAGCACAGAGCCCAATGCAAGGCTCAATCCCAGGACCCCAAGATCATGACCTGAGCTGAAATATAGCATTGGCCAATTAACTGTCTGAGCCACCCAGGCACCCCTAGGGATTACTTTTTAGGGGATAATTTGTTTTATAATTATTTAAAATATTTACATGATTCCAAGTCAAATCCAAAAAACAAGAAATACTCAAAGAAGTTTCTAGCATCTACTCTGGTGCTAACCATTCTAATCTTTCCTTCCCTCATAGGTAATTTTTAAATATTTTTATAGTTTAGGGACACCTAGGTGGCTCAACGGTTGAGCGTCTGCCTTTTCCTCAGGGCGTGATCCTGGAGTCCCGGAATTGAGTCCCACATCGGGCTCCCTGCATGCAGCCTGCTTCTCCCTCTGCCTGTGTCTCTGCCTCTCTCTCTCTCTGTGTCTCTCATGAATAAATAAATAAAAATTTAAAATTTTTATATTTTATTATTCCATTAATAATACATATACATAGATTCATATATTCATAATAATACATATACATAATACATATACATAGATTCATATATTTTCCTTCTAGGGAAGAGCATAATATATACACTTTTCCAAGCTTTTTAAAATTCTTAATGATATATACTAATAAAAAGAATAATCTTAAAAAATAATAATAATCTTTATTCCTTTTTTTATAACTTTATTGAGATTCAATTCATATACCATACAATTCACTTATATAAAGTGCACAATTTAGTGGCTTTTAGTATATTCAGAGTCATGCAACCATCACCATAGTCGATTCTAGAACATTTTTACCATCTCAAAAAGAAACCTTTTATTAGCAGTCATTTCACATTTCCTCCCCAACCCTTAGCCCTAGGCAACTAAACTTTCCCTATAGATTTACCTATCATGGACATTTCATACAATATGTGGTCCTTTGTGGCTGGCTTTTTTCACTTAGCATAGTTTTTAAAGTTCATCCATGCTGTAGTGTGAGTCAGTAGTTCATCCTTTTTGTTATTGAATAGTATTCTATTGTATGAAAAGATCATATTTTGTTTATCCATACATCAGTTAATGGGCTTTTGGATAATTTTACCTTTTGACTATTATAAATAATGCTTCTGTGAACATTCTTGTACAAATATTTGTGTGAAAATATGTTTTCATTTCTCTTGAGTATATTCCTAGGAGTGGAATTGCTGGCTCATATAATAATTCTGTGTTTAAGATTTTGAGGAAGTGCCAGAATCTTCCCAAACCAGTCCCACCAACAGTGTATGAAGGTTTTGATTTCTCCCCATCCTTGCCAACACTTGTTTTTTTTGTTTTTTTTTAATTAATTAATTTATTTTTTTTAATTTATTTTTTATTGGTGTTCAATTTACTAACATACAGAATAACCCCCAGTGCCCGTCACCCGTTCACTCCCACCCCCCGCCCTCCTCCCCTTCTACCACCCCTAGTTCGTTTCCCAGAATTAGCAGTCTTTACGTTCTGTCTCCCTTTCTGATATTTCCCACACATTTCTTCTCCCTTCCCTTATATTCCCTTTCACTATTATTTATATTCCCCAAATGAATGAGAACATATAATGTTTGTCCTTCTCCGACTGACTTACTTCACTCAGCATAATACCCTCCAGGCCAACACTTGTTATTATCTGGTTGGGTTTTTTTTTATACCCATCTTAGTTGTATGCTTTATTCGTGTTCACAGTCACATACTACCCCATTTAGTTGTTATACCACAGTTCATGCAGCCAGTCACAAATTGCACATTTGGGTTGTTGCCATTCTTTCGCTATTACAAATCATGCTTCAGTGAATGGCTTTTTGTTTATGTCTTTACATATTTTTGCCAGTGTTATCTTCAGGATATAGTCCCAGAGGTAAGATTGCTGCATCAAAGAGTAAATGCATATATAAGTTGCTAGATATTGCCAAATTCTTCTCCATAGAAGTTATAGCATTTCATGTTTCCACCTGCAGTGCAGGAGATGCCTATTTCCTCACTGCCTCCCAGTAGAGTTTGTTGTTGAACTTTTAGAGTTTTACCACCTTTGTAGATGAGAAATTGTATCCTGTGATAGTTTTAATTTTTGCTTATCTTATAAACAAGGTTGAGCATTTTCTCACATGAGTAACAGTCGTTTTAATTCCTTTTTAATTGTCCCTTTATGTCTATATCCTCACTTTTTCTATAGGGTTGTTGGCCTTTTTTTCTTTATATATTAGAAATATATACTCTTGGGGCACCTGGGTGGCTCAGTCAGTTAAGCATCTGACTGTTGGCCTCAGCTCACGTCTTGATCTCAGGATCACGAATTCAAGCTCGTATTGGGCTCTGCTGGGTGTGGAGCCTTTTTTTTTTTTTTTTTTACATTTGTTTTTATTTAAGTTCGATTTGCCAACACATAGTATAACCCCCAATGCTCATCCCATCAAGTGACCACTCACTGCCCATCACCCAGTTACCCTATCCCCCCACCCACCTCCCCTTCTTTTTTTTTTTTTTACATATTTTTTAAATTTTTATTTATTTATGATAGTCACAGAGAGAGAGAGAGAGAGAGAGAGGCAGAGACATAAGCAGGCTCCATGCACCGGGAGCCCGATGTGGGATTTGATCCCGGGTCTCCAGGATTGCGCCCTGGGCCAAAGGCAGGCACCAAACCGCTGCACCACCCAGGGATCCCCTTTTTTACATATTTTTAAAACAAATTTATTTTTTATTGGTGTTCAATTTGCCAACATACAGAATAACACCCAGTGCTCATCCCGTCAAGTGCCCACCTCAGTGCCCGCCACCCAGTCACCCCCACCCCCCGCCCACCTCCCCTTCCACCACCCCCAGTTCCTTTCCCAGAGTTAGGAGTCTTCCATGTTCTGTCTCCCTTTCTGATATTTCCTACTTATTTTTCCTCCTTTCCCCTTTATTCCCTTTCACTATTATTTATATTCCCCAAATGAATAAGACCATATAATGTTTGTCCTTCTCCGATTGACTTATTTCACTCAGCATAATACCCTCCAGGTCCATCCACGTCGAAGCGAATGGTGGGTATTTGTGGAGCCTATTTAAGAAACAAAACAAAACAAAACAAAACAAGGCAGCCTAGGTGGCTCATTGGTTTAGCGCCACCTTCAGCCCAGGGCCTGATCCTGGAGACCCGGGTTCAAGTCCCATGTCAGGCTCCCTTCATGGAGCCTGCTTCTCCCTCTGCCTGTGTCTCTGCCTCTCTCTCTCTGTGTCTCCCATGAATAAATAAATAAAATCTTAAAAAAAAAAACAACAAAAAAACAAGAAAAGAAATATTTACTTTGTCTTACTTACAATTGTAACATTTTCCCCTACTTTGGTATTTGCCTTTTTACTTTGCTTACAGTGTTGTGTCACCATGAGAAAGTTCTTTATTTTTATGAAATCAAATTTAATAGTTTTTTCTCTTGTTATTTCAGGTTTTGAGGCATAGTTAGGAATGTTTTTCCTCTTGTAAGTTATAGAGAAATTTATTCAAGTTTTCTTTTTGAACTTCTATGTTTAATTTTTTATACTTAAGTCTCTGATCTATTTAGAATTTTTTCTGGGCTGTGCTATTTATTGTATATAGCTATCCAATTATCTAACTGTCCTAATGCCAGTTAGTAAAAAGTCCATTTTTTTCCCTATGGCTTTGAGATTCTGTTTGTTCTAATTTAAAAATACTATTGGATTTCCTATTTTTCCATTGGCCTATCTGTTCAGGTATTCATATTAACATTTACAGAAGCTTTGTAATCAAGTTCAAATAACTGATTAAAGTAGCTATGTTCATCCCCAAATTGCTCTACTTTCTCAGGATTTTACTTACAATTCTTGTTTGTATGTTATTTCAGTAAGCTTTATTATCAACTTATCCAGCTCTTGAAAAAAATTTTTTAATTATTGGGTTTGCTTTATATTTATTTTTTACCTCAGAGCTTACGTGTTTATGATATTTGAGTCTTCGTGTCTCCATTTATGCAAATTTATTTTTTGCTTTTTTAGGAGTGTTTGTTTTCCTTAAGGTTTTGGAACTTCTCTTGCTTACATATTTTATTTTTTGCTCTTAATAATTGAGGGCTTTTCTTTCCTTATGCCTTCTGATTGATTTGTCTAAAAGTGCTATTGATTTGTTTACTGTTTTCCCATAGATTCTCTTGGTTTTTTTTTAGGTATATAATCATATACTATGAAAACTCCAACTTTTTCTGTCAGATTCTTACACTTCTAATTACTTTCTCTTCTAATGGTATGAGCAAATACCTTCAACACAATATTAAATTATAGTGGAGATAATGGGTATTTTTACCTTGTTCCAGATTTAGTAGGATATACTCTTATGTTTCTCTATTAAATAAGATCCTGGGGACACCTGGGTGGCTAAACCAGTTAAGCATCTGCCTTTAGCTCAGGTCATGATCTTGGGGTCTGGGGATTGAATCCCACCTCAGGCTCCCTGCTCACTGGAGAGTCTGCCTCTTCTTCTCCCTCTCGGGCCCTCCCCACAGCTCATGCTCGCTCTTGCTCTCTCTCAATTAAATCTTTAAAAAAAAAAAAAAAAGATACAGGTTTGGGCTGAGTTTTTTATTTATTTTGTGTTAAGGAAGTATACCATCAATTCCTGTATGGTTCTGGTACTCTTACCATTCCTTCTCTCTCTCTCTCTCTCTCAGCTAGAATAATTCCATAGAGAGAAACATTCCTTCATCATCTATCTTTTCATTTTTTAAACAGAGAAAATAGACTTGTTTAAAGGGTTTGCATTAGAGATTTCCCCTTCTCTGCCAATTTTGTGTGAAGAAAATATTTGTACTATTTCACTTAAGAGTTTGGCTAATGTTTTTCTTAAACTAGTTCAGCCATGATTCATTTAAGGAAATCCCCCAAAAGTTGCTAAGTAATATAAAGTGCTACATTCATGGCTAAGAGCAGCCATTTGGATTATGTAAACATTTCTCTAATTCTGGTGAGTCACATGTTTGATTTTAAACCTGCACTTTATTTATTAGAATGCCCCAAATATAATAAATGTTTGAACATTTCATTTTCAGAGTATGGATATTGATTTTAGGTAAGATACCTATGTTGTAGTTTTGAGAATAAAACATTGTTTTCTTTCAATGAAAGGAAACCTACCATGAACAGACTTAAGGAGAGCTTCTATTTACTTACCTAGAAAGTATCTTCATTAACGTTTGAGTGTTACATGACAGTATTTTAATATTTTTATTACTATTATTTTTGTTTCTCGCTGATGTAGCTATATTTTCAGGGCTTTTGTCTTTTAAATGTTTTGGGTTGATATTTAGTATATATTGTATACTCATATTAAACAGATAACTGATGATGATAGGTGGGAGGGCAAATGGTATTGGTTAGGAGAAGCCAACCTGATATTGAAAATTTAGCTTGGTAAAATCTTAAAAATCAATACTTTTACAAGATAATAGAAAGTTGATTGTGTGTCTGATTTTACATTCATATTTAATACTCAATTAGGCATCCATTATATCTCGTAAAAAAGAAGCCAAAGCTGAGGAACTTCAGGAAGCAAAGGAGAAGCTAGCCAACCTAGAGAGAGAAGTGTCAGTGAAGACAAATCAGACCCGTGAATTTGATGGCACCGAAGTTTTGAAGGGAGATGATGTAAGTTGAGGTGTGATATGAGTATTGTTTTTATTTGAAAACATTCATGTTTTTGACTTTTTTAGTTTGGTTGTCAGTAGTAGAAAGTTAATCTTATTTTATAAAACCTGGTTTGAGACTGAAAAATCCTTGCAATTATATTAAGATGTTCTTGCTCTATGATGACAGATCTTAGTAATTTTATGAGATAATGTTCCAAATTTTTACTTTTTAATTAAGCAAATTTATATTGGATTTATTAATTATAAATATTGTTATAAAAGTAAGACAAAATGAATAGAAACTAACAGATAAGACAAAAATTCATATTCATTGATAAATGTCATTCCATAAAGGGCTGAGAAAATGATATCCCGAAGTTGCTTTGTCAGTAATGTGTGTTTGGCCACTGAGACTGGCACCATTTAAATGACTTTACTGTAGATGCTTATAAATTTTAAAAATACAACTCAATCTTATGTTGGTATAAACTTAAATTTTTGAACAATGTTTTAAAAGCTATTATTTGATTTATCCTTCTGTCAGACTTGTGAGATTAGTAGGACGAGTAATACTAATAGCCATTTATATATACGGCTAAACTTAAGTACCACAAATAAAATCCCTCATCTCATTTTCATAAAATTAGCTCAAGAAAGAATGAATAAATGAAGCACAATATCTTGTCTTAAAGCACAATGATTTTTTTTAAGGAAGTGATAGATTATATTTTAATTCCCAATCATTGCCTGTACTTCACCACTTCTTATAAATCATTTATTTTATTAGCTACTTAGCTACTAAGCCTCAGCAAAAGCTACTTTGAAAAGCTGCTCATATCTAAACTTCATTTTTGGCTTTGAATAGTTACCAAATTCACACTGTTACAAATTGGCAGTGAACCTTCACAGTGCCAAACACAAGTGAGTTGTTCCCACGATACCACTTTTCTCTGTGGTGTTTCCAATTGTTAGCCTCCCAGGATGCCTTTAGCTTTTTGGGAAGTAGCAGATTTCACCAGTCATCACTTGACTGAAAAATTCCTTTGGCTTTTAATATCCACTTCCAGATTGCTTTAAGAGATGGGAATATTTTAAATGTTACTTGGAACCCAACAGGGTGTGCTTCGTGACATCCTTGCAATCCAGCGGGAGGCGGGAGGGAGGTTAATTATGCAGCAGTTTTGTTTTATAAGAGACCATGCTACCTCCTACCATTTTTGTCTTAAGAAAATGCTGCCCAATTGACAAGAAATACTAATAGCCATGGCCACATTTGGCATGAATAGCGCTTATAAATTCACCATTAGATATTCCTTCTATGCAAATGTGAGGATAAAGAACATAGTGCCAACCTATTAAGTTTTATTTTTGATAAATTATAGTGAATAAGAGAAGTATCTGATGACAGAAAAAGCATACTTTTTTTTTAAAGGGAAAAAGATAATTTTGGAAATCATAAGGTCAATTTAATTTTTAAACAATATCTGGTCAGAAACTAGAACAAATCAAGTAAATCATTTGGCAGTTACCTAAAAGAACAGAAGGTATTGGGGAACATTAAGCATAATTTTGTAAAGAACAAATCTTGGTAGACCAGTTTTAAATTCTACTTTGTTAAAGTGATAGACCATATGGACAAAAGGGAGGAAGTTTGTTATACTTAAAATTATATAATATAGCTGGACTTCAGTGAGGTTTCATTTGGTATCACATGGTAATCACCAAAAATCATGTTTTTTGCCACCCATATGTTAATACAGTTGGTGAGAGAGTATCAAGTAGTAGCATGGCATTTAGAAAGAATAAGTATACCAGAGTCGCAAATAGGAGAATGAAGAAAAAGAGGGGCTAACATTAATTGCGCACTTGTATAAATATAAGGCTCTCTGCTAGATGCTTTGCAAACACGTACTTTTTTATTTCTTATATTTTTGTTACTGTTATTTTTGTTTTACAATTGGGTGAAGCTCAGGGAGATTATAGATGCACTTATAAGTAATAAGTGGCCAAGCTGGGGTCCAGGTCTTTCTCACATGTTCCTGTTGACCTTGAACAAATCATTAATTAATCTATAAAATGGGGGTAATTGCTCTTCACTGTCATTATAAAGAACACATGAAATAATGTCAAAGCTTCCAAGAAACTGGAAGGCTTAGTCATCATATAACATCTGGCATCTGGAAGTCATCATTCCCATGAGCTTCATGTTACTACATGTGTGAAAGGTGATAGAGTGGAATGGTTAAGGGCATAGCTCTAGAAATTGGTTGCTTGAGTGCAGATACTGGCTTTATCATCTTACAGCTAGTTAACCTTGGGCAGATTCTGTAACCTCTTTGTACTCACCTGTAAAATATACCTCCTAGAATTATTATTGTACAGATTAAATGAATTAATACCTGAAAAGTGCTTAGAATAGCACAGCACATGCTGAGTGCTCAGTTAAGCATTAGCTCTTGATATTTTTATATTTTTGTCAGTCACTTAAGTGAAGAATTTGAAAGCTAAGAATATAGTTTACAGCTTAAAACTTGAAATTAATATTTCCCAAACTGGGTACAATTCAGTAGCAGTACATATGAAATAGTTTTTGTTTTTTGGATAAATAATTTACACAGACTCAGGATAAGAACATTAATGAAAGTCATTTTAGCTACTCTGTTCATGGAGCAGTTACCATGTGTTCAATCTTTATTTTTTTTATTTTAAAATCTTAAATTTTTTATTTAATTTATTTTATTTTTTAAAGATTTTATTTATTTATTCATGAGAGACACAGAGAGGCAGAGACACATTCTTGGTGACAATTGCACAATGGTGTGAATATACTTACTGTCACAGAACTGTACACCTAAAAATGGTTAAAAGGATAAATTTTATACTTCGTGTGTTTAACCACAGTAAAACACACATGCAATATATCCTAATTTCATCCTCTCAAAAAACCTGTAAGGTAAATATTATCTCCATTTTGTGATTGGGAAAATAGGCTTAGAAAAATTTAAGTAACATGCCCAAAATCACATGGTTAGTGAGTTGCAGAGTAAGGATTTGAACGCAGGTCTGACAGTCACTGTTAGCTTACTAGAAACTGTATGTCAGCCATTTGTTTGGATGTAAACCTTTGTTCCTTGATTATCCATATGTGGTTGTTTGATTAATCTTTTCTTGGAAGAATTTAGAAATGTGACTGTGTTAATAAGGATAAATGTAACAAATATTATACATATAGTAATATATTCCTTTGTCATTTTCTTTTTAGAGGTCAGCTAGCAGTTTTTAAAGTTCAATATTGAAGTATGCATTTTGATGCTTCCTACTCCTATTAAACTTAATATTCCAGATGTTACAATTTGTCTGAGAATTTTAGCTCTTCTGTTTGCAGATAATAAGTGCTACAAGCATTTGTTCTTCATTAGACTTTTTCATTAGTATTCCCTGGGTGTTTCTTATTAATAAAATATGAAGTGTCTAAAAATACTCCTTTTTTTTCATTGTACTGTATCACTTGAACATTTTATTTTCATTTTATTGCCTTAATTATGGCAGTAAGCAGAGGAACGTGTTTATCTTTTATTGTGCCAGACTTCTGACATGAATAGGAATTTCTTGAACTAATGAAATTATCTTCTCAGCGGTAGAAATTTTCTTGCCAGTCTAGTCTATCTTGATTTCTTTCTCTTCACACCGGTATTTGGTAGGTGTAAGAACATTAAATTTAGAGACTGTAGTCTCTTCACATAACTAAAAATTGATAATAATGAGTATCTTTTTTTATATCTTGAGGTATTTTATATTGGATTTTAGTATGTAGTAAGTATAAATCTGTTGAATTGATATTCTCAAAGAATTTTGAATGCTGTCATCTCAGAGAGAAGTTACCAAAAAAATGCCATGGAGCTTTGTCCTTGATACCAACCTGTTTATTATTATCAATAATTTAGATTAATTAATGTTTATTATGTAGTTACAATGAACCAGAGAAATCCTAGGCTTATTATATACATTATCTCATTCATTTTCTTGAACAACTCTACAAAATAGTTATGATCATTATTCCCAGTTTGTACAGATACAGGAACTGAGGCACATGGAGGATTTGTGCTAACTTACCCAAGATCACATGGCTAGTAAGTAGTACCATGATTTGAATTGAGGTGGTCTCCCTCCAGAACTCTTAATAATTTTCACATAACAGGAAGCTTAAAGGTATAGTCAGCCTGAGAGAGATGATAGAATTAGGGTTCAAAGTCATCTTGGGAGGTAGGAGCAGTGTGCTAAAACAAACAAAATTCCATTAACAGGATTATGAACACAATGTTGTAGAATGCAAGTTTTGTCTGCCATCTCAATACATCACCCGTGAGTGATGCAGAATTAGAAAATAAATTTTTATACTCCATTAATAAAAATGTAATATCCTATTTATGGTGAAATTATACCTGGAATACTATTTATATTCTTGGTATATGTTTTAAGAAGGACATAGTCAAGGCAGAGTCCAGTGAATGTGACCAAAATGGATGAAAAGTCTGGCAATTTTCATAGGAAAAATTGATTATGTATTAACTGAGAACAAAAAAAAAGGCATAATAGAATTGCTTTTAAATTTCAAAAGGATTATGGAAAGGATGGTGTGTGTACAGAACAAGTTAACATAGCAGGCCTGAAACTGCTATTCTTAGAAAATCTTGTTTGCAAGTTTGGCCCTTGGCTGGCATCTAGGAACTTGGAATTTAGAAAGATTCCCACCATTCCCTGATAAGAATTGCTCACTGTGCCTAAGCCTCATGTACAAAGAATGTAGTTTATGTTGAACACCTGCTTTCCTTCTCAGAGCCTGGACTTCCGTGAGGGCTGGGCAGAGAGTGTGCGTCCATGACCAGCCCCCGAGTAAAATGCCTGTGTGCCGAGTCTCTAATGAACTTACCTGGTTGGCAACATTTCACAAATATTGTTATAACTCATTGCTGGAGGAACTAAGGGAGAAGACTCTTGGAAGCTTGCCCCTGGTTTCCTCTGGATTTCATCCCATGTGCCTTTTTCCTTTGCTGGTTTTGCTTTTATGTTTTCACTGTAATAAAGCATTGCCAAGTGTATGGCTATATTCGGAGTTCTTTGAGTCCTCTTAGCAAACCATTGAACCTGGGGATGATCTTGGGGACCCCTACACAGATGGATTGGTATTCTTGTTTGTTTGACAGAAGGCAGAATTAGGACCAATAGTAAGAAAGAAATATTTGATTGACTGCAAGGAAAAATTTCTACAACTTAAGCTTTCTTTAGTAGTGAAGCAGGCTGCTTTGGTAGAGTGCTTCACTATTTAAAATATTATGACAGAAGCTAGGTGAGGGACATTTTAGAAATAATTTGTGCATTTAGTAGAAAAAAGGGATTGGACTGAATCAATGCTTTGGGGTTTTTTCTAATCTTAAAAAAACTCTGATTATACAAGTAATACCTGAATATATTCTTGTGGTATGAAAATCAAACAATTCACATAAAGTAACAGTCTTCCTTGGCAAACCTCCAAGTCCCTTAGTCCCTTTACCAGAGGGAAACCACTGTTTCCAGTTTTGTGTATTTCAGTCTTTTTTCTAAAGATAGATATAGATAATACTGTTTTATGGTTTTTTTTTTTTTAAGATTTTATTTATTCATGAGAGACACAGAAAGAGAGGCAGAGACATGGGCAGAGGGAGAAGTGGACTCCATGCAGGGATCCCCATCTGGGACTCGATCCTGGGACTCCGGGATCTTGCCCTGAACCGAGGGCAGACACTCAACCACTGAGCCACCCAGGCATCCCTGTTTTGTGGGTTTTTAAAAAATATAAATGATATTATACTGAACATACTGTACAACTTGCTTTTAATAAAAGTCTTGTGGGATCCCTGGGTGGCGCAGCGGTTTGGCGCCTGCCTTTGGCCCAGGGCGCGATCCTGGAGACCCGGGATCGAATCCCACGTCGGGCTCCCGGTGCATGGAGCCTGCTTCTCCCTCTGCCTGTGCCTCTGCCTCTCTCTCTCTCTCTCTCTCTCTGTGACTATCATAAAAAAAAAAAAAAAAAAAAAAAAATCTTGGAGATTTTTCCATGTCAGTAAATGAGGAGGTTAAGAGAATTCTGTAGAGGTTAAAAGAATCAGCTCTGGAGCCAGAACACCTTTGTGCAGATCTCTTTTCTGCCATCTGTCAGCTCTTCAGCCTTGACATTTACTGAATTCCTCTGTGCCTCAGTTTCCTTGTCTATAAGGTGCTGTAACTGCTGTAGAAAAAAGTATGACTTCTTCAAAAGTCAAGCACAGAATTACTATATGACCCAAAAATTCCTCTCCGAGGTTAGAATCCTCATGTGATTTTTTGTTAGGTCCTTCTAAACGCAAACTATTGCTCTTATTCTAAGTTATGTTAACTTGAATTATTTGGACAAAATTTTAATATTAAGTGACCTTAGCTTTCTATAATTTGGAGTGCTCTTAAAATGTTTACATAGAATTATCTAACTTTATGCAGGATTCAGTGTGAGAGGAGACAGAAAAACATAGTATTATAGTAAAGCATGATAGTTAATGGTCATATATTTGGCTCTGAGTTGTTAATAAAAGATTGCTGTGGTATGATTTTTTAAAGATAACATAATGAACTTAACTAAGGAGCATGTCTTCCAAAATAATACCCTTACAATTTCCCCAGCTCATACCCCATGACCCTGAGGTGTACTCCCATAGCACTCTGTTCCTGTGTGTTGTTAACATACAACACGCTTAAGATCACTTGTTCAGTTTCTGCTTCCCCTAAGAAAGTAATAAGCTCCACAGTGGCAGAGGCTTATCTCTTGTTCACCATCATTTACTTAATACCTGACATGTAACAGGCACTTAATAAATGTGTAGAAATCTGAAAGTATATAGTGTAATCTAGATGTATGTATGTTTTCCATAGAAAAGTGATAATATTAAAAATGTATGTCTTGGCACTTCTTAATAGGCTTCAGTTGATATAAGAAAAATGATTTATATTAACTCTTCATCCTAACCATAGCTGTGTATTTCTTTGTATAAATAAAGTTATTTTTAGACACCTGACCATAAACCTAAATCTGCCATTTAATCTGGTAGCCTCCATTAATTCTTTGGTAAATAAAAATTCTGCTGTTTCACAAGTGGCAATCTGAGTGTGATGACTATCTCTCTTAATGGAAGAGCAAAGGATCAAGCCTATGCCTCTTGTAGTAGTCTCATAGTTACGGATCTTTCCCATCTTAGTCAACTTGATATCTCTGAATCTCTGCTTTAATTATTTGAAAAAGCAAATAAAAAATCAGCCCTGATGATGCAATGATGGTACCCTTCCTAGAGCTGTCATTTAAATAAATGCCTGCATTTTGATTCTGAAGTTTGGTTTGTTTGTTTTAAGATTTATTTATCTTAGAAGGGCTAGGGGAGAGACAGAGGGAGAAAATCTCAAGCAGACTTCCTACTGAGCGTGAAGCCTGATGCAGGATTTGATCCCATCACCCATGAGATCACGACCTGAGCCAAAACCAAGAGTCAGTCGCTCAACCTACCAAGCCACCCAGGCGCCCCAGCGTCTGAACTTTTTTATAGTAACAAATGAACCTCTAGTTAAGGTTCCATTGGCACTTCATGCATTGAAAGGTCACCCCTGGTTAATGGTGTATGTGTATAGAGTCCATTGTATTTTGTTCCCTAACCATTACAAGAAGTTCACCTGTTTTGCAGTTATGTTTGCAGTTAAAAATGTGCTTGGTCAAATAATGTTTATAAGAAGCTTTAGAAAGGTCCCACCAATTCATTCTACAGCTACCGATAGAAATCCTAGAGCTAAATTGCAAAGATTATGAAATCTTCTTTAAATACTTCAAAGAGAAGCACTGTGAAGATAAGGGAATCCTGGCAAGGTTTGCTGCAGCTGTCATATCCCGAAAAATGAGGAATCAAATTTTGACACTTGTAATTGAATCATCCACCCTTCTAAGTGAGCCCAGGCAAACCTGTGATATTTTTAGAACCTTTCAAATCACATTACACTCTTTAGAGTTCATAGCAGGACCTGAGGCCCCTAAAATTTCCCGAGAGATGGAGCAAAACAGAATCAAATAAATTTGGCTCAATTCACTGTAACAGAAGTAATGTAATTATGCATGCAATCTAGGTAATACTACAGTTGCAACCCCAAATTTGAAAACTTTTCATAGCAAAATGTTTTGAGAGTTAACTGCTTGGACAGCAGTTGAAAAATCCATTATCTCTAATATAGTAACAGCTGTGCGGTGGTGATTTGATTTATAATAGAAGCATAAAGACGATGGATGGTATGATTAACTGTTTCACAGATGGGTGTTCCTATGCCACAAGTTTCATTTAAGACAGAGTTCTACCAGCATATATCATATTGCTTATTATAGACTCTCTCAAAAGAATTAGCAGTTAACTATCTACTACCATTTATAGGTAATTACATTGCTTATGCTTTGGTTGGTAAAATTATCTGATTTATTTTAAAAATTTTTTTAAAGATTTATTTATTTATTTGAGAGAGTGCAAGCGATCACAGTGGGGAGGGACAGAGAGAGAGAGAATCTCAAGCTGACTCCATGCTGAATGTGGGGCTTTCTCCCAGGACCCTAAGATCATGACCTGAGCCAAAATCAAGAGTCGGACGCTTAACCAACTGAGCCACCCAGGTGCCCCAAATTTTTCTAATATAAAGTTAAAAACCTAATACTAACAGGTTACGAAAGATTAGAATAGTATTTGTATGTGTGTCTACATTGGCACTAGTGATTTGAAAGGACTATCATTTTAACAGAAAACAAAAGTTGCTTTGAAACATTTTTTTTCCTGCCTTAAAACAAATAGCAACTCTGAGTCTAGACTTCAGGGAGTACAAATGATTTATTGAAGTATAACATAAAAAAAGACCTCTTCAGATTTTCTACAAGTCTGAATTCAGACAGAATGGAAGACACTGACAAATGGGAGAGAAAATCATGGCCATTGGGCAAATTCACGCTACTTTGGAACAGTTGGTATTATTTCATCTGACACCTAACTCTCTTGAGCCTTTCTCTGTCGTTTTCCATGCTTAAAAATCAGCTGATGAAGTAACTGACAAAGATGTGATTTAATTAAGAAACGGAAAATAGCATGCGTATTGGACTAACAGGATTTGAGGACAAAAGTACTCATTCTAGTCCAGTTTTTCCAACTTGCTGTACTTTGGTGAGTTGTATTAATTTCTCTACAGGTTTCCTTCTCTGTAAAAGGGAAAGAGTGCTTTTTCAAAAAAAAAAAAAACATATCTTTGTGGTTCTTGACAATATAAAGCATTTATTATATGGCTGTCTTGTAAAGTCCTCACAGCAAATTACTGTGGAAATAGTTCTGATGCCAGATACCAAGGTGGAAAATTTGCAGCAGGAGCAGAGAGATTCTTGTTTCCGCTTAAATATCCAGAATGATGCCTGGAATCTAATAATGCTTTGAGTTCCAGATAAGCTTGAAAAGCACTTGTAAATGGTTATATACTTAAGGAAATAAGCTGCTTTGTCCATTTAAAAAGCTAGCCCAGATTTTGATCATTACTATTAAAGGTTATAAAATATATTAAATGGATAAAAAGAGAAAGAACATCTGGCAAATTCCATTTTGATCACAAAGGAATCTGTAAAATTAGTCCTGAAGCTAGAAGCTAGCACTATAAAGCATTAATCTTATTGATTTCAGCATTTTAAATGATGGCTGTTCTTTCATAAATGACAAATTTGTGTTATAAATGTACATTGGTCCAAATGATTAGTAATAACTGCTATAATGGGCCTTCCTGTGCAATGGCAAGCTGCAGTTCACTTTAATGACAAATTTGCTTTATTGACCTGCTATAGTGCACTATAGAAAGCTTTTCCTTAATGTTCCAAGGATATGTTGCTTATCTCCTATGTCAGAGTTCCTTTAAAAATTATTTTTAAAATATTTTTAAATTAAAATATTTTTAAATTATTTAAAAAATAAATCCCAAGAAATTCAGTTAACTCTTATCTGCCAAATACAATGGCTATTTTTATTTATTTATTCTCTCCCAATATTGGCTTATAAATATATATACAAAATTTTTACATAGCTGTACTCAGAGTATATAGATTTATAATTGCAGTAGTAATTATTCTATTTTAGTTTTTTAAAATATTTATTCATGAGAGACACAGAGAGAGAGAGGCAGAGACACAGTCAGAGGGAGAAGCAGGCTCCATGCAGGGAGCCCGATGTGGGACTCGATTCTGGGTCTCCAGGATCACACCCTGGGCTGCAGGCGGCGTTAAACCATTGAGCCACCCAAGCTGCCCCTCTATTTTAGTTCTAAAGAGCATGCATCACACCTTGATTTATACTTTTCTACTTATCCTAATTACTTGATATTTCTTTTTTTTTTTTTTTAAGTTTATGTATTTATTCATGAGAGAGACAGGCAGAGAAGCAGAGAGAGACGCAGGCTCCACACAGGGAACCCAATGTGGGACTCAATCCCGGACTCCAGGATCACACCCTGGGCCAAAGGAGGTGCTCAACTGCTGAGCCACCCAGGCGTCCCAATTACTTGATATTTCTTTATTTCTGTACTATTTAGAAGAAACAGTAATCTCTTATTTTCTAGGTACTACTTAATTATATTCAAACAGAATGACATTATTATTATCCATTATTCAATTTTTATAGAATTTTAGTATATTTTATACATTTTATTTAAAAACTACCTAGTTTTATTTTAGACAAATAATCATTCATTTTATAATAGTAATATTGTATGTTTTGATCGTCAGAGGTTCTAAAAACCCTTTATTTTCAAGAATTGGCTACTGTGTGGTGGCAATTATGATTATTAATAATTGCGGATGTTTAGGTCAAGAATTTGCTTTATTTTATTAAACCGTTGTGGCATAGTTAATTATAACCATGATAGCTCCTATTTATTGAATGCTACACTAGGCATCATACTAATTGCATTTCATATCACTCTGAGATAAGTATTGTTACCTCCTTTTTTTTTTTCCAGTTGAATTGATATATAAAGACAAAACAGTAATTGCCTAAGGTCACTTTAAGTGATGGAGCCAGGATTTGAAATTACATTTCTCTGACTCCAAAGCCCAGATCTTAACACCTCTGAACTACTTCTGTGACCTTGTTGTACTGCTCCTAGTACCGTAATGATTAAGTTCTAAATGAAATTATTTGTGACTCTGCTCATATACATTGTTACAACATGGAATTATGAGTAAATTTAATTCTTAATGCTCAAAGTCTATTCAAAATAAAATCTATCAGCTATTAGGTTATTGTTGGTGATGGGCTTTCTTTGAGGTGAGTTGTACTTTTAATTGAATTATACCTTTTTTAAGGACTCCTGGGTGGCTCAGTTGGTTAAGTGTCTGCCTTGTGCTCAGGTCATGATCCCAAGGTCCTGGTATTGAGCCCCATATTGGGCTCCTCGCTCAGTGGGGAGTCTGCTTCTCCTTCTCCCTCTGCCACTCCCCCTGCTTGTGCTTTGTCAAATAAATAAATAAATAAAATCTTTTAAAAAAATAATTACAGTTTTTTAGATTTATATAAATATCTAGTTTAAAAAGTAAAACAATACTACAAAGTTCATAATGAAAATAATGATCCCCTTACTCACAAGTCATGCTTCCTTGAGGCAACTACTCTTAATGCCTTTGGTTGTTTCTTATGGTATTTACTTCTACATTTCTAAATAACATGTTTGTGCTGAAACCTAAAAGTTTTTTTCAATTTTGGATATACTACCATTGGTAATGAGGATTTAGCAATTCTCTGTTTACCCCTATACTCATCCTTCCATTCCTTAGAGACTCCCAATATAATTTTAATTTTTGATTAAATCATTATTTATTATATCCATTATGATAATTGTAGAAACAGTTTACAGCTGAGCCACATAGTATACTATGTGGCTCATAGATTATATATCCTTTCTTGTACACTTTAAAAAAAATTACTGACCTCATTGTTTTGTTTTTGTTTGCTTAAGTTTTTTTTTGTGTGTGTAACTGCCACCTACTCAGCCGCAGACCTTCTGATAGAACTGTACAATTTATCTTAATATAGCATATGTTCATATACAGTAACCTATTAATTATATTTTGTAAACATTAGGCATGTTCTTTCTGGAGTCCCTTTCATTCTTCTGTTCCAGTCTGGGAAGATTTATATCTGGACATGCTGTGAGCTATAGGCTTGCTATAAACTGTAATCTAGGGCTTCCTAGTCATCATCCCAGAAATTTCTTTAACCATTCTTCTGTTTTGGATTCTCTCCTTTCCTTAATTTTTTAAAAGATACCTGGGTGGCTCAGTGGTTGAGCATCTGCTTTTGGTCAGGGAGTGATCCTGGGGTTCTGGGATTGAGTTCTGCATTGGGCTCCCCTCAGGGACCTTGCTTCTGCCTCTGCCTATGTCTCTGTCTCTCTATGTCTCTCATGAATAAATAAAATTCTTCTGGAACTCTTTAATTAGATTTATGACCTTCTATATTGATTAATGTTTATTTACTTTCCAAATGTTTATTTTCTAAAAATGTGTTAAGGTAGGTGACAATGTGTTATGTGTGTTTGTGTACTATATGTGAAAAATAAAGAACAATGAGATCATGTACATATATATACTTAGAACTCAGCTTTAAAAAAGGACCTTTGAGGCTCTCTGTGTGCCTTTTCTTTATCCTATTTGATTTCCACCCCTCTCAGAGGTATATACCATCTCAAGTAAGGTATTTGTCATTCTCTGACTCTTACTTACTGTTTGACCATATATTTGTCTCCCTAAACAGTATATTGCTTAGTTTTCCTAAGCAATATTAATGGAAGCATACTCTGCATATCCTATAACTTGCTTGTTTTGTTTTACATTATTTCTTGAATTTATAATGTTTACTTTCACTGTGCAGACATATATATGTGTGTGTATACATACATATGTATATATATGTAGATATCTATTTGAATATACAATTTGTTGTAGCTTGTTTTCCAGTTTTTCACATTGCAGTGTTTCTGTCAACATTCTTATGTATGTGACTATGAACAGAATTGCTCCAGAGCAGTGTTTCTTAACTTTTTTCACAATATGACACTTGAATAAAATTGATCATTGTTTAGCATACTGAGGTAAAAGGATAAGGCTGCTTATAGCTGAGGATGACTGACTTGGGAGTTCTTTATAATATCTTGCCCAGCTGCTGCAAAGTCTTAGTGGATTACTATCTTGGCATATACTTATTATTTGTGTCACATGAGTGCACTGGAGCATACTGCATTTACAAAGCTTTGCTCTGGAGTTGTTCAAAGAGATCAAAGAATTGTCTGAAGACCAGTTCTTGCCTACAGTTATAATAATTCGTGACCATATAAGTTGAGCAGAGGCATTTTTAGAAAGATTTGTAGTAATGTGATGTTTCCTAAATATTTTTATTGTTTTATATGTGTCCACTCTACAAATGATTAGAAATTTTTAGAACTGCTCCATCACCATAGATAGGTTTGAGAAGCCATTCTATTCATTGTAGTGGAGTTGGTGGGGCATAGGATGAACACAACATCAACTAAAGTAGATATGAAATGTTTTCCAAACTGTTATTCTAAACACCAAATCCCTCACTCCCAGTGGTTTACAGGTTTTCCACCGCCTCCATATCTTCACCAGCACTTAGTATTAAAGGGCTTCTTTTTGCTAATTGGGTGAGTGTTAAAATAGTATCTTACTGTGGTTTTAATTTCTATTACTAATTACTAATGAGGTTGAGTATCTTTTAATATATTTATTGGTCATCTTGGATTTCTCTTCTGTAAAGTGACCAAGTATTTTATCCATTTTTCTATTGGATTATTTGTCTTTCACTTAGGGATTAATTTATATATCTTGGCTACAAATCCTTTATTGGTTTAATGTATTACAAATATGTTCTCCCAACTTGTGATATATATTCCTAATCTCTTTATATATTGATGAACTAAAGTTCTTGATTTTAGTCAAGTTTATTAATCATCTATTTTCAGTTTGGGGGGGGGTGTTTTTTTTTTTTAGATTTATTTATTTATTTATTTATTTACTTATTTACTTATTTATTTATTCATGAGAGACACAGAGAGAGAGAGAGGCAGAAACATAGGCAGAGGGAGAAGCAGGCTCCATGCAGGCAGCCTGATGTGGGAATTGATCCCGAGTCTCCAGGACCAGGCCCTGGGCTGAAGGCGGCACTAAACCACTGAGCACCTGGGCTGCCCAGTTTGTGGTTTTATGTCTTATTTAAGAATCCTTTCCTACCTCAAAATTATGGTGATATTTTCCAATATTCTAAAAGATTTTTAGTTTTATCTTTCACATTTAAGTCTGTAATCCAGTTGGAATTGATTTTTATATGTTATGAGGGGGTCCAGTAATGGAAATTCTATTCTTTTACCTCAAATTTGACACAGTAGCAGTCTACATAAACAAAATCCCCTTGAGTGCTTTAATAATTTTAAAACTGTGGGGCACCTGGGTGGCTCATTCAATTAAGCTTCTGCCTTCAGCTCAGGTCACTATCCTGGGGTCCTGGGATTGAGTTCCACATTGGGCTCCCTGTTCAGCTGAAAGTCTGCTTCTCCCTCTCCCTCTGCCATTCCCCCTGCTTGTGCTCTCTCTGTCAAGTAAATAAAATCTTTTAAAAATAATAATAATTTTAAATATACATAAAGGGTTCCTGAGACCAAAAAGAGAATCACTGTTATAGATCCACAGGAAAAAGTTAAAAGCCCCAATAAAAAAGACCAAACACAGGCAAATCATTTTTAAAAATTACCCCAGATGAATAATGAACGTGACAAAAAAGTGAATTTCCTTAATAAAGACATTCAAATGAAAAGTAAAATACTATTTCAATTATCAAGTTGACAGTTATTAAAAGTACTATAAATAGCCTTTGAAGGACAGTTTGACAAAATATATCAAAATATATCAAATCCTTATTTCCTTCTGACCATTTCTGGAAGTATGTCCTATAGAAATCATTAAGAATGTTTCTGAAGGTTTAGCTTCAATATATTCATCATGGTTTTTTTTTTTTTTGATAACTTGAAAATTCAGAAATAACCTAAAATCCAAATGATAATGAGAAGAAACTTCCAATGGAGGAAAACATTGATAATATATTTTCTTTCCTCAGGGCGCCTGGGTGGCTCAATAGTTGAGCGTTTGCCTTCGGTTCAGGTTATGATCCCAGGGTCCTGGGATCGTCTCACATTGGGCTTCCTGTGGGGAGCCTGCTTCTGCCTCTGCCTACATCTCTGCCTCTCTCTGTGTGTCTCTCATGAATAAATAAATAAGATTAAAAAAATTGTTTTCTTTCCTCTAATTCATCCAGGGTAGTGGATGCCTTAGAGTGCTTTGATGGCCACCTATTGCTTAATTATTGTACTTAACCATCATTAATCTGCCCTGATTACCTTCCCTTAGTTTACCCTTAGTTTGTCCTGTGAATTTCAAATAATAACCAATCAGCATAGAGCATATTGGGTAATTGGTGGGTCTGTTCTTCCACCAAAAATATTTAAAGCTTTTAGCTTTTAAAACTAATTCTGGAACAGAGCAAGATAAAGAAGGGAAAAATTGGCCTAGATAATACAGAAGATAACAGATGAACAGGGTTGATTTCATTTTGGGCACTTTGCCCAGGACACTTTTAATAGAACATATAGTTACTCTAGGGATTCTGAGTCTGTGATTATGTCAGACTTACACATTAATTCTTTAAAAGGAAAAATCACAAGTTATTGGACTCTAGGTACATTGGTATGACTTAAATTTTTAAACCATGCCTGTAATCCCCAGCCATTGATAATTTGCTGTGTGGGGGCTGTATTCCTTTCTATTAAAACTAACTTTCATGGAACAAAAATATTTTGAACATCCTTCCTTTAAAACACAGTGGGTTCTTCATTTCTTTCAAAGTTTAAGTCAAATTTTATTTTATTTTTTAAGTCAAATTTTAAAAGATGTCTAAACTAGAATTAGATGGTTATCTTTATGTGAAGAACTTTTAATCTTACTATTTTTGAGAACATTCTTTATGTCCTGAAAAATCAATCAAGTCTTTAAGGAAAAAAATCACCTAAATTTTAGAATGCTATGTTTCCTGTTTTACTACCTTATAATTTAGATTATTTTCCTTATGTTTACCCTTAAAACTTAAAAGGAGAAATAGCAACATGGTAGTAGAGCTTCTATTAGAATAGTGGCTTTAAGTGAATTTTTTCTTTTTTTTTTTCGGCTTTCCAAAATTTCAGTAATATTTTATTTTTATTATTATTATTATTATTATTATTATTATTATTATTATCATCTAGAGAGGGGGAGTGGGCAGAGAGATAGTGAGAGAATCTTAAACAGGCTCTGCTCCCAGCGCAGAGCCCAATGTGGAGCTCACTCTCACAACCCTGAGCATGAGCTGAGCTAAAATCAAGAGTTGGATACTTAACCAATTGAACCACCCAGACACCCCTATGAGATAAATCTTTGAGAATCTTAGCCTTTTTAATACCCAATCCTTTTAAAGGCTAACTTGAGAAGAGACTTCTACATAATTTTATAAATAATAAAAGTAATGGGGCACCTGGATGGCTCTGTTGGTTAAGCATCCAGCTCTTAATTTTGGCTCTGGTCATGATTTCAGGGGCATGAAATCAAGCCTCATGTCAGGTTCCATGCTCAACACAGAGTCTGTTTGAGAGTTTCTCTCCTTCCCTCTATTATCCTCCCACTGCTCTCATGTTTCCTATCTCTAAAATAAATAAAATCCTTAAAAAATAAAGTAAAAATTTTTAAAAAAAGAATTACCTTGTATTAGGTAAAATGGAAACTTAGTTTTGTTTTGAAGTGGCGTGCTTAAATATAACATTTTCCAATGTTATATTCCAATTCTTACTTGGAAGTTTTCTTTATAATGTAGTTAATAAAAGGATAGAGCAGGAAGAAAAATCATTTTATGTAGTTTAAAAAAATCTTAAAATTATTAGTATAATGGTACATAAGAGGAAGTGATTTTTTTTTTAAGTATTATGTTCTGTTTCAGAAACTTCTCACATTTGCAGCTGGCATTTGCTTCTTATACCAAGCAATACTTTTAATGAGCCAGAATTTTTACACCTTCTGTTTCCTCTACCTGGAATATTCTTCTTTGCCTCTTCCTTCTTCCTTTAGCACATTCTTACATCTTCAGTCTTGGTTTAAATGTAATTATTTTGAGAAGCTTGCCATAATCCTCCTCTCCTAAATCCCAACATCCACCTTTTCTGCCTTCATCCCAACCCTGGTTAAACTCCTGTTTATTCATTCTAAGGGCCCCTTTACTTCTTTATAATGTTCACCATGGTTGTACACATCAGTTCAATGTTTGGTTTTACCACTATTTCCTTAAGCTTGGTGAGGGCAGGACTTCTGGGTATCTTGTATTCTCCGTGTCTAGCACTAGTACATAATAGTAAGTAGTGCTTATCAAATGAATTCCTTTAATTCCAATTCATTTCATTTGCTTTTCCAAACTATAGTTGGTATTACTTAATAGTGGAATCTTTCCATTAGAGTAGTTACAGCATTATATCAGTAAATAAAGAGCTGAATTAAGCAACTATAAACTCCCACTAACTTGGAATATTCTTAGCTTTTTAAGGTTTGGTATGAGTTTCATCCCAATGTCTGAGATGCTGCTTAGTGTATATGATCACAGTACATTTCTTAAATGATAAATACAGTTGTTGACTATTCTGGTTGTCTATTATTAATCTCCGTAGATGCAGTGCTACCAAAATAGTACAGTATGCAAGAGATATCATGATAAGATCACAGCCAGAATCGATTTCCTACTTCTTCTTCTTCTCCTCCTTCTCCTCCTCCTGCTCCTCCTTCTTTCTTAACCTTTTTCCTTTATAGGGTTGAGTTTCTGATTTTTTATCCTTATTTGAAAAGCCCAAAACAAATAGCTTTTACATGAAGATTTATAATATTTCGAAGAGTTCCAAAATTAAAATCTACACACAAAATTTTAATTGAGCAGTTAGTCTTTCCAAGTTTTCTAATGACATTAAGTTATTATTATATACCTGTGACACTCATTTTGGACAGGAGACAATAACACTTTCCTAATACATTGAGGTTATATATGTTTGGCAATGACATTTCTTTTTTTTTTTTTTTGGCAATGACATTTCTACTTACGAGGTTATATGTTGTATTCTTTTATAGTTCAAACGATATGTCAGTAAACTTCGAAGCAAGAGTACAGTTTTCAAAAAGAAGCATCAAATAATAGCTGGATTTAAAGCTGAATTCGGTCTCTTACAGAGGACAGAAGAACTTCTTAAGCAACGTCATGAAAATATTCAACATCAACTGGTAATACAATATTATCTTGGGATGCTAGAAATATAAATGACAGGAGGTTTATGGGTAATAACTATATACTGAGGTCATTGTTTTTACTGAAAGCACTAAAAAATTATTAATGTTCTCTGAATAATTACAGAGGTATCATATAAGCTTATTTATTTTAAAGATCTTATTTATTTGATTTTAGAAAGATGTGTACATGTTCATAAGCAGTGGGAGGGGCAGAGGGAAAGGGAGAGAATTTCAAGCAGGCTCTGTGCTGAGCTCAGAGCCCGATGTGGGGCTTGCTCTCATGACTCTGAGATCGTGACCTGGGCCAAAACCAAGAGTCTAATGCTTAAGGAACTGAACCACTCAGGTGCCCCCTGATTTATTTATTTTTTTATTTATTTATTTTAATTTATTTTTTAATGTAGCAGTAAGCACTAGCTTTTTCATTGTGCTGTCTTTGGGGTAATTAATAGAGATTGAATTCCAAGTAGCAATAATGATCATACCAAGAGAGTGACTGTAAAATATTTATTTATCATGGCCTGCTGGGCAGAAATTTCTAAGCAGCTATTTCTGTGGAGCTCTAGGAAGAAATATCTAGGGAAGGTACCATATGGAAGTTTGCCTCCAGGCTTGTTCTTTATGCATTTGTGCCTTGGTCGTCAGAAAAAAGTTAAGCCCAGAGTAGCCTCTCTGACAACAAAACCTTTCATTGTGGATGCCAGATCCTCAGAATTTTCTTGATTTAGATTTTTGTTCCTTTTACCCATGAGGAAATTATTTTATCAGGATGTTGGTTTACCAACTAGCATTAATCTGGGAGATGTGAATGAAGTTTCAACCAGTTGTTGATTAGCTGGCAATATGAACTTTCTGTCTCATGCTGTTGAATATTGTTTGTTTCTAGAGAATGTAAGATAGAAAACTTAATTTACTGTGCATCAGCCATGAATTTTTTTTTAAGATTTTATTTATTTATTTATGACAAACAGAGAGAAAGAGAGGCAGAGACACAGGCAGAGGGAAAAGCAGGCTCCCCACAAGGAGCCCAATATGGGACTTGATCCCGCAACTCCAGGAGCCAAAGGCAGACTCAACCACTGAGCCACCCAGGCGTCCCTAAGCCATGAATCTAATGACACTACTTTCAAAATTGATAGGTAGTAATTGTGTTATTGTTTACTTCAAAAATATTTTCTAATTTCCATAATGATTTTTTGATCTATGGATTATTGCTTAAAAAAACCAAGCATTTTCGGGATCCCTGGGTGGCGCAGCGGTTTGGCACCTGCCTTTGGCCCAGGGCGCGATCCTGGAGACCCGGGATCGATTCCCATGTCAGGCTCCCGGTGCATGGGGCCTGCTTCTCCCTCTGCCTGTGTCTCTGCCTCTCTCTCTCTCTCTCTCTCTCTCTCTCTCTCTGTGACTATCATAAATAAATAAATTGTTTTAAAAGTTTAAAAAAAAAAAAACAAGCATTTTCTAGTTACCTTTCTGTTATTGACTTCTACCTTATTTCCACTGTGACCAGAGAACATTCTGTGCAGTTTTAGTCCTTTAAAATTTGTTGAGTGTTGCATTATGGTCCAGCATATGGTCTATTTTGGTAATTGTCCCAGTGCAGTTGAGAAGAATGTGTATTCTGCAGTGGTTGGGGATGGTGTTCTCTATATGTCAATTCAGTCAAGTATGTTAACCACAATATTCAAATCTTACATATTCCTATTGATATTTTTGTCTGCTTGTTTCATTAGTTATTGAAAGGGGTGTGTTAAAATCTCTATGATTATTGCTTTGTCTGCTTCTTTTTTTAGTTCCATCGGTTTTTCTTTACATTTTTTAAGTTGGGTTCCCTAGAAGTGGAGCCTGAAAAGGGAATACTTTGTACAAGTGGTTTATTGAGGGAGGGAGTGCCTTCAGAAGAAGGGGGGTGAGATAAGCAGATACAGCAGGAGAAAAGAGCCAAGCAGGGATGTAGTCCTGACTAGACAGCTTCATTTTGATTCTGTGAGGAACTTTGGAGCACAAATTGCAGCGTGAAGTTGATTCCATCTTGAGACAAAGGGGCTGGCCTTTTATACTCCTGTATCAGTCATTGGCTGTGGCGGAGAGAGTAACCCCCTAGCGCAATGGCAGAGCATCCCCTGGACGAGGGGGTAGTTGTGAACCTTTAGCAGTCAACAAGTCATGGCAGGTTGCAGATGAGGTCTGAGTGAGGCACCAACAACATCCATTACAACCCACCCCTTATAATGCTGGGATCTACCTGTTTCTCATGTCAAATTGACTCCATTTAGGAATAGCTTCTAAAGGATTCTGGTTGGTCACAATTTCTAGGAAAATTTGTAGGAGGAAGATTAATAGGACAAATGGAAACTCTCATTGCTACATTTCATCCCAAGAGCATAGTAATACTCAATGTCTTCTTCCTTTATCATCCATTCTAGATTTCCCTCATGTTTGGTTAGCACCTTGACTGGTTTAAATGACTTTCTTGATGGGATGACCCAGTACCTTATCTTTAAAAGGTGGGAGACTCTATGAACTATGACCTTAGCAGGCTGTGGTTGCTGTACTTACTCATTTATTGTTAAAACTGGGCATAGGAGTACCCACATAAGCCCTAATAGATCACCTGAGTGCCAAACATATTCCTATCTGCCCTTATTATATAGCAGTATTTGTATAGCATTAGTATTCCTATCACTATAACTTTTTTTTTTTTGCCTGCTGGTCTATGGGCATGAAGAGCCCAAGTGACAAGATGGTATAGCCAGAGCATTAAATTTAAAGGCCTTTTAATGTGCATCTGGTGAAAGCATACCCACTCTGGAAGACAGAACATCTACACCTACAGAGCCTAAAAGTGTCAGGAAGGGAAACATAATTTCCTAAGTGTATAAGTGGGCATCCTAGTGAGTGGTGACACTTATACTTTCATTCCGTAGTTCCAAGACCCATGTGTTCTTTCTGTTTGCTACACAGCACCAAGTGGTGGGCATTGGTTTAAAATGTATACTCTATCTTGAAGAATAGAAATCAACCTCACAGGCCTGTGAGGCCTCTAAGCTGTACCTCAGTTGTACCTTCACAAGGCCCTTCTACCAGTCTATCAGGCTATTAGCTTCCTGGATGGTATGGTATCTGGCACAGTGACTGAATCCCATGGTCCTGTGTCCACCACCATATCCCCTTTGCCATAAAGTAATCCCATGGTCTGAATGATATTATGTGGAATTCCACATCAGTAGACCAGATACTCTGAGCCCTTGGATAGTGATGCTGGCTGAAATATTATGGGAAAGAAAAGCAAATACTTGCCCAGAATATGGGCCAGTCAGTCCAAGTCAGGATGAAATGTTGTCCTTTTCGAGACAGAAAGATGATTGGTTTTCTCAAGGTATGATTCCATATTTAGAACTCAGGATTGGTCTCTGTTTTTGCCGGGTCAGACATTTGGCAGTGGGAGTAGCTAGATGGGCACTGTGAGAGGGAGCCTGTGCTATTTGGCCCTAGCTTAGCCTCCATCTCTGCCAGCATAGCCATTATGTTCATGAGCCCATTGTCTAAGCACTGGGTGGCCTGCTGTCTACTGGCCAAATCATCCTTTCCACTTGGTTGTTTAGTGCTCTCTTCTGCTTTGGACATTCTCTAGTGGCCATTAGCATACAATGAAAAGAGAAAAGATCTTTACACTTAGTGTATTACTCTGGTAGGTCTATCTGCGTGCCTCTTCCCCAGACCTTCTTGTCCCCAGTCTTCCAATCCAGGCACCTACTTCTCCTAGGCCCCTGACCAACAAGCTAAGCCTCTTGCCACTGCCCAGAGGATATAAGATAATCTAGAGGTTCAAGGTTCTCAGGTGAGTCTATGCAGGTATTCCATCCCAGACTCAGTACCCTTTCTCAAAGCCCTGGCTTTGGCCTAGAATATATTCAGACTTCTCTGAAGTTTTGCCCTGGTAACAATTAAGTTGTGTGCCTGGTTTTCAGCTACCTTTGCCCTTCAGCCATAGGAAATGAGGGTTTCATCGGAGAAGGACAAACATTATATGTTCTCATTCATTTGGGGAATATAAATAATAATGAAAGGGAATAGAAGGGAAAGGAGAAGAAATGGGTAGGAAATACCAGAAAGGGAGACAGAACATAAAGACTCCTAACTCTGGGAAACGAACTAGGGGTGGTGGAAGGGGAGGAGGGCGGGGGGTGGGGGTGAATGGGTGACGGGCGCTGATGGGGGCACTTGACGGGATGAGCACTGGGTGTTATTCTGTATGTTGGCAAATTGAACACCAATAAAAAATAAATTTATTATTTAAAAAAAAAGGAAATGAGAGTTTCTTTACAGCTCCAAAGAAGGTTTTCTGACCTTATCACTTTGCTTTAAATTATTGATTAATAGGGCAGCCCCAGTGGCCCAGCGGTTTAGTGCCACCTTCACCCTGGGTTGTGATCCTAGAGACTCGGGATTGAGTCCCACCTTGGGCTCCCTGCATGGAGCCTGCTTCTCCCTCTGCCTCTCTCCCTCTCTGTCACAAATAAATAAATAAAATCTTTTAAAAAATTATTGATTAATATATTTGAGCCCATAATTTTATCTCTTCAACTATAAATGGAGCTTAGCAACATCCACCCCAGATCCGCAGTCCTTATAGTTATTATTTCTGCATACTTCTTAAACACCAGCAACATTGTACCAGCTAGTGCATCCCTGTGATGGTTCAAGAAGCAGATGCAAAGATGGGATTAGATGTACAAGAGATTTGCTGGAGTAAATACTGTGAAAGATAAAGGGAGCAAGAGGAGGCAAGGAAAACCATTAAACCCTAGTAGAAGTCTGACACCCGTGAAGGGAGAGAAAAGGAAGGAGGATTGTATAGGAAGAGCCTCAGACTGCTGCACAATTTTAGGAAAGTTTTAGTCTGGATAAAGGGGAGTTCCCAAACCAGTCACCCACTAGAGGAGTGCCCTGTCAGGCAGGAACAGGCCAGCCTTCGTACTATTGCCATGCTCAGTCATTCTAGGAACAGCCTGGGGGAAGCATGGACTTCGTAGGAGCCTGATAGTGGAAGCAGTTATGGCAGTCAAGTCTGTTTTTAGCAGGTTCTCCTGAAGGAGATCTGAGCTTTCCATTCTCACAACCACTATAGTCACCTTCCACTTACACTCTGCCTCAGTTCACCACAAGTATTAACAATTGTACTGCTATAACATGTATGGGTCTAACGCTATTCACCCTGCCACCAGCGATGGAGCTCCTTCAGCCAGTGAGCAATCCTACTCTAGAAGCCCATTTTTATAGTTCAGTCAGGTTCTCTAGAAACAGAACCTAAAACAAGAATTCTTATTCCTCTGCACATGATTAAGTCAGAGAGTGCTCTTAGGAGAAAGGAAGTGAGGAACCAGAATGAAGCAGTGAGGAAAAGTGGATTCATTTGGAGTCCAGTTTCAGTCTGATCTCACGAGGAGCTCTGGAATACAAATTGCATCACAAAGTTAGTCTTGTCTTTAGGCAAGAAAATTACCCTTTTGTACCCCGCTGTCAGTCAGTCGTGTGCTATGGACCCAGAAGGTGGTGTGATGCAATTCCTGCTCAGCCAAGGGCACATTTTGAAGAAGGGATAACTATAAGCCATTAATAGTCAATTCTCACAACAGTTAAGGGATAGTACACTGGCCCTGTAAGCAAATCAGGACAGAGCACCCGCAGTATCACTGCAAATATCCTGAGATTATGTTATTAGTCCATACAAATCTAGTATCATTACCTTCCTGTTAAATTGGCCCTTTGATAATTAGGAAATACCCTTTTTTTTAAATCTTTCATAATATATATCTCTCATAATATACTAATCTGTTATTAATACAGCCAAACTTTCTTCTAGTTAATGTTTAAAAGACACATATCTTTTACATCCTTTCAACCTTTCTCCATATTTATAATTATTGTATGTATTTTATAAGAAATATATAGCTAGCTTTATATTTTTATATAGTGTGGCAATCTTTGTCTTTTTTTTCTGCTAAGAATTTATTTAAATTGTAGTCAGTTAACATAAAATGTAGTATTAATTTCAGGGGTAGAATTTAGTGATTCATCATTTGCATTTAACACCCAGTGCTCATTACAAGTGCCCTCCTTAGTGCCCATTACCATTTACCCTATTCCTTCACCCGCTTCCCCTCTAGCAACCTTCGGTTTGTTCCCTATTGTTAAGAGTCTCTTATGGTTTGCCTCCCTCCCCGTTTTTATCTTATTTTATTTTTCCTTCCCTTTTCCTATGTTCATCTGTTTGGTTTCTTAAATTCCATGTATGAGTGAAATCATATGGTATTTGTCTTTCTCTGACTTATTTCGCTTAGCATTGTACACTCTAGTTCTATCCAGCAATCTTTTTCTTTTCACTGAAGTATTTAATCTCTTTACATTTAATGTAATTACTGGTTTTTCAAAGTTTTCTATTTGTTCCATTAGTTCTTCATTCATTTTTTTCTCCTTTCTTCCCTTTGAAAGTTGTATTACTCAAGTATTTTTATCTTCCATGTTTCCCTTCTTTCAGCTTACTGGTTATAGTTTCTTTTTGGTATCCCTGTTGTTCTTGAATGCTTATCCAGAAACTATAACATCCATCTTTGGCTGAGTACAGTCTTCCCTATTTTACTGTATCCTAGCCAATGTAAGAAATTTATAATACTTTGATTCCATTTACTTCTTTCTCATATTTTGTGCTATTGTGGATATATACTTTTAAATTCTAAATACAACTTGAATCCCACATAAATATAATAATATTATGTGGGATTCAAGTATTATTAAATATAATAATTCAATATTATTAAATATAATATTAAATATTATTTTAATATTTTTATGTACCTGCTTCATGACTCTTTCCTTCCTTCCTGTATCATCATCATCATTATTCTACTAGGATCTCATTTTTAGTATTTCATTTAGTGTGGGTCTGCTGGTGATAAATCCTCTCAATTTTTATTTTTCTTAAAACATTTTTATTGCACCTTCATTTTGAAGCACATTTTCACTAAATATAGAATTCTAGGGTGGCAGTTATTTTCTTTCAGTACTTTAAAGATTTAATTCCATTGGCTGCTGGCTTCCGTTATTGCTTGTTTTTTAAGGTAGTATGTTACTATCTGGTTGGTAAGATTTTTTTTTCCTGTCTTTGGTTTTCTAGCAATTTTACTATGATATTCCTAGTTTTTTTTTATTATTATCTGTCTTAGGGTCTGTGAAGCTTCTTAAATTATGGTTTTAATGTCTTTTGTCAGTTTTTGGAAAGTTCTCAGCCAGTATTTCTTTAAATATTATAATCCCATCCTCTTCTTTCCTTGAGCTACAGTGACAACTACATATGTGTTAGGCTTTTTTGTGTGTGTTAGGCTTTTTCACTATTTACCATGTTTATTATGGATTTTGTGTTTTGCTTTTTTTTTTAAATTTATTTATTTATTTTTAGAGAAGGAGAGAGCATGAGTGGGGAGGGATGGGCAGAGGGTGAGGGAGAGAGAGTGCTCAGCATGAAGCCAATGGTGAGGCTTGCTTCCCAGGATCCTGAGATCATGATCTGAGCTGAAATCAAGAGTCAGCTGCATAACAGACTGAGCTACCCAGGCACCCCTGTTTTGCTGCCCTCCATTTTCCATTATTTTTGCTCTCTGTGACTTAATCTGAATTTTTTTTCTGCTGTGCTATCTTCTACTTCATTAATCTTCTGTGTCTAATCTGCTATGTAATCCATATATTGAATTCTGAATATTACTTATTATGTATCTCAGTTCTAGAATTTCCATTTGATTCTATTTTATAGATCCCAGTTATTTGTAACATTCCCCAACTTTTCATTTATTGTCTTAAATATAATAATCACAGCTTTTTTTAATGTCCTGTCTGATAAATTCATCTGAGTGTCCATTTCTATTAATCTGTATTTTTTTCTCTTGATTGTCAGACATTTGTTCCTGTTACTTTGCTTACCTAGTACTTTTTCATTGAATGTCAGGTTCTGGAAACACTTCCTTTATCCTTAAAAGGAAGTGTTTGATTTTTTTCCTCATAGATAATCTTGATTCAGTTTTGTTAGAGCTGATATTTTTCCAGTTTTCTCTTATTCCTAAAATGCAGCCCTTATACCTGTATCAGAAACTCTAGTCCTAGGAAGTAGTCCTTACATTTAGCACCTAGCTCTTACTCTTAGATTATAACCCATACTCCTAGGGATCCCTGGGTGGCGCAGTGGTTTGGCGCCTGCCTTTGGCCCAGGGCGTGATCCTGGAGACCCGGGATCGAATCCCACATCGGGCTCCCGGTGCATGGAGCCTGCTTCTCCCTCTCCCTCTGCCTATGTCTGTGCCCCTCTCTTTCTCTCTCTGTGACTATCATAAATAAATAAAAATTTTTAAAAAAATTGGGGGAGGAGCAAGATGGCGGGGGGAGGAGCAAGATGGCGGAAGAGTAGGGTCTCCAAATCACCTGTCTCCACCAAACTACCTAGAAAACCTTCAAATTATCCTGAAAATCTATGAATTCGGCCTGAGATTTAAAGAGAGACCAGCTGGAATGCAACAGTGAGAAGAGTTCGCGCTTCTATCAAGGTAGGAAGACGGGGAAAAAGAAATAAAGAAACAAAGGCCTCCAAGGGGGAGGGGCCCCGCGAGAAGCCGGGCTGGGGCCGGGGCGAGTGTCCCCAGGACAGGAGAGCCCCGTCCCGGAGACGCAGGAGCTGCACCGACCTTCCCGGGCGCAAAGGGGCTCGCAGGGAGTTGGAGCAGGACCCAGGAGGGCGGGGATGCCCTCGGGCTCCCCGGGACAGTAACAGCAACTCCGCGCCCAGGAGAGTGCGCCGAGCTCCCTAAGGGCTGCAGCGCGCTCGGCGGGACCCGGCGGGACCCGGAGCAGCTCGGAGGGGCTCGGGCGGCGGCTCCGCGGAGGGGGCTGCGCGGCCCCGGGAGCAGCTCGGAGGGGCTCGGGCAGAGGAAGAGGCTCCGTGCGGAGGGGCCTGCGCGGTTCCAGGAGCAGCTCGGAGGGGCTCGGGCGGCGGCTCCGCGGAGGGGGCTGCGCGGCCCCGGGAGCAGCTTGGAGGGGCTCGGGCAGAGGAAGAGGCTCCGTGCAGAGGGGCCTGCGCGGTTCCAGGAGCAGCTCGGAGGGGCTCGGGCGGCGGCTCCGTGGAGGGGGTTGCGCGGCCCGGGAGCGCGAATCCACCAGCGCAGGCACCGGAGCACAGGGCGCCGGGACACAGCCCAGGATCCCGCCTCCCCCGGGACAGGCAGAGACCGGGAGGGCCCAGGACAGCAAGGACGCTCCAGCCCCGAGCTGAGCAGATCAGCGGCCCCGCCCGGAGCCTCCAGGCCCTGCAGACGGAGTTCCTGCCGGAGCTGAATCCAGGTTTCCAGAGCTGCCCCGCCACTGGGGCTGTTCCTCCTGCGGCCTCACGGGGCAAACAACCCCCACTGAGCCCTGCACCAGGCAGGGGCACAGCAGCTCCCCCAACTGCTAACACCTGAAAATCAGCACAACAGGCCCCTCCCCCAGAAGACCAGCTAGAGGGACAACTTCCAGGAGAAGCCAAGGGACTTAAAGTACACAGAATCAGAAGATACTCCCCTGTGGTTCTTTTTTTTGTTGTTGTTTTTTTGTTTTGTTTTGTTTTGTTTTGTTTTGTTTTGTTTTGCTTTTTGATTTGTTTCCTCCCCCACCCCCCCTTTTTTTCTCCTTTCTTTTTCTTTCTCTTTTTCTTCTTTTTTTTTTCTTTCGTTTTTTTTTCTCTTCCCCATTTTTTTTTCTCTTTCTCTTTTCTTTCCTTCTTTCTCTCCTCTCTTTTTCTCTTTTTCCCAATACAACTTGCTTTTGGCCACTCTGCACTGAGCAAAATGACTAGAAGGAAAACCTCACCTCAAAAGAAAGAATCAGAAACAGTCCTCTCTCCCACAGAGTTACAAAATCTGGATTACAATTCAATGTCAGAAAGCCAATTCAGAAGCACTATTATACAGCTACTGGTGGCTCTAGAAAAAAGTATAAAGGACTCAAGAGACTTCATGACTGAAGAATTTAGAGCTAATCAGGCAGAAATTAAAAATCAATTGAATGAGATGCAATCCAAACTAGAAGTCCTAACGACGAGGGTTAACGAGGTGGAAGAATGAGTGAGTGACCTAGAAGACAAGTTGATAGCAAAGAGGGAAACTGAGGAAAAAAGAGACAAACAATTAAAAGACCATGAAGATAGATTAAGGGAAATAAACGACAGCCTGAGGAAGAAAAACCTACGTTTAATTGGGGTTCCCGAGGGCGCCGAAAGGGACAGAGGGCCAGAATATGTATTTGAACAAATTCTAGCTGAAAACTTTCCTAATCTGGGAAGGGAAACAGGCATTCAGATCCAGGAAATAGAGAGATCCCCCCCTAAAATCAATAAAAACCGTTCAACACCTCGACATTTCATTGTGAAGCTTGCAAATTCCAAAGATAAGGAGAAGATCCTTAAAGCAGCAAGAGACAAGAAATCCCTGACTTTTATGGGGAGGAGTATTAGGGTAACAGCAGACCTCTCCACAGAGACCTGGCAGGCCAGAAAGGGCTGGCAGGATATATTCAGGGTCCTAAATGAGAAGAACATGCAACCAAGAATACTTTATCCAGCAAGGCTCTCATTCAAAATGGAAGGAGAGATAAAGAGCTTCCAAGACAGGCAGCAACTAAAAGAATATGTGACCTCCAAACCAGCTCTGCAAGAAATTTTAAGGGGGACTCTTAAAATTCCCCTTTAAGAAGAAGTTCAGTGGAACAGTCCACAAAAACAAAGACTGAATAGGTATCATGATGACACTAAACTCATATCTCTCAATAGTAACTCTGAATGTGAACGGGCTTAATGACCCCATCAAAAGGCGCAGGGTTTCAGACTGGATAAAAAAGCAGGACCCATCTATTTGCTGTCTACAAGAGACTCATTTTAGACAGAAGGACACCTACAGCCTGAAAATAAAAGGTTGGAGAACTATTTACCATTCGAATGGTCCTCAAAAGAAAGCAGGGGTAGCCATCCTTATATCAGATAAACTAAAATTTACCCCAAAGACTGTATTGAGAGATGAAGAGGGACACTATATCATACTTAAAGGATCTATTCAACAAGAGGACTTAACAATCCTCAATATATATGCTCCGAATGTGGGAGCTGCCAAATATATAAATCAATTATTAACCAAAGTGAAGAAATACTTAGATAATAATACACTTATACTTGGTGACTTCAATCTAGCTCTTTCTATACTCGATAGGTCTTCTAAGCACAACATCTCCAAAGAAACGAGAGCTTTAAATGATACACTGGACCAGATGGATTTCACAGATATCTACAGAACTTTACATCCAAACTCAACTGAATACACATTCTTCTCAAGCGCACATGGAACTTTCTCCAGAATAGACCACATATTGGGACACAAATCGGGTCTGAACCGATACCAAAAGATTGGGATTGTCCCCTGCATATTCTCGGACCATAATGCCTTGAAATTAGAACTAAATCACAACAAGAAGTTTGGAAGGACCTCAAACACGTGGAGGTTAAGGACCATCCTGCTAAAAGATAAAAGGGTCAACCAGGAAATTAAGGAAGAATTAAAAAGATTCATGGAAACTAATGAGAATGAAGATACACCCGTTCAAAATCTTTGGGATGCAGCAAAAGCAGTCCTAAGGGGGAAATACATCGCAATACAAGCATCCATTCAAAAACTGGAAAGAACTCAAATACAAAAGCTAACCTTACACATAAAGGAGCTAGAGAAAAAACAGCAAATAGATCCTACACCCAAGAGAAGAAGGGAGTTAATAAAGATTCGAGCAGAACTCAACGAAATCGAGACCAGAAGAACTGTGGAACAGATCAACAGAACCAGGAGTTGGTTCTTTGAAAGAATTAATAAGATAGATAAACCATTAGCCAGCCTTATTAAAAAGAAGAGAGAGAAGACTCAAATTAATAAAATCATGAATGAGAAAGGAGAGATCACTACCAACACCAAGGAAATACAAACGATTTTAAAAACATATTATGAACAGCTATACGCCAATAAATTAGGCAATCTAGAAGAAATGGACGCATTCCTGGAAAGCCACAAACTACCAAAACTGGAACAGGAAGAAATAGAAAACCTGAACAGGCCAATAACCAGGGAGGAAATTGAAGCAGTCATCAAAAACCTCCAAAGACACAAGAGTCCAGGGCCAGATGGCTTCCCAGGGGAATTTTATCAAACGTTTAAAGAAGAAATCATACCTATTCTCCTAAAGCTGTTTGGAAAGATAGAAAGAGATGGAGTACTTCCAAATTCGTTCTATGAAGCCAGCATCACCTTAATTCCAAAGCCAGACAAAGACCCCACCAAAAAGGAGAATTACAGACCAATATCCCTGATGAACATGGATGCAAAAATTCTCAACAAGATACTGGCCAATAGGATCCAACAGTACATTAAGAAAATTATTCACCATGACCAAGTAGGATTTATCCCTGGGACACAAGGCTGGTTCAACACCCGTAAAACAATCAATGTGATTCATCATATCAGCAAGAGAAAAACCAAGAACCATATGATCCTCTCATTGGATGCAGAGAAAGCATTTGACAAAATACAGCATCCATTCTTGATCAAAACTCTTCAGAGTGTAGGGATAGAGGGAACATTCCTCGACATCTTAAAAGCCATCTATGAAAAGCCCACAGCAAATATCATTCTCAATGGGGAAGCACTAGGAGCCTTTCCCCTAAGATCAGGAACAAGACAGGGATGTCCACTCTCACCACTGCTGTTCAACATAGTACTGGAAGTCCTAGCCTCAGCAATCAGACAACAAAAAGACATTAAAGGCATTCAAATTGGCAAAGAAGAAGTCAAACTCTCCCTCTTCGCCGATGACATGATACTGTACATAGAAAACCCAAAAGTCTCCACCCCAAGATTGCTAGAACTCATACAGCAATTCGGTAGCGTGGCAGGATACAAAATCAATGCCCAGAAGTCAGTGGCATTTCTATACTCTAACAATGAGACTGAAGAAAGAGAAATTAAGGAGTCAATCCCATTTACAATTGCACCCAAAAGCATAAGATACCTAGGAATAAACCTAACCAAAGATGTAAAGGATCTATACCCTCAAAACTATAGAACACTTCTGAAAGAAATTGAGGAAGACACAAAGAGATGGAAAAATATTCCATGCTCATGGATTGGAAGAATTAATATTGTGAAAATGTCAATGTTACCCAGGGCAATATACACGTTTAATGCAATCCCTATCAAAATACCATGGACTTTCTTCAGAGAGTTAGAACAAATTATTTTAAGATTTGTGTGGAATCAGAAAAGACCCCGAATAGCCAGGGGAATTTTAAAAAAGAAAACCATATCTGGGGGCATCACAATGCCAGATTTCAGGTTGTACTACAAAGCTGTGGTCATCAAGACAGTGTGGTACTGGCACAAAAACAGACACATAGATCAGTGGAACAGAATAGAGAATCCAGAAGTGGACCCTGAACTTTATGGGCAACTAATATTCGATAAAGGAGGAAAGACTATCCATTGGAAGAAAGACAGTCTCTTCAATAAATGGTGCTGGGAAAATTGGACATCCACATGCAGAAGAATGAAACTAGACCACTCTCTTTCACCATACACCAAGATAAACTCAAAATGGATGAAAGATCTAAATGTGAGACAAGATTCCATCAAAATCCTAGAGAAGAACACAGGCAACACCCTTTTTGAACTCGGCCATAGTAACTTCTTGCAAGATACATCCACGAAGGCAAAAGAAACAAAAGCAAAAATGAACTATTGGGACTTCATCAAGATAAGAAGCTTTTGCACAGCAAAGGATACAGTCAACAAAACTCAAAGACAACCTACAGAATGGGAGAAGATATTTGCAAATGACATATCAGATAAAGGGCTAGTTTCCAAGATCTATAAAGAACTTATTAAACTCAACACCAAAGAAACAAACAATCCAATCATGAAATGGGCAAAAGACATGAACAGAAATCTCACAGAGGAAGACATAGACATGGCCAACATGCATATGAGAAAATGTTCTGCATCACTTGCCATCAGGGAAATACAAATCAAAACTACAATGAGATACCACCTCACACCAGTGAGAATGGGGAAAATTAACAAGGCAGGAAACAACAAATGTTGGAGAGGATGCGGAGAAAAGGGAACCCTCTTACACTGTTGGTGGGAATGTGAACTGGTGCAGCCACTCTGGAAAACTGTGTGGAGGTTCCTCAAACAGTTAAAAATATACCTGCCCTACGACCCAGCAATTGCACTGTTGGGGATTTACCCCAAAGATACAGATGCAATGAAACGCCGGGACACCTGCACCCCGATGTTTCTAGCAGCAATGGCCACGATAGCCAAACTGTGGAAGGAGCCTCGGTGTCCAACGAAAGATGAATGGATAAAGAAGATGTGGTTTATGTATACAATGGAATATTACTCAGCTATTAGAAATGACAAATACCCACCATTTGCTTCAACGTGGATGGAACTGGAGGGTATTATGCTGAGTGAAGTAAGTCAGTCGGAGAAGGACAAACATTATATGTTCTCATTCATTTGGGGAATATAAATAATAGTGAAGGAATATAAGGGAAGGGAGAAGAAATGTGTGGGAAATATCAGAAAGGGAGGCAGAACGTAAAGACTGTAAACTCTGGGAAACGAACTAGGGGTGGTAGAAGGGGAGGAGGGCGGGGGGTGGGAGTGAATGGGTGACGGGCACTGGGTGTTATTCTGTATGTTAGTAAATTGAACACCAATAAAAAATAAATTAAAAAAAAATTTAAAAAAAAATAATTATAACCCATACTCCTCAGGAGTAGCCTTTCTGGGATTTCAGCTAATAGTCTGGAGCTATTGACTAGTCTTGAATTCCTACCTCTGTCTCTCTAGCACTATGAGATACTGAAATCTTTGCCCAGCTTTTTTAGTCACCCATCTATTGATCTCCATTTGGTTACTAGGAGTCTTACCCTCCTTGTGCACAGGTCAGGATTTGGTAATGCCCAAAGTGGAAATTACATACAGAATTTGGGGCTAATACTTTATAGTTCCCTCTATTCCTTTCTTAGGAGTCTCAATTTTATTGGCAGCCCCAAATTCCAACTCTTCTTCCATTCCCCCCTCTCCTTTTGGTTTTTCCAGCCTCTTTTGAACTCTCTCCAATCAGGTCATTTCACCAAAATTTCTCTTATCAAGATCACCAGTACCTCACATTGCTAAATCCAGTGAGCAATTTTTTTTTAATTTTTATTTATTTATGATAGTCACTGAGAGAGAGAGAGAGAGGGGCAGAGACATAGGCAGAGGGAGAAGCAGGCTCCATGCACCGGGAGCCCAATGTGGGATTCGATCCCGGGTCTTCAGGATCGCGCCCTGGGCCAAAGGCAGGCGCTAAACCGCTGCGCCACCCAGGGATCCCCAGTGAGCAATTCTTGGTCCATTTCCTACTTGGCCTATTAGCAGTGTTTGACATAGTTGATCACTCCCTCTTCCTTTACTTATCTTCTAGTAAACTACTTTCCTTGTTCTTCTCCCTTACTAGCACTCCTATTCCTACTCAGTGGCTGAGTTCTTCTCATTTCTCTCCAAGGTCTAAATATTGGAGTTCCTCAAGCTTAGCCCTTGGATCTCTTCTTTCACTCCCTTGGTGATCTTATCCTGTCTCAAGACTTTAAAGACCTTATCTATGCAGACAACTCCCAACTTTATATCTCTTTTAGATTCCTTCCTAAATCCCATTCTATAACATCTTGACCTCTTTTTGGATATCTACTGGACATTTCAAATTTTTAACATGTCCAAAACTAAATTTCTAGTCTTCATTACTCCCTCAAACCTTGTCTTACCAGGTCTTTCTCATTTCAACAAATGGCAGCTCCATCCCCTCAGTTTTGCAGGCCAGAAACTTTAGTCATTCTTTATCTTTCATTTTCCCTCACACCCTACATCTAATCTGCTCTAATATTTTGTTGTCTTTAAAATAGATACACAACCACTTCTCATTACCTTCACCACCACCATCTGATTCATGCTACCATTATCTCAAACCTGAATTATTGGAGTAGTCTTCTAACTGGCTTCCTTTGTCCCTCTATAGTTTGATCTCAGCACAGATGTTGAAGTGGCCATTTAAAAATTCCTTTATTCTAAACTGCCCAACAAGCCTCCCAGTTCATTTAAAACAAACCCAAACTCTTTCATTGGCCTAAAAATAAAGTAACCATATAATTTATCATCTAAAGTAGGACACTTTTGAAAATGCAAAGGACAATAGACTAACTGAGACTGTTCCAGCAAACCATCTGAGTCCTATATGATCCCTGCCCCCTAACCTCATTCTCACTTTGTTTTCAACTCCACCAGTCTCCTGGCTATTTCTTGGAAAGGACAGATTTGCTCCTACCGCACATCTTTTACACTTGCTGATCTCCTGGATATCTGTATGACTTGCTCCCTCACTTCATTCGGGCTTTGCTCAGATGTCATTTTCTCAGGAAGACCTTCTCTAACCACACTGTTATTTAAGATTCCAATCCCACTCTCACCTCACACTCTGTTTTACTTGTCTACATATTGCTTGTTTACTCTCACCAGAAGTAAGCTCTGTGAGAGAGTTGGGTTTTTTTCCTCCTGTTTTGTTCACTGCAGTATATCTGGCGCTTAGAACTATGCTCAGCACATTTAGGTATATAATAAATATTGGAGGGCAGCCCAGGTGGCTCAGTGGTTTAGCACTGCCTTCAGCCCAGGGCATGATCCTGGAGTCCCAGGATCGAGTCCCACATAGGGCTCCCTGCATGTGGCCTGCTTCTCCCTCTGCCTGTGTCTCTGCCTTCCCTTCTCTCTCTCTCTCTCTCTCATGAATGAATAAATAAATAAATAAAGTCTTTAAAAAATATATTGGATGGGTGAATGAATATAAGTATATTGATTATTTGAGAATTCAGTCACCAAATATTTATTGAGTGCTAAAATTAGAAATACTTACTATGCACCTGAGGTTACCAAAGTAAAATTTAGTGCAACTTTATTACACATAAGGGTATGGGGATACCTGGGTGGCTCAGTGGTTGAGCGTTTGCTTTTGGCCCAGGACATGATCCTGAGGTCCGGGATTGAGTCCCACATCGGGCTCCCTGTGAGGAGCCTGCTTCTCCCTATGCCTATATCTCTGCCTCTCTCTCTCTCTCTGTCTCTCATGAATAAATAAATAAAATCTAAGAAAAATATATAAAGGTATGTAATTATTGTTGAAGTCAATAAAAATTATTCTTTATGATTCTAAGCCAATTTGTCTTATTTATAAGACATTGTTAAGTATTAAATCTATACACTTCTTATGGAATCATCAAGGTTTTGACACCCATTTTGTAGACTCCATTTTTTACACCTATTTTTATTCTTTACTTGCAGCAAACCATTGAAGATAAAAAGGGTATATCTGGATATAGTTACACCCAGGAAGAACTAGAACGAGTGTCTGCACTGAAGACCGAAGTTGATGAGATGAAAGGCCGAACACTCGACGACATGTCTGAAATGGTGATTACACTTGTTTAAAGATTTTATTTATTTATTTGAGAGTTTGATGGGGGCAGGGAGAAGCAGAGGGAGAGGAAGACTTGATCCCAAGATGCAGGGATCATGACTTGAGCTGAAAGCACTTAACCAACTGAGCCACCCAGGCATCCCGATTATACTTTAGGGTTTTTTTTTGTGTGTGTGTGTGTAGCTAGAGGCAGATGTTTTTGTGTTTTGTTTTTAATGAAACATTCAAATTTTCATTTCTGCACATTGTTTACTTTATATTCTTTCATCTGTTTCTATCAATCACTTCTGAATGCTTCCATTCTAATGATTTGTTTAACTTGTCATAATTTATGCATTTTGCAGGGCTTTTTTTCCAAGGAAACATGAGTTTATTAAATATCATATTGAATTATGTATTGAAATGCCTGCCTTATCTTTTTGGTTTTTAAGTATGTAAAAGTCACAGAACATTAAGGAAATATTTAAGATAAAAAATAAGTTTTCCCAAATCATACCACCCTAACTAATAAAATTACTTCATTTTTGTATATGTCCTTAGTATCTTTCCATATTTGGAGCTGAATGTGTGTTCAGCCTGAATGCATTGATGCAGCTTCATCAGACATTACAATGTTGAAATCTTTCCTTCCTTATTGGTAAATAGCTGCTGCCTCAGACTCTTAGAATGCCCACTTGCACCTGTTTTTTCCACATTGGCCACTTGCCCAGAACCCTCAGGATCTCACTACAATCTGAGTCCTAAAAAGATTAACATTTAACACAGCAGAGGCCTTCAAGACCCCATTAGTCTCTATGGCTGGTGTCCATTTTGATTGGTCATTACTTATATCCTTTGGGTTATTATATATTTTGAATATCACTTCATTATGTTATGTATATACTGTATAACCTACATAATTACATATTTTTAAAATAATACAACATGATTGTAGATGGAACTTTCTAATTTGTTTTTATCATTCAGTGTTAGATTACAAATATTTTCTTATATGGTTTATGGTCTTAATAATTGACATTTTGAATAGTTAAATGCTATTCCATCTTACTGAAACATTTACTAAATCATTTCCCCATTATTTGGTTTTGAAGTAATTTACAGTTTTTTTACTCTCTTATATAACACTATAATAAATATATTTATGCATGTAGTTATTTTTGTTCTTTTGAATTCTTTTTTAAAATCTCATCAATTTTGTTTAAATGACAGGTAAAAAAACTGAATTCATTGGTATCTGAAAAGAAGTCAGCTCTAGCCCCAGTTATAAAAGAACTACGACAGTTGCGTCAGAAATGTCAAGTAAGTGAATTTGGTTTTGCAGTACTTTCAGCATCCCATCTTATTTGGATATACTAGTTAGAATTCTGAATATTTTACTTGGGTAATTTATAGAAAGCATATTATTATTATTATTATTATTATTATTATTATTATTATTTTGATATAATTCCACAAAAAAGAGTAATATGACCTATGCAATTTTTGTTTAATTTATGGTGTTTGTTTTGTCAAATTATTGGGGGGAAGAGAGAAGGAGAAGAGTTTAGGCTGAGATCACAAGTGCAGTTAGATTAGATTTTTGCTTTAAATCTGATGCATATCAGAGGTATAAATATGAAGTCACATTCTTCTGTGGCCAGGTAAAAGCTCACAGTCTGCCAATGAGTGCTGACAAGTTAACTTTAGATTAATGGACTTGCTTTGCTGGGGAGCAGGGCCAGGGGCAAACTACAAAAGCTTGTGATAAGTGATGAAATACCGTTGCTTGGAAGCTGACTCTAACCACCACTTTGAAGCAAAACTGTTAGAAGGTAAATGCCCTCCATAAATCCAGATCAGATGGCCTCCACCATCTGACATTAGCAGTTGTTATTTTATCACTCTCCGTGTAGTAATTTTAGGCTTGAATGTGGGTTGTACTGCATGTGCCTGAGTTATGGAACTATAAAATTCTTCACGAATGCCATCCAACAGAGCACAGTGAAAAATCACATCGTTTTTATAGAAAATGCCATGGGTCTGAGACAGGTTTAGTGACTTATCCAAATAGACTAATAGGCAATAAGAGAGTTGGAGCTTGACTCCGACATCTGTATTATCTTATTTCCCATCTCTTGCTCATTCCATTACACACTACTGCCATCACAAAAGAAATGGAAGCGACAAGTTCTGTTCTCTGGAGTCCATACACTCATAGGTGAAATGAGAAAAAATTCAAGAAAGACAAAAGATAACCCAATTTAAGAACAATATAGATGGGGGTGCCTGGGTGGCTCAGTCATTTAAGCAGTTAAGCATCTGCCTCTAGTCTCTTCTTAGAGGGGGGTTATAAAGATTATATGAAATAACACATATAAGGCACTTGGCAACAATGACTAATATGTTAGAACTTTTTTTAAAAAGTATTTATCATTATAATTATTAAAGATAGTTTTAGAAGGGATATTATTGCTTTTCAACCAAATTGTTTTCTAAATAAATCATATACCAGATCTTAAAATCTACAAAGTCATTTATTATAATATAACCAAACCTGAAACTCATTTTCATGTGATTTAACCAGATTTCTCTGTATATGAAGCCCTACCTACTTCTCCCATCACAAAGAGATGTAACTATTTTACCACCATTCCTAAATAATACAACTCTCCAGTTCTTTCCACATAACATATCATCAAGTCAGAGGGGGTACCTATCAACATTTTCATCTCTGTCTTCTGCCATGTTGAAACCTCACACTGCTAAAGACAAAGACTGTATGATTCCACTTATATGAGGTACTTGGAGTAGTCACATTCACAGACATAAAGTAGAATGGTGGTTGTGAGGGGCAGGGGGAACAGAAAGTTAAGTGTTAAATGGGAACAGAGTTTTGGTTTGGGAAAATGAAAAGAGATTTGGAGATGGATAGGGACAGCTGCACAACAATGTGAATGTGCAAATGCCACTCAACTGGACACTTAAAAATGATTTAAGTGGTAATTTTTATTTTATGTATATTTTATGTAAATTTCACCACAATAAAAACTCTGTTTTTAAAGATTATTTATTTAGAGAGAGCATGCACACAGGAGGGGGGAGGGGCAGAGGGAGAGAGAGAAACTCAAGCAGACTTCCTGATGAATGTGGAACTTGCCATGGGGTTTGATCTCACGATCCCAAGATCACAACCTGAGCTGAAACTGAGTCAAATGCTCAACCAACTGAGCCACCCAGGCTCCCCTTAAAAAAAATCTTTTAAAAAGAGTGCAGGACTTGTCTATATTTGCATTAACTGTTGTTTTTTTAAATGTCTGAGTTCAGTCTGTTTGGTGAGTGCTTAATGCTCATTTTGTTTATCTCCATATGTCCATCTCCTGCATCCATCTATAGTTCTATTTTTATCCAGAAACCTTTTGTGATAAAAAGTATACTGAAAAAAAAAGGCTAGTCATGTCATTGATTATAAACTCTTTGTACATATTAACTGAAATTCTTAATTGTTCTCTACTTTGAACATTATTTTTTATTTATTTTTTTAAGATTTTATTTATTTATTCATGAGAGACACAGAGAGAGAGAGAGAGAGAGGCAGAGACACAGGCAGAGGAAGAAGCAGGCTCCATGCGGGAAGCCAGACACACAAGTTAAAAATAATGTTCAGGCACTTACCACTCAAAACTACATAGATACAGTATATTGGTGAAGTGCAGGACTACTGAAAAATACATTATACATCTAGCTTTAATGGGCAACTCAAATATTTAGGAAATTTTATAGTGAAGTGTTAATACATTTTCTTTCTGTTATACTTGCATGTTTGCATGTTATAAATTTGAATATTAACAACTGTTTGAAAATTAGAGCATCACAGCTCCAGATATATAATTTACATTTATCTAAATCTTTTAGGAGTGCCCAGGTGGCTCAGCGGTTAAGCGTCTGCCTTCAGCTCAGGTCACGATCTCAGGGTCCTGGGATAGAACCCTGCGTCGGGCTCCTTCCCCAGTAGAGAGTCTGCTTCTCCCTCTCCCCCACTCACTTTCTCTCTCAAATAAATAAACAAAATCTTTAAAAATAAATAAACAGGGATCCCTGGGTGGCGCAGTGGTTTAGCGCCTGCCTTTGGCCCAGGGCGCGATCCTGGAGACCCGGAATCGAATCCCACATTGGGCTCCTGGTGCATGGAGCCTGCTTCTCCCTCTGCCTGTGACTCTGCCTCTCTCTCTCTCTCTGTGTGTGACTATCATAAATAAATAAAAATTTTAAAAAATATATAAATAAATAAATAAATAAATAAATAAATAAATAAATATTTTGTAGTCACCTGGAAGTAGAATAGGATCTTGAAAAGTTTCATGTTTATTAGGAGTAGTTCTATAAATTATATATCATTAAATGTCATAGTACATATAATTGCTAATATATGGGAAAAGCTAAAATACTCATTTTAGATTATATAATACAATTATTGATTTCATTGAAATATTTCTTATTGATCATTTTATCTTATAAAAGTAAAAACACGCTCTTGGTAAGAATTCAAACTGTGAAGAATTGTTTAAGGGAAAGAGTAGAAATTACTTCTTTCTCTACACTCTCCAGAAGTAAAACATGTGCTTATGTGTTTTCCAGAAATTTTCTGAGAGTTAATGGATGAGTAGTTATTTATTGGCTGCCTAAAGTTTGTTCTCAATACTTTTATTCTACTCTCTAAAAAGACAAAGGCCTTTTTTGGTGGTGGAATTCAATGATATTAACAAAATGTCTTCTTCCTTTTGTTTACATTTGCCTACTGTACTTTTGCTCATCTTTTGCTTTTAGCTTTTTGAAAATTATCTTCTTTTAGCTGTGTCTGAATAGGTCTTGAATTGGGTTTGAGTATGTGATATAATCTGAAGGGTTTGTTTTAATAAGTAAGTTTAGCTCATTTATATCTATTGATACGCAGACATATTTGATCTTAGTACATTTTATGTATAGTTTTTGATTTTAAAGCCTATTAAAAAAAATCCCATTTGTCTTCTCATTCTCTCTCTCCCTCTCCATGTATGTGTTTCTGGCTTGTGGTTCTGTTCTGGTGGTTCTATTTGTAACCCCACTGTTAATCATCCATTTCTATAGGTAGTATCTATTAATCCCTGTTGGGAGCAGTGATGAAATTAGTATATTTCCTCTTCCTTCTCATTCCCTTCTCTTTCTTTTATCACCTGATTTTAATCAATTGTGTCTTCTTACAGTTTGCCTTTATACTTTTAATATACTTATAACTTGATTCATCAGCTTTAAATTATCCTTTGACATTACCCCCACCCATCCCCAGCAATTAAAAATTGAGGAAATCAGCTTATTTATTCTAACTTCCACCTTCTTTTACCTTTCCCTTCCCTGTTTTTTGTATCATTTCTACATTGTCAGGGCACATAACATTTACATTCTGTTCTATTACCCTGATTGCCACTTTTGTTTTCAGTGTTCAACCTGTAATTAGATTCAGTACTCGTTATCAATCCTTTCACTGCCTCTTTTCCTAATTTTTATTGTCTGTGATTTGTCCTCGAGGAGGATCCTCAAAAAAGCTCACAAGAACAATATTCCCTGATGAGTTTCTTACCTTAAATATTTAAAAAGCAGTTTAACTTGAACATAAAATCTTCCTTGAGAATTTTCAAAGCATAGCTTCACTGTCTTCTAGGGTTAAGTGTGACCATGAAGAGATAGGAGGCCAACCTAATTTTTTTAGTGCCTCAATCTTAAAAAGAATGTCTTTTCCAGTTGTTGGGTACTGGGGATCCAGTTTCTCAAATGTATCATTTAAAACTTCCTGGTGAATGGGGAGTTGTTTAATGGGTATAGAGTTTCAGTTTTGCAAGATGAAAAGTTCTGGAGATCTGTTGCACAACAGTGTGAGTGTACTTAGTACTTAACTGTACACTTAAAAATGGTTAAGATGGTGCATTTTATGTTATTTTGCAACAATTAGGAAAAAGATTCCAGGTTTTTAAAAAACTTTCTTGGAAATTATTAATTTTATCGTTATTTTTTATTCTGTTTATTCCTGCTAATGCTTTTGGTCTAAGATTTTTATTTCGTCTGCTATTAACGTAAGTACACCAGCTTTCTTATGATTAAGATTGCTTGGTCTTCTTTTTATTTCTGTTTTCTTTCAGTTTTCTATGCCCTTTTGTCATGTGTCTCGTAAAATGGCATATAGCTGGATCTTGTGTGGGTGGTTTCTTCATTCAGTTTGAAACTCTGTCTTTTGAATTGGTGAATTTAATCCCATTTACATTTACTTTGATTATTTATTATTGATACATTGGTATTTATTTTCTATTTTGTGCATCCTGTTTACTGAGCTTCTTCTTCCTGCTCTTCATTGCACTGTTTCTTTTTATCTTCTTTATTCCCCTTATTTCCTTTTTTATCTTCTATTCTGATACTGTTTACTCTTAAATTTTTAATGTCTATTTTCCTGATTTAACAAACACTAAATTTAATCAGCATCTCCCAAACAATACAAGGACCTTAGAATAGTTTAACATCCTCTTCTGCTTTACATGTGTGTTGTTATCCTCTGGTAGTTTATTTCCATTTTTTTTTCTTCATCTCTAAAAGCAGTTGCCAGGGTGGTCATTACTTATAATTACTATTTTATACAGTCATTTCCTGTTTAGATTTACCCACATATTTAACAGTTCTCACCATTGCTGCTTGTATGTTGACCCTTCCCTTCTGGATTCTGTTTCCTTCTTCCTAAAATTAAATTTCTTTGTTTTGTTTTCTTGTAGTATTTCTCTCTGTAAAGTAAGCCATCTTTTTTTCCCCCCCTTAAATAATAGATTGCTCATTGCTTTCAGGTTTCTCTTGTGTTGAAAGGTCTTCTATCAGTTTAATTATCATTAAAAATATTGGTAATATCTCCCTATAATTAGTTGTAATATTTTTTCTTTGTCTTTGGTGTTGTCCAATGTCACTAGTCTTATTTGCTTTGCTGGAATTTGTGCTTTTTGTCTTCCATTAATTCTAGGAAAATTCCACATATCTTCAAATATTCTCTCCCCTGTTCTTTTTAGTCTGATCTCCAGTGACTGCTATTAGATACATGTTAGGCATACTTATCACATCCCTGGGGGAATAACAGGGAATGTCTGTTCCCTTTTGCATGACTTCGCCTTCATATTTTTATCTTTTTGTCTCTCTGTGATGAATTTTAAATAATTTCCTCAGCTCTGTTTTCAAGTTCATTCTTTTTATCCTCTGTGTCTAATCTTATGTTTATGACATTTAATTTTTAATTTCAATGACTATTTTTTCATGTTTGTCTATTTTTACTCACTGTGCTTTATTTTACTTTTTCTTAGCCTTTTGTTTTCAGTTCCTCCTTGATATCCTTATTTCAAAAATATTTTTAAAATTTTATTTAATAGGTTTATTTCTAGTATCCGAAGTTCCTGGAGGTGCCGTCCTACTGGGTTTTTTTAGATCTTCTGATCTTTAGTCCTAGGGATTGATTGTTTCCTTGTAGGTTTATACTTTTAGATTGTGAGCTTTAGTACAGTTTTGTCTTTTGAATCCCAGCAGCTAGGTTGGAGGGTGTGTCCCTCCAGAGTGGCTTTGCAGTTAGCTCTGCCAGGTGTTTTAGAAATATTACAAACTTGGAGCTAATTTTGAATTATTGTCTCAGCTTGGCGGTTCATGCAGGTAAGGGTAAATTCAAGCCCCACACCTGCCTGAGGAAAGGACAGGCCCTTTCCTCCAGCTGCCTCTGCAGCAGCACATGCATTTACGGATTAGTTTAGCCATCAGACTCATGGACCAAAAAAAAAAAAAAAAAAAAAGCTGTCATCTATGTCATCTACTGTAGTATCTTCATCTCATTGAGAGGCCCAGCAGCCACAGCCTCTGTTGCCTCTTCTCCCATTTAGGGTGTGTATGACTGTTACCCATGAGAGCCTTAGGTATCTATAGGTCCCTGTGATACAGAAAAGTCACAGCTCCTTTTTACCACCAGTTTTTCTTTTCCAATAAAAGTACAAGATTTTAATTTCCAAGCCTCTTTTGAGAAAGCAGAGTTAATGCAATGAAAATCAGAACATCTAATTAATAAATTTAACAGCAAAGCAATTTTGATGCATAAGTTAACCTGTTTATCATAGGCAAGCAGTGTTTCAAATGATAGAGCTTCTACTTGTCTTTCAATTCCTTCAGACGTTCCTGTGAGGATAGTAGTGCTGTAGGTCCAGGCTCCACTGGCTACAATTTTCAGGCAAGAGCCATGATGCCAGATCCCCACAACTCATCTTTTCATCTTGATTTTGCCACAGAAGGAGCAAGTGTACTTGGCGGGCTGGCTTAATTCCATCTTCATCACCATTTTCCTGAGGGAGGCGCTATAACGAGTCCCATATTTACGGATGATTCTGACCTTCTTGATGTGTTTAGCCATGTCACCCCGAACTAGGTTTGGGTCCAGGAGAGAGCTACCACTAGTTTTGTTTTTTTACGAATATGGAATGCTTCATGAATTTGCATGTCATCCTTGCACAGGAGCCATTGCTAATCTTCTGGATCGTTCCAGTTTTAGTATATGTTCTCTGTAGCGAGCACCCCACTAGTCTTTTATACTGTGCTAGTCACCCCAAACCACATGCTGCCCCATACAACAAAGGAAACGCACACATTTATGTTAACTCTCCCGTTCCCATGGAAACTACTATGTGAAACCAAGGTCATTCTGAGACTGGCTTGCTTCATTCCAGGCCTGGTGTTAACCCTTTCCATCCAGGCTCCCAAGCTGAAAAACAGCTTGGATTCTATGGAGTTCTCAGTTCTAACTTTCCATTCTGTCTTCTGCCCTGCCTGAACATTAGAATCACTCCATTACCAAGATTGAGTGTTCCAGCTTCCTTCACCAAGGGCAACCACAAAATGTCCTCCTTTGTTTCTGGCCCTGGTCATTCCTCTTACTTTCTTGAGTTCATTTCAGTTCTGGATTTGAAAAGATGTTTGCTCCACCTTATCAAGCATTTGTAGATATTTTTAACATTTCTAAGTATTTATAGAAGATTTTTCAAGTTACCTATTCCAAAATAATACTGCATTAGAAGAAAGCTTGAAACTACTCAAACAGCCTGAATTCAAATTCTGACAGTATAATTTGTACCCTTTCTAGCAGTATAATCTTTGGCAAGGTACTTGGCCTCCATGAAATTTCTCCCAGCATGATATGGGGATATCAATGCCTACCTCAGGGGGTTGTGATGAGGTTGAATTATTGACAAGGGTAAAGCTCAAAGGCCCCACTGTGGTTTGCAGATTTCTAACCAAGCCCCTGCCTAAGCCTTCAGCGTCTTCTCACACTTCCCAGACATACTCCAGGATAATAACCTACTTGTTCATCCTAAATTATTGTTCCTCTCTCTGACTCCCAAGCCTTTATATATAGTGTTCTTTTTTTCTGAACATTCTCCTCCCTTATTCACCTTCCCCCTAACTATTGTACTAATCCTTCATCCCTCAACTTAGATATCAGTTTCTCTATCCTTGCTGATCTCCAAGCTGGGGTTAGGTCCTGTGAGAGCCCTGCGTTCTCCTATAACACTTAACATTTGCCCATCACAGCACTCAACAGGCTGTTTACTTGTCTGAACATACTTTAGGGGAAGGATTTTGGCTGTTTTGCTCACTGTTGTATCCTCAGCTCCTAATAAAGAGCCTGGCACACAGCTCAATACATGGTAACTATTATTTTTATCAGCACCTTCATCTGTCATAATTCTCAAATGTCTGATTGTTGTATAAATAACTCTTAAGTATGCCAAGAAGCTTTGAGTTAAGTTACAAGACTGACAAGGGCATGCTTTGTTTCAGAGCCACATTTTAGGCCTTTTTTTTTTTTCACTTATTCAATCATTTTATCCTTTCATACTAGGAACTAACCCAGGAGTGTGATGAAAAGAAATCCCAGTATGATAGCTGTGCAGCAGGCCTTGAAAGCAATCGGTCCAAATTAGAACAGGTAAGAAGATAGTTTTTATTTTAACAATTTAGCAGAAACTGCCTATGCATGCATGTTTTCACTACACCAATATCAAATGATTCCCAAATCTTTACCCTCATCCCCTGAGCCAGTCTCCTAAGCTCCAGATATCTTTTTTCCTTCAGGCTTGATGTGTGCACACTGAATGCTCCATCTGTACCACAACCACAAAGTCCAGGTCCCCATCATGCATCTCTTAGATTCCCACAGTAACCCAGATCTGTTCTCCCACCTCCATCCTTGCCTTCCTAAGGTTTTTTCCTCCATAGAGAGCCAAAAAAACCTATAGAAATCTTAGGCCACCCTCCACTGCTTCCCAGTTACTCTTAAAATCTAACTTCTAAACTGTGGTCCATGTGCTCTGGTCCTCATCCACAGAGCCATAGCCATACTGGCCACCTTCCTGCACATCAAACAAGCCAAGCTTATTTTCACCTCATGGCTTTTGCTTATAGCTCTTCTCTCTCTGGAACAATCTGCCTCCAACTCTTTGTCTTGATCTCTCCTTTTCATCATCAGGTCTCAGGCTAAATGCTACTTCCTTCTAGAGGTCTTTTCTGATCACCTTATCTAATATTGCCCGTTCAGTCACCCTATCACAGTCTACTGCTGCCTTTTTTCATAGTACTCACTTCTATCTGAAAGTAACTTCATTACCTGTTTCTTCTACTTGAATGACAGCAGGAATCTGTGTTATTGTTCATACTGTGTCCTCAGCACCTAGCACGGAGTTGGGCACACAGTAGGTACTTAATAAATGAATAACTGAAGCTGTAAGTTTTAGAGTGTTATAAGTAGTCTCTAGAAAAGATTGTAACCTCTGGTAAACAAAATTGTAATCAAAAAAGAAAAAATTATGCTTATGGCATTTTACTGTACATTTAAGGTCATCCTCTCTGTATTTTATTATTCTTTCAATAATGTTGCCCATTTAAAATTATATATTGTAGGAAGTCAGAGGACTCCGCGAAGAATGTCTTCAAGAAGAAAGTAGATACCATTACACAAATTGTATGATTAAGGTATAACAAAGAAAGTGGATCAAAAACTTTTCTGAGATTTTTCTGGATCAAGAACTTAACTAAACCTTAGTCTTTCCACCTAGAACCTAGAAATACAGCTTCGTCGAGCTACCGATGAAATGAAGGCATATGTCTCTTCTGATCAACAAGAAAAAAGAAAGGCAATTAGGTGAGTAATTTTGTTGTTTCTACCTTGAGTTACTTAATGTTTCCACCCATACACTTTTTTTTTTTTTACTAAATTTTTAATTTAAATTCCAGTATAGTTAACATACAGTGTTCTGTTAGTTTCAGTTATACAACATAGTGATTCAGCAATTTTATACATTACTCAGCGCTCATCATGATAAGTATACTCTTAGTCCTCATAACCTATTTCACCCAATCCCCCATTTGCCTCCTCCTCTGGTGTGTTCTCTATAGTTACGAGTCTGTTTCTTAGTTTGTCTCTCACTTTTTTTTCCCTCTTTTTCCCTTTTTCCATTTGTTTTGTTTCTTAAATTCCACATATGGGTAAAATCATATGGCATTTGTCTTTCTCTGACTGGCTTATTTCATTTAGCATTGTACTCTCCAGCTCCATCCATGTTAATACAAATGGCAAGATTTCATTCTATTTTATGGCTGTCTCCTATAGAAGCTTTATAAACAAGGTGGAATTACTAAATTACTAAGATTAGGGGTACTTAAATAAGCAGATACTAAGATATTATTTAGGATTAAATCTTGTTGGGGCCCCTGGGTAGCTCAGTTGGTTAAGTGTCTGCCTTTGGCTCAGGTCATGATCCCAGGATTCTGGGATCGAGCCCCGTGTTGGTGGGGGCTCAGCGGGGAGTCTGCTTCTCCCTCTCCCTCTGCTTGTGCTCTCTTTGTCTCTCTCGAAAAAATAAAATCTTTTATTTAAAAAAAAGGATTAAATCTTGCTGAACATCTTCTGGATAATCCAGCCCTACTACCTAAGTAGGAACACACGTAATTTTCTTGTTGGCTTGCTTACTTTTCTTTTTTATCATGTCAAAAAAACATACAACATGAAATTTGCCATTTTTACCAGTTTTAAATATATAATTCAGTTGCATTGATTACATTCACAATGTTGTGCAACGATCACTGGTATATAATAACAACCCCTTTTCATCATTCCAAACAAAAAAACTCTTGTAATAATTAAACAATAACTCCCCATTCTCTGCCCCCAGGAATACATATAATTTCATGGTTCCTTTTTTATAAGCCCTAAAATTGATCTATTTTTAAGTCCCACGTGGCCTGGACTCTTGTCATCTGCCTGCTCATTGTGTAGTATGTGACTTGTATTTCAGCTAGAAGCTGTGTGTTTGTAGTGTGCCAGCCTTCAAAACAAGGAAGGATGTGTAAATACCAGTAGCCCTTATATGGTGATTTTTTTGATAATCCAAGTTTGTAACATACTGTAATAAATCAAATTCTGCCTAAAAAAAATACATTTATAGTTGAATTGCTAGCTGTGACAAAATGCAGTAATTGAACAAGATAAGCTGTCTTTGCCCCTTACCACAATTCAGATAGATGTTTAACTTTACCATCCAGTAAGAACTTAAAATAAAGGATTCACATTTATTCTAGATTGCAGTTGAGATTTTTAGTGGCGTATATATCAATGTTATAAAAAAGGAATCTAGTAAACGGAATGTTGCAGAGTCTAATTTTTTAAACCTAAAATGCCCTGGAATGCAAGCCAAACTGAAAATGTCCTATAAATAGAACAATATTTTTTCTAGTATTCTGACATATTACACATATTAAATGTACTCATTCACATTCTTTGAATATAACCTTTGCTCAAATAAATTTGTATGGTCAGTGGTAACATTTTATAAATGTGAGAAGTTACTTTTATTCTTGTAAAAAAGAAGTTTTAGAAATTAAGTTCCATTTCTTCCATTACAATATAAATAATAAAGAAGGAAATATTCCCCCTGAACTATATTGGTTTTCTGGCCAGATATTCTTCTTCATCATTTGAAAAATCATCATAAACCTTTACCATTCTTTTGTTTTCCTATAGAAAAATATTTTGGGGATCCCTGGGTGGTGCAGCGGTTTGGCGCCTGCCTTTGGCCCAGGGCGTGATCCTGGAGACAAGGGATCGAATTCCACGTCGGGCTCCCGGTGCATGGAGCCTGCTTCTCCCTCTGCCTATGTCTCTGCCTCTCTCTCTCTCTCTCTCTCTCTCTCTCTCTGTGTGACTATCATAAATAAATAAAAATTTAAAAAAAGAAAAAGAAAAGAAAAATATTTTGCCCTGACGAGAGTAGTACATAAGAATATTATGAATAAAATGCAGTTGGGCAGCCCGGGTGGCTCAGCGGTATAGAGCCGCCTTTGGCCCAGGGTGTGATCCTGGAGACCCAGGATCGAGTCCCATGTCAGGCTCCTGCATGGAGCCTGCTTCTTCTCTGCCTGTGTCTCTGCCTCTCTCTCTCTCTCTCTCTCTCTCTCTGTCTGTCTAATAAATAAATAAAATCTTTTAAAAAATAAAAAATAAATAAAATAAAATGGAATTAATTATACTCTAAACTCATCAATACATGTTTAAAATATTGTTATTATAGACAAAATATTTTTATTGTTATCCCATTTTCTACTTTTATGATATTTTTTAGTAAGACCAAAGGTCTAAGAAAAAAATTGTCTACAAATTTTATTTGAAGGGACAGCATGTTTTATTTCAAAGTACTAAAGAGGGACTCCTAAAATTTTCTTTCTTTTTTTTTTAAATATTTTATTTTTTTATTCATTCAGAGAGAGAGAGAGAGGCAGAGACACAGGCAGAGGGAGAAGCAGGCTCCATGCGAGGAGCCCGACATGGGACTTGATCCCCGGTCTCCAGGATCACACCGTGGGCTGCGGGTGGCGCTAAACCGCTGCGCCATTAGGGCTGCCCCTAAAATTTTCTTTCTAACCTGGTTTTTCCAGTCCTGAGTTTTGTGACCTTGGGCATATCATTTCCTCATCTATAAAATAAGGAGAACAATTTATACTACCAAAGATCAAATTAAATATAATACATGCAGCGGTTATTTGGAAATTGGACAGGAAACAGGACAAGCACTGTATTATGTTCTCTTCCTGAAACCCCAGGGCATGCTTGGTATGTAACAGATGCTCCATAATTATTTCTTGGATAAATTCATGAAATAAATTAAAATAATTACATATTAGTGTAATATGGTAAAAGAGCATGAGCTTTTGTCTTCTTGTTAAAATATAAATGAAAATTCTAAAACAGTTTGGACATTTCTCAGTCCTAGGGTAATAATTGAATTATTTAAAGCTCTCCAAACTTGTGGTGCCTGTGTGACTCAAGCCACTGACTTGATTTTAGCTCAGGTCATGATCTCAGGGTTGTGCGATTGAGCCCCATCTTGGGCTCCACCCTAAGCTTCAAGCCTGCTTAAGATTTTCTCTGTACCTATACTCCTCCCTATACTCCTCTGTCCCTATACTCCCTCGCTAAAAAATAAGTAAATAAAGCTATCCAAACTATAGCTCTTAAGTAAGTTCTTAAGGAATATATCATTTACAATCTCCTAGCTATTTTTACTGGAAAGCCGGAAAGGTAAACAGTTTGACTTAGTATCTCATAAATTTTAAGGTCAAAATAAAAGTTCATCAAGTTTGTGTTTATTCCCCTCCACTCTCATTTCCATGTCCAAATTCTGCCTTCAATCCAGCTCTCTAAGGACTTTGAGTACTTTTTTTTTAAGATTTATTTATTTATTTGAGGGAGAGAGAGTGGGAGCAGGGGAAGTGGCAGAGAGAAAGGGAGAGAAGGTCTCAAACAGACTCTGTGCTGAGTACGGAGCCCGAGGGGAGCCTGGATCCCAGAACCCTGAGATCATGACTTGAACCAAAACACCAAGAGTGGGGCGCTTAACCAACTGAGCCACCCAGGCACTCCAAGGACTTTGAGTACTTTTGATTGCCATTCTCTCCAGTCTAGTCACGTTTACCTCCCTTTCTACATGAATGTGAATCTTCCTTCATTTTAAGCTGCTAGAATTTCTCTTTGTGGTTTATGATTTCTTACATTTCCAGTTTTGTGCTGTTTAACTTCTTACTACGATGTAGCTTTACACAAAAACACTGTCTTTTTCTAAATTTGAAGTCTAAAGTTTCTTTTATCTTCTTTTTATTATTGGTTCCTTTGTCCTCATCCTTCAATCTTTGTCCTTAACACTTTGAGTATCACTTTTTGTCTTATGGAGCATTACAATATAATTATACTTTTGGGGCGCCTCTCTGGCTCAGCTGGTAGAGTATGCGAGTCTTGATCTTGGGATTGTAGGTTCAAGCCCCATGTTGGGTGTACAGATTACTTTTTAAAAATTTTAAATCATAAAAAAAATATATGCATAATTATACTTTTGTTTAAAAATCCAATACAGGGCAGCCCCAGTGGCACAGCGGTTTAGTGCCGCCTGCAGCCCAGGGTGTGATCCTGGGGACCCAGGATCGAGTCCCACATCAGGCTACTTGCATGGAGCCTGCTTCTCCCTCTGCCTATGTCTCTGCCTCTCTCTCTCTCTCTCTCTTTGTGTCCCTCATGAATAAATAAAATCTTTAAAAAAAATCCAATACAATATTATTTGTATCTTTTTATTTTTACTTGAAAATTATTGGGGTTTCTTTAGCTTACAAAAGAAATGCTTGTAAAAATAATAGTGACCATTATGAAGTATAGTACACAAAAACTGAATGTTGTCCATATTGTCATGCCTATTGTTAATATTTTGGTGTAGGGGCACCTGGATGGCTCAGTCAGTTGAGCATCTGACTCTTGATTTTGGCTGACCTCATGATCTCAGGGTTGTGAGATTGAGCCCCTGTCAGGCTCTAGGCTCAGAGCAGTCTGCTTGTCCCTCTTACCGTGCTCCTTCCCCCCCGACTTGCAATTATTCTCTCTCTCTCTCTCAAATAAATAAATAAATAAATACCCTTTAAACAATAAAAATAAATAAATAAAAATATTTTGATATATAATTACTCCATATTCCTTTCCCATGCATGTGTGTGTGTGTGTGTGTGTGTGTTAGCAAATGCATGGGAAAATCTTGTATGTATATGTATACAAAAATCAGGTTAAATTACTTATACAGTTTTTCTTTTTTTAAGATTTTATTTAGTCATGAAAGACAAGAGAGAGAGGCAGAGACACAGGCAGAGGGAAAAGCAGACTCCATGCAGGCAGCCTGATGTGGGACTCAATCCCAGGACTCCAGGGTCACACCCTGGGCCGAAGGCAGGTGCTAAACCGTTGAGCCACCCAGGGATCCCCTACAGTTTTTCTCTTAATTATTTATCTAAAATTCTCTCTTTCAGTATTTATAGCTCTACCCCTTCCTTTTTACAAGTCTATATTATTCCTTTGAATGGATGTACCATAATTTATTTAAATATTTCCCCATCTATTTACACATAGTTTATTTGCAGATTTCACTGTTACAAGCAATGGTGAGGTAAACAGTCTTTACATATATTTTTAGTTATGAGAATTTTTCTTTAGGATGACTTCCTAGAAGTAGAATTGCAGGATTAGATGTTATATAATATTAATTTAAAATGTGTATTCTAAAGGGCAGCCCCGGTGGCGCAGTGGTTTAGCGCCTCCTACAGCCCGGGGTGTGATCCTGGAGACCAGGGATCAAGTCCCACATGGGGCTCCCTGCATGAAGCCTGCTTCTCCCTCTGCCTGTGTCTCTGCCTCTCTCTCCTTCTCTGAATAAATAAATAAATCTTTTTTAAAAACTAAAATAAAAAATAAAATGTGTATCCTTTCTCCTTTCTACAAACCTCTTCAAAAATAAAGTGTGACTGGGGTGCCTATCTGGCTTAGTTGGAAAAGCATGCAACTTGATCTCTGGGTTGTGAGTGCGAGCTCCACCTTGGTTGTAGAGATTACTTAAATAAATAAGAACTTAAAAAAATAAAGTGTAACTTAAGCAAATGTGTTACCATTGTTTTAAGTGTAAATTAACCAGAAATAGTACTCAACATTTTAATTCTCTTTATTTCTTATGCAGTGTTTTGTAGGTTTTTTTCCCCATAAATTACTGTTTACTAGAAGAATTGACAAAAGATGGGGAAAGAGTGTGTTTGGTAATGGTTTTCATTCTGACTCCAATACTCTAAACTATGTTGTCTAATATGTTTATATTGATAAGTTAATTTATAATTTAGTTGTATGATCAAATCAATTGAAGAAAATTGAAGCTAAATCATTATGTTGATTTCCTAGGGAGCAGTATACAAAAAATATTGCTGAACAGGAAAACCTTGGCAAGGTAGGAATATATTATTTATTTTTTTAAGTGTGTCTAATTCAGGCTGTTAGTACATGATTTTATTTTATTTTTTATTTTTTTAGTGCATGATTTTAATATTATTCTTTTTAAAAGGTTATAGTACAGTTTTGTTTTTTTTTTAATTTTTATTTATTTATAATAGTCACACAGAGAGAGGGAGAGAGAGGCAGAGACACAGGCAGAGGGAGAAGCAGGCTCTATGCACCGGGAGCCTGACGTGGGATTCGATCCCGGGTCTCCAGGATCGTGCCCTGGGCCAAAGGCAGGCGCCAAACTGCTGCGCCACCCAGGGATCCCTATAGTACAGTTTTCAAAGGGAAATTGCATCTTTCTTAATCTCTTGCAAAAATGAAGACTCTTCTTCAGGAATTTATGAGTAGAGTGTGTGTATACAAAAGTGAAAGCACATGGATTTTTGGAGAAAAACAAATCTAGTTTTAATTAACAAGAAGTTTGGGATCCCTGGGTGGCGCAGCGGTTTAGCGCCTGCCTTTGGCCCAGGGTGCGATCCTGGAGACCCAGGATCGATTCCCACGTCGGGCTCCCGGTGCATGGAGCCTGCTTCTCTCTGCCTGTGTCTCTGCCTCTCTTTCTCTCTCTGTGACTATCATAAATAAAAAAAAAAAATTAACAAGGAGTTTATGAGAAAGTTCTGGATAAGAAACAAAACTGCCACGTGTAATAAACTATAACTTTTTAGATAATACTCAGGTATCTCTTTATGAGATAAGTATGAATTTATTTATTTAATAAAGACAAAGCTCATTACTGTGATCCAGACACTGGTCCATGCCCTTCACATTGATTCATTTAACACACATAATCAAAAAACCTTCCTTATTATTCCATATTCAGCTCCTTCCCTGCCAGTCTTATGAAAGCAGGAATATGTGATTAAGTCTTGTTTTCTCAGTTCTCTAAGACACTCCTAGTAGAAGAGGTGGTAGATAGTAAAGGCCTTGACCACCAGGACTTAAATGACCTAATTCATTGATTATTTTAATTGACTTCATAAAGCAACACATTTGACAGTAATTTTAAAAATACCAGCTCTGTCGTTCTTTTTTTTAAAAAGAAACATCTATGGGGATCCCTGGGTGGCTCAGTGGTTTAGCGCCTGCTTCAGCCCAGGGTGTGATCCTGGAGTCCTGGGATCGAGTCCCACATCAGGCTCCCTGCATGGAACCTGCTTCTCCCTCTGCACTTCTCTCTCACTCTCGCTCTCTCTCTCTCTCTCTCTCTCTGTGTCTCTCATGAATAAATAAAATCTTTTTTAAAAAATCTATATTTATCAACAACTCAGGACCAGTCATCAAGTAGGCTAGCTTCAGTCCTAGGTTTGTAGTTCTGAACAAGCCCCTTAACCACTTTGGAGTTCACTTCCTCATATTCAAACTGAAATAGGTAGTTTAAAATTTTTCAATTAAATTACCTACATGAGTTCTAAGATTATCTTCAATGATTTTAAATCTGAGTTGCATAGTGAAGGCTAACCACACTTCACTAAACACCATTTTATGTTTCTTAGTTTCACTATTGAAAATTGAAATTTCTTATTAGTTTTTCTAATAAGAAAGTCAAATTTGTAGCACCCTAGTTAGGGATTGTTTAGCTGTAGTTTTTCTTTAAAAATAATGGCTATATATGGAATTTCTATTCAAATGATCATGAGTCTGAAGCTTGCCCATTCTGAAAGTACAAATGAAAAATAAGGCTTTGTTTCATTTTTAATGCATTGTATAATTAAGCTCTTGGTCTGACTCGATTGATGGCAAAATTATTCATCCTTATTTACATTTTCTTTTTTCTTTTTTTGAGAGAGTGCAAGCAGGGGTATGGGACAGAGGGGGAGGAGAGAGAGTATCTTAAGCAGGCTCCACGCTCAGCACAAAGCCCAAGTGGGACTCGATCTCATGACTCTGAGATTGTGACCTGAGCTGAAATCAAGAGTCAGACCCTCAACCTACTTGAGTTACCCAGGCACTCCTCATTTTGGTTTTTTAGATTTATTTATTTATTTATTTTAGAGGGAGCAGAGAGAGGCAGAGGGAGAGAGAGAAAAAGTCTTAAAACAGGCTCCACGCGGAATGCAAAGCCCAATGTGGGGCTCATTCTCATGACTCTGAAATCACAACCTGAGCCAAAACCAAGAGTCGGTTGCTCAACCAGCTGTGCCACCCAGATGCACCTTTATTTACATTTTCTGGTTTGAATTGTTAATTAAAAAATATACATGTATCTCTGCTTTTATATAAGCACTGAATTGGCTTCCATAAACCTATTAAGTAATATTCTAAAGTTAAACTTTAGAAAATAAATGGTATGGAAAACAATAACATAATTACTAAATAGACTTTTGTAAAGTCTTTTGAAAAAGACTCCTTTAAAAACTAAAAAACAGGGGCACTTGGGTGGCTCCATCGATTCAGTGCCTGCCTTCAGCTCAGGTCATGACCTCAGGGTCCTGGAATCGAACCCCATATCCGACTCTCTGCTCAGCAGGGAGTCTGCTTCTTCTGCTCCCTCTCCCTCTCCCTCTATGTTCTTTCTCACTCTCATGCTCTTTCAAATAAATAAAATCTCTAGAAAACCATATGAAGACATTTATTATGGAAAATTTCAAGTCTAATAAAAGTAGAGAAATAATGTAATGAATTTATGTGTAACCATCAGTCAACTTCAATAATTAAACTCATGACCAGTCTTGTTTTTTCTATAGTCCCATCCATTCCCACCCCAACTCATTTTTAGGTGAATCTCAGAGATCTTATTATTATTTTTTTGGTCATATTTCAGTTTGTATCATAAAGGCTGTTTTTGAACATAACCACATGCCATTATCATGCCAAAAATAATTTAACATAATTGCATAATACCAAATGCCCAATGTTCAAATTTCCCTGATTGTCTCACAATTTCTTAATGGTATATTTGTTTGAATCAGGATCCTAATAAGAGTTCATACAGTGCTATTAGTTAATATAGCTCTTAAGTCTCTTTCTCTAGGTTACTCTTTCATCTTTTTTCTTTACAATTTATTTGTTGGAAAGTTAAAAAAAAAAAAAAACTGGTTATTGTCCTGATGCGTTTCCAACATCCTGAACTTTGCTAATGCATCCCTGTGGTGTCAACTACATATTCTTCTGTCCCCAGTATGTCCTGTGAATTGGTAGGTAGATCTATAGGCTTGATTAAATATGATTCGATATTTGGAAAACATACTTTATAGGTGGTAGTATATACTCTGTCCAGAAGCTCTGTTTTTATAATGTAGGCAGCCAATGAAATCACTTCCTAGATCCATTAAGTCATTAGAGATTGCAAAAGGATGACTTTCTAATTATGTTGTTCCTTCTTCATTTATTGGCTGGAATAATTCTGTAAAGAACAACTCCTTATCAACTACCTAGTTACCCTAAGGTACAGTTCATATAAGAAAGGCAGAATAACTGCTTGATTTGCTTATTTGCTGCTTTTCAAAATGATGAGTTTTTTTTAAACATCCTTGACAAGTATCTTTATGAATCTTAGATTTAACTTATTAGATATGTGTTGATCTATTTTAATTACTATTCCTGTCAGTGCTCAAATTGTACCATGTTTGGCTACTGGAAGTCTCTTGAATCCTTTTGAAATATTTTTGAAACAATCCTGCTAGACTTTGATGGCTTATTTTCTGGTATGACAAAACATTCCAGAGTTGTCCTGTACATGTCTTGTTCCAAACCTAGAATTGGCCATTTCTCTAAAAAAGTGTTCATCTGTTCTTTCTTTGTGATTTGTGAATAAATGCCCATCATGTTAATGTAAATAAAAAATGAAAGGAAACCTTAAAACTGATTCCTTCATTCTATCAGAGATATTGTGAGTTCTGTGCGCCTTCTTCCATTTATGGGATGACATGCCACACTCAAAAGGAAAAAAAGAAATAATTTTATGTTTGAAAGCATATATTTTAATCAAGTTGTAAACAATCACTAGAGATTTTTGGGTTTTAAGATTTAGTGTGATTATCAAGAATTAGCTTTCATCCAAACATTTCATGTTAGGTAATATATTTTCTCATATGAAAACGTTCCTCTCTTTTGTTTTGAAAAGTATGTGGATAGATGCTTTGTGTAGAGAAATATTTATCAAACCTGAATCCTTTCAAAGACCCAAATGTAATTGCTAATTACAGTGTGGCGTTTTACTGCAGGATCTTTGCAAAAGTGGTAGCAGCAGTCTGACAAGTGTATTTTAGCAAAAGGAGCCATTGATTAGCTGATCCCCCAATTGTCAGTCTGTATCGTTTAAGAAACAGTTCCTCAATCCTCTCCTTGCTAGAGTAGATCTAAAACACCAAACCTAGCCTTTCAAAGTCATGATAGCCAAAGTCTTTGAAACCAGCATAGACTGGACATCCACAGCCCTCCTCACGCCAACTGAGTTTTTGGAATTATACCAGCCAATAGTGCTACGATTCACACTACCATATACTAGAATTTGCCTTATCAAGTACTGTGGAATACTGTACTGAAAGTTATAAATTCCCTCACCCCTATTATACCACCTCCTCTTTAAAGAGCAATGAAATCTGTGACGAGTATTTTTTGTTCAACTATCAACAAAACAGTAATATTAAAAATAAATTATATACTAAGGCAATTGCATTCATAAATTTAAAGGTTTCAAATACACATGGTTATGAAGCACATTAAATTTAATGTTTCTGACACAGATGGTACCCACATCCTGTCTTCGGTTTCTTTAAATAACTTACAGGTTGTTGGGATTTTTGGCAAAGAATTATTCCAATAACATAAGAACATTTATAGCTAAGTAGTACCTTAATCTTAAAATCATTCTAAGAACTCTTAAAATTCTTGATCTGACTTACCACTTTTGTTTTAGTTCATTAGGACAAAAATATTTGTCAGATACTTTAAGTTTTTATTTAAATTCCAGTTAACATACAGTGTAACATTAGTTTTAGGTGTGCAACAGTGATTCAGCACTGCATACACTACCTGGTGCTCCTCACAAGTGCACTCCATAGTCCCCATCACATCAACTATTTAACCCATCCTCCCACCCATCTGCCCTCTGGTAACCCTCTGTGTTCTCTATAGTTCAGTCTGTTTCTTGGTTTCTCTCTCTCTCTCTCTCTCTCTCTCTCTCTTTTGTAACATAGACTTAAATAGATGTATTTGCATGCCAGGTATTGTGTCAAAAATTTGCTGGCTATATTTAAATTCTATTTTTTTAAGTTTTTTTTTTTTTTTTTTTAGAGAGAGGGGGCACAAGCATGGGGAGGGGCAGAAGGAGAGGGAAAAGCAGACTCCCCACTAAGCAGGGACTGGACCCCTGGTCCCAGTACCACGGGACCACTACCTGAGCTGAAGGCAAGTGCTTAACTGATGGAGCCACCCAGGTACCCCCAAATTCTGTTTTCTTAATTCTGCTCTGCTTTCTGTTGCTATTTGCTGATATTAGCCATAGCTGGGGAGGGCAGTCTTCAGTAGAGTGTTTTGAATCTAGTCCTCAGCTTAGTTTAGCCTATTATCTGGGCAAGTACCAATGACCAGACTTCTCATTTGTGTCCTTAAATCAACTAACTATGAGATCAATCATATGCCAAGAGAGGAAAGGATGGGGATGTTTCTCTCTTACCTGTTTCCGTGTCTTTGGTTGTCTTTCTGTCCTTGGGGGTTTCTCACGTTCAGTGTCACTGTGTGCATTTCTGTCACACTGCGTTTCCTGATGTGTGCACTATCATCATCTCTGTTTTCCTCTGCTTACCTGCCTACTTTCTCCTCTTCTTTCCTTCCTCTCATTGCCTCTTTCTGCTGTGCCTCCTTTCAGTCACCCTTTCTGAATTTGCCCTGAGGTTGAACCAAAGTATATATTTACAATTTATTGAAGGTTTTCTTGTTTATAATTTTAGAGTCTGAGTAGAACAGTTTTGACAAAGGGAATCATACAGGCTATTAGTAACACAATTCTGGGGGCACCTGGCTCACTTAGTTGGTAGAGCATGAGACTCTGAATCTCAGGGTCATGAGTTTGAGCCCATGCTGGGCATGGAGCCTACTTAAAAATAAATAAAAACAGGGGATCCCTGGGTGGCGCAGCGGTTTAGCGCCTGCCTTTGGCCCAGGGCGCGATCCTGGAGACCCGGGATCGAATCCCACGTCGAGCTCCCGGTGCATGGAACCTGCTTCTCCCTCTGCCTATGTCTATGCCTCTCTCTCTGTGTGGCTATCATAAATTAAAAAAAAAAAATTCTGAGAAGGACTTGGCCTATTTAGTACTGTACTTTTTTAAAAAATCACAAAACCTTCTTCCTGAGGAATATATACATACAATTTGATTTATTTGGACGCATATAGAGCACACACAGATTCAGGAGAGAATATAATATTTAATAATAATAACAACATATATGATAGTTTATCAAGTATTTCCAGATCTATTATGTCATGTGAAAAAATAATCTTATAACGCAGATAATTTTATAATTATCCCCTATTATCAACCTTAATTGACAATTGAGAAAACTGAGTTCCAGAGAAATGGTATTACTTCCAACAAATGGAAGTAATACCAGCTGGTGACAAAGCCACATTTGAAACCAAAGTCTTCTGACTTCCAAACTTCTCATTCTTTTTAACATATCATGATACTGTTCACTTTGCTGATTCCCTTTAATTTTTCCCTCCCTTTCTATTTTCATATTATTTTTAACTTAAGGCTTCCTACGTCTATAATCAGTTTAATTTTTATCATCTTAGTCTTCATACATCTCAGGAGAACCTGGTTTCATTAACTGTTATTCATCAGATGTACACCATATCATATTCTTGTGATGATCACAATAGAAGTAAATCCCTGTAACTGAGATTTAATCATTCTTGCTTTGTTTTGTTTTTAATGGTAGAAACTCCGAGAAAAACAAAAAGCTGTACGAGAAAGTCATGGTCCAAACATGAAACAAGCAAAAATGTGGCGTGATTTTGAACAGTTGATGGAATGTAAGAAACAGTGCTTTCTGAAACAACAAAGCCAAACTTCCATTGGTCAGGTAATTCAGGAGGGAGGAGAGGACCGGCTGATACTCTGAATTCATGTGTCATCATTTGAGGTTTTAGTTGATATTACTAGATGTAATATAAATTGTGTAAGCACAATCCCATAATGTATTTATTTTCTGGAAAGTAATTTGTACAACATTTTGCTTTCAGATTAGCATTCCCTGTTAAGTTTCCTTGGAAGAAAATGTTAATAAGTTAGATCTAGGTTTTAAAGTTTTTTAAAATGAAAACAGCTTTTATTGTTTTGCTTAGTTTAGATATCAGTGGTGTCTTAGGAGTTTTATGAGACAGGAGACTACGTTTACTCTCCATAAATGTAAGCATATGTCCATTAAGAAGCATGTAGTTTTCTTTTTAATGCAATAACCCAATGGCTTAATGTTCTTCTTAATCTTTTTTTAACTTTAGAGGAATCTTTTAGGAACTAATATCTCTTGTTTTGAAGAAACATTTATCTGAAGTTCAGCAATTCCTACAGTTTCACTTCAGTTTCTCTTTCTTCTGTAAAATTCAAGAAAATTTACTATTTTAAATAACATATTTGTTCTGTCTGTATTATTTAAAGACAAATAAAACTTGGTGCACATATGATGGCTATTTATTTTTTAATTATATAATTGTGTCAAATTATTTTTTAACTATTCATGTTCTAGTATTAAATTTAAGGATTTTTACTTATTTTCATTCAAAATCTATTATAGTATTTAGGTCTTACGGACTGTTATTTTAAATATAAAAAATAGTAATAGGGATCCCTGGGTGGCGCAGCGGTTTAGCGCCTGCCTTTGGCCCAGGGCGCGATCCTGGAGACCCGGGATCGAATCCCACGTCAGGCTCCCAGTGCATGGAGCCTGCTTCTCCCTCTGCCTGTGTCTCTGCCTCTCTCTCTCTCTCACTGTGTGCCTATCATAAATAAATAAAAATTAAAAAAAATAGTAATAGAATATAGAAATTATCATGTGCTAAAAAGCTACAATAGGATTCCAAGTGAAATTCAAGAGTCCAAAGTGCTTCTAATTTCTGCTTCATTTGGACAGAGTACTTGAAAACTTCTTTGATTTTTCCTTAAAGAAAGATGAAATTCATATGGTACCTTTCATTTCAGTTTCATTATACTTATTTAAATGTCTTTCCCTTAGGTGTGCCTGGGTGGCACAGTTGGTTAAGTATCCAACTCTTGATTTGGGCTCAGGTCATGTTCTTAGGGTCCTGAGCTCTCATCAGCCTCCACACTCCGCACGAGTCTGCCTGAGACTTCTCCCTCTGTCCCTCTGCCCCATGCTTATTTTCTCTCTCTAAAATAAATAAATCTGGGATCCCTGGGTGACTCAGCGATTTAGCGCCTGCCTTTGACCCCGGGGCGCGATCCTGGAGTCCCAGGATCGAGTCCCACGTCGGGCTCCCGACATGGAGCCTGCTTCTCCCTCCTCCTGTGTCTCTGCCTCTCTCTCTCTCTCTCTCTCTCTCTCTCTCTCTCTATGTCTATCATAAATAAATAAATCTTTAAGAAAAAGCAAAATAAATAAATCTTTTTTAAAAAATGAAATGTCTTCCCTTTAGATTTGAAAACTCAGATTTCAGATTATTCTAGATTATTAGCATGTCAGTCTTGGGTTAGTTCTCTGTAGCTAGCTATCCTGGGATGGCAGTAAGAGGCAAAAAACATTTCAATGAAAAAGTTGTTTCTACCCTGTGCAAAACATACAAACTTGATTATGGGATCTCTTTGTTTCCAAGTAGGTTCTACTCTTACTTTTTGTTTGAAAGCTTCTTTCTTGGTAATCAGAGAAACTTACCAGCATGGGAGAGTATTGGTAACTCTAGGAGCTATCGCAAGAAGAGATGGGATCCATCAGAGCAACGAAGAACTTACCAATAAAGTGTGGAAAGAAACTTCTTGGGGCGCCTGGGTGGCTCAGTCAATTAAGCATCTAACATTGGCTCAGGTCATGATCCCGGAGTCCTGGGATGGAGACCTGGCATCCAGTAGAGCTTACTAACCAGCAAGGAGCCTGCTTCTCCCTCTACCTCTGCCCCTCTCCCTGAGCTCTCCCTCCCTCTCTCTGTCTCTCCCTCTCTCCCTCCCGCTCACTCTCTTTCTCAAGTAAATAAATAAAATGTTAGGGGAAAAAAAGAAACTCCTTTTAATTAATTTCAAGAAAAAAAGAAGCATTTTAATATTATTATGTGGTTTGAATCTGGTCCTTAGGTTACTTTATCCTCCTATTTGGACAAGTATCAGCTACCAGAATTCTTATTTGTGCCTTTATTTTTTTTAAAGGTTTTATTTATTTATTCATGAGAGACAGAGAGAGAGAGGCAGAGACACAGGCAGAGGGAGAAGCAGACTGCATGCAGGGAGCCCAATGTGGGACTTGATCCTGGGACTCCAGTATCACGCCTTGGGCGGAAGGCAGCGCTAAACCGCTGAGCCACCCGGGCTGCCCATCATTTGTGCCTTTAGATCAACAACTAGATCCACTAGATCTAAAAGAGGAAAGGCTGTGTTTCAGTGTGGAAACAAACCTTTCTTAATTCAATAAATCAGTTTTTGAACATTAAGGTAGATGCATTTGCTCAGTGTTGGCTACTGGCTTGTTATTTTTAAGCTAGTAGCGAGTGATGTTCCTTTAACCAGAGTATGAATTCCTTTTCAAATATTTGAAAAAGACTAGATGTCCCTCACAGAAACAACATTTTATTCCCCTAAGGAAAATCAATTTGTAAGATTATTAAGCTTGGTGATTACTTTTTTTAGCCTTCACTATCCTTGATACTCTTCTCTTAATTTTAAAAATTGTTAATGACAGATACTCCAAGGAATGCTTATAATTCTGATTTGATTATTACTTGCCATCTTTAGTCCACACAGAAAGTATATGTGGATTAGACGCTAGGCAGCTCCAAAATTACTTTATTAACTGAAGCAGAACATCATTATTACTTCAAGAAAAGCAAGCTGGAAAAAAAAAAAAGCAAACCCTAAAAGTACAGAGTTATTTATAGTTTTTATGTAACATTGGACATTTAGTAATGCATCTTTATGGGTTTTATACAGTGACTTTCCACTCATTTTGTGATTTGATTGGAACATGAAAAAGGTTTGACTAACTCTGACAGTTTTTGACAACTGGCACTTACAGAAGAGCCTATTACATTTTTCCTTCAGGATTGATACTCTAGCTGGCTAATTGATGAGAGTACTTAATTGTTTTGGAAAATAATCTGTCTTCCACATGATGGCCCAAATAAAGAAGAAAAATGTAGCCTGTGAAATCTGCTTTTGCGTTCATGGATTTGCTTCTCCTAGGACATGGTGTTGCCAACTATTGCATGGGACTGACTGTATAAACTGTAAATTTCAAAAGGCCACTGCTTATCTTCCTTTCTATATTAGCTCAGGAAATAATCCGACTTTAAAGGTTTTCCTTTAAGAACAATCTTATAATAGGATAATGTCTTTTCTGTTATAAGTCTATTAACAAATCCAAGATTCTGTATTTTTCCGGTCCAGAGAGTGTACCAGAAAAATGTTAGTTAGAACATTGTTTAAAGGCTTGTGGAGGGATCCCTGGGTGGCGCAGCGGTTTGGCGCCTGCCTTTGGCCCAGGGCGCGATCCTGGGAGATCCGGGATCGAATCCCACATCAGGCTCCCGGTGCATGGAGCCTGCTTCTCTCTCTGCCTCTCTCTCTCTTTCTCTCTCTCTCTCTCTCTGTAACTATCATAAATGAATAAAAAATTAAAAAAAAAAAAGGCTTGTGGAAATCAAACCAGATCTCAGGAAGTTACAGAACACTTAACCTTCTTTAGATTAATACTTTTTATCATTTTGCTTAATTTCAATGGGCAGCAATAATAAAATATGCCATTTCATTAAACTATATCAAATCCAAATGTATCACTCTGCCTTATTTATATAATATATATAAATTTTCTGGAAAATTTTAAGCTCTGTGCATTTTTCAAGTTTGATTATTTCTTAACTTTTAAGCTAACATGATAAGAGCACCTTTTGGTAATTGGAGTACAATGAATATATTGCTTAAACTAAAAATGTGTAAATATAGTGAATTCTTCTGAATTGAATTTGAAAATATGCACAAATGAATAACTTGACAAAGCTGCCTTTACAAAGGCAAAATCCAATTTGTATTGAAAAATGACTTCCTATGGAGATGTGTGTCTTATAGAAATCTCCTTGTCATACACAGGCATTTATCCTACATTAGTGACTAATGAATATGAATCAAAGGTTTGTTTCTACAAACGATTCTAGGCACTTACATCATTCCTCTTGTTTGGCATGAAGGAGTGTTTAGCCCTAGAGAGTGGGTAAGTAAGCAACCTGATGATTAACTTCCATTAAACTTAGTTATTTCAATAACTTATCCATTGTTGTAGTGAAAGTAAGATCTAGATTGTATATATAATAAATCCTTTTTTAAACAATCTGTGGCAGCCAGGAGATTTTTTTTTAAGTTGCACTTTTATTAAATATAAAATTGCTTCTCTATCCAGAAGGAGCTACTGGCTCAGCTCCTTTTCCCTTTCCTTTTAATGAGAACAGTTTAATTAGAGCTGTTTAGTATATGGCAGCCCGGCATGAGGTGAGCATTTTGTCCAGGACGGATAGAGACCATCCAAAGTTATCTGTATATTTTTGATCTTTGACTCTCCCATCTTAAGACAATACAAAAAAGAGAAAGTTGGCTGTAACAGTCATTCAGTCCCATCCCATCCTTGCAAAAGAAATAAAAAACTAAAACACAGAATCCAAGCAAGTATTTTTTAAAAGACTTGGACAAACATATGCTTTCTGCTCCCATGCTCCCTCTTTTGGCAAAGTGGAAGTACTTTCTCTGCAAACAGTTAATTTCACAATTTCCTCTCTAGGATTACTGAGAGACTTTGAGTCACCAAACTCGGTTTACTGCTATGGAAATTCACTCTTCAGACAGAACACAGGAGGAAATTAAAGATTTCTGTTTTTCAGTGAAAGTATTGGTTTCCACCTCAGTTCAGAGTGTAGCAGCAAGTTCCTGGCAGGGCTGCTGCTTAGTACTGCACGTGGTAACCTGGTAAATAGCCATAGAATTTTGGAGCTTGCAAGGAACCTCAGGATGATTTGTGTGGTCATTTATTAAATTGGGACCTTTGAGAGCTCTCTTTCATCCTCTCAACAGTGCAGAAATCAGTACTGCACCGCTTATAGCAAATCACTTTCCAGCCTCAGTGGAGTAACCGCAATGCGGCTCACTCCTCACGAGGGAGCCTGTTTCATTGTTAAAGAGCACTGATTAGTTTCTGGGTTCTAAAAATGAATCAAACTTACAGAGAGAGGAAAAAAATTTAAATATCATTTAGGCAAAGCAAGATTGAACCAATTTTACTCTGTGAAGCTTTGTAACTATAATCATTATTGAGCACTTAATATGGACCAGATACTGTCCTAAGTGCTTTCTGGGTCTGAACTAATGTAACTCTCACAATAACCCTAGGAGGTACATACTATTATATCCATTCAATAGATGAGGAAACAGGCACAGATAGGCTTTCACAGTATTACACAGCTAATCACTGTGGGCAGAGCCAGGACTGGAAACCTATGCTCTTCACTCCTCTGCTCTATGAACTACAGTGTGACCCCTGTATATACTGGTTGAATATGTGCAGGCAGCTTGATGTCCATTTAAAGAACTATAATTGTGTGAAATTATGATTCTTTTTTAAAAATCTGTTCACTTAATGTACCTAAGAAAAAACTTTAGTAAATGAGTGAAAATAAACTACCATCCAGATTTGGGAATTATGCTAAAAATGAATGTCAAGTAAATGCATAAAAGAAAGGAGTAATAGTTTTAGATATAGAACAAATGGAAGCTTTATAGGTTGTAATTTAAATCTCCATAAAAGTGTTAAAATCATATATGTCTTGTTGCTGACATATAGATAGATTCCAGTTTTTTATTTTATGAATAATGCTGCAATGGAACTTAAAAATTGAATACAATACTTAATTTGAAATACAATATTAAGCAAAACCACTAAATTTATTTGATTTGGTCGAATCCAGAATCCACTGAATTGTGAGCTGTTGTTTTTTTTAAGATTTTATTTATTCATTTGAGAGAGAGAGCATGAGCAGAGGTCAGAGTGAGAAAGAGGAACAGGCTCCCCACTGAGCAGGGAGCCCCACATGGGGCTCCATCCCAGGACCCTGGGATCATGACCTGAGCCAAAGGCAGATAGATGCTTAACTGACTGAGCCATGCCGGCGCCCCCATTGAATTGTTTTATAGACATTTCTTGCCTTCCTCAGTGAAAATGCCAAGGCTAAACCAAAGAAGTTAGCAAGATTTTACTTGATTAATTGAAGAATGAAATTGCAAATTCATTTATTTATTTATTTGCAAATATTTATTATCTTCTGTGTGCCTGACATTGTGCTCAGTGCTAAAATCTAACGTGAATGTGACCTGTTTTGACTTTCAAAGAGCTCACTGTCTAGAAGACTCTACTTTTATGTAGCAAAAATTAAAGATCTTTTATGTTTAAAAAAAAACAAGGAGCTCAGAGGAAGAAGCAACTAAATCTGACATGGGGGACTGAGGAAAGACTATTAATGGAAGAGGTAGGACTTCAGCTGGGTTTGTAAGAATGAGTTAAGATTTTGATAGTCATGGGAGAGGAGAAAGACATAAAGGTGTCTGAGAACATGGCATGCTCAGGAAATGACAAGAAATCTAGTATGGCTCAGAAAGTAACCCAGGTGCATGAGGGAGAGGAAGGAACTTCTATCATGTGCCAAGCTCTGTAATTTGTTGTGCTAGGTACTCAGCTAGACTCTCTGAAAAGGTACAATAAGTGTATAAGACATGGCCCCATCATTAACAGGACTAACAATACATTGAACGGCAGCAAACATATTAGAACCCAATAATCAAGTGCTAAATTCTGTGGTGCTATCAAAGTTCAATCACAACAGAGACCTAAAGAGGACTAAAGGGTCAAAGTGGAGTCCTAGGAAGTCTCATTCAAGAAGGAAGAATGATGGGGGCCTGAAAAGATGAGGATTTGGACAGGTGAATGGAAGAGCGTGAGAGGAACGCAGATGGATGAAACCAGCAGGTGCTCATTGGCCCTTTCCTGCATCCAACTCCGTATCAAGCACATCAAGCAGGAAAAGGCATAGCCTTCCCTTTCAGGAACTTGAAGTCTAGTTATCAAGATGAGAAATGTAACCAACAACTGAAGCAGTTTTTAGCACTGGATCATCCAGTAGGCAAACTGAGACACACTGAATTTTCTGAAAGTGTTTAATATTTCAGGGATCAAAAAAAAATATTTCAGAGATCAAAGAAGTTTTCTTTAGAAAAATAATAACTGGAGCACCTGGGTGGCTCATTCAGCTGAAGTGTCTGCCTTCAGGTCATGATCCCAGGGTCCTGGGATCGAGTCCTACATCAGGCTCCCTGTTTAGTGAGGAGTCTGCTTTTTGCCCTCCCTGTGCCTTCACTCCCCCTGCTTGTGCTTTCTCAATCTCTCCCAAAGAAATAAAAATCTTTGGGGGGGGGGGAAAATAAAAATCTGAACTATTAGACTTCCTTACACTTGTCTCAGGGTTTAGGATCTCTAAAAGTTTCAATGCAGCTTTCTGGAATAGGATTAGGAGTTAACAGACCTAAGGGCAAAAGGAGAAAACACTTTGGGCTGGAACAGTTCGGGCAGGCTGGAGAAGGAGCTGCAGGTACAAGTTAAAATCCTTCTGGACACAAGGGCAGAATGTGGCTCAGGGAGGAAGCAAGAATTCCGTGAGGAAGAGGAAGTGAGAAAGGAATGCCCCTCGAGTGCTAGCCAGGCAATACTAGAGGGAACTGGGACTAATTTGGAGATGGAAACCAAATTGTTGAAGGTTTTGAGGTGGTGCAATTGGGAGTCATGTCCTTATGGTGTATGATAATCAGGAGTTGTTAATATCCCTGCTTCTCCTTGGACACTTGATGAAATGAGAGACTTGCTACATTGTAGAGAATGACAAACTGATCACTGCCCCCAGGAGACTGCTATCATGGACTAAGTTTGGTTTTTTTTTTCATGACAGAGGAGAGGCAATAAGCCAGTTACTTATTTCTTTGCATTTAGGGGGATTTTTTTTACACTAATGCAGAAAATCGGCCTTTTATTCTTTGATTCAGGTTACAACACTGTGCCCTCTCTACCATCACTCTTTTGTTCCATGTAACATTTTCAGAGGTGTGAAAAAAAATTGATAATTCCAAGGAATCAGGCTTAGAAACAGTATATTTAAGAGTTATACGTCTGTTGAGAGGCATTTTTATAAGTTTACATGATTTTCTCTATATTAAAAAATGTGAGAAAGAATTCAGAGCTGATGTAGAACTGTGCTTGATTTCTTTTTCTTGAGAGTAGGAAAAAGAACTCCTTTTTGTTGTAGTTAATTGCCAAGTCACCAAGGAAAGCCTCCACGCTTGACGAGACCCACTTGCTAGTGACTTGGCAATGTCAAACAAATGTTCAACTTTTATTCTGACACTTCTTGAAGAATTTGATTGAAACTATATATGTCCAGATAACACTCAGCAAAGTGCCCTTCTTGCATTTGTTTCAAGATATATTTGGAAACAAGAGAGATGACCTTGGATGCAGCTGCTTTTCCAATGTAGGACTTCTCTCTGGGTCTACTGAATATTTCCCAACATTGAAAATTCAAAGGATGGAAAAACATTTTAGTTACTATATGCCATAAGTCCTATGATGGAGGATCCCCGCCCCCTCCAGCGATATGTTCTGCCTCTAAAAGAATGATATATTTAGACCACAAACTCTATGTTAGCTTTCTAACCATCTATTTCAAAGTACATTTAGAAACACATTTGCTTTTCATCAGAGCGCCTTTTTGTAATCTAAATTGAGCTGTCCTTGCTTTTTAAAATATTTTAGCATTTGAGAAATAAAAAATAACAAGCGGTTAACCTTTCACCTTTGCTTTCTGGCATTCAGAATTTGTTCTGAAGCCAGGTTTCATTGTGGCTTGATGTAAGATCTAAAAGAAGACTGGGGAGGCTCTGACATCCCCGGCTAAGGTTATTGCCACCTGTCCAGATGACAATACAAGTCCTGCTAGCCTAACCTCAAGCCTGAAAGCCAAGGTTAGCTTCCAGTTGAATCTACATTTAGCCCATGAAGATGGATGGTTTTAACTGTCATTACAGTGACGTTCTTTCAGTTACCATTATGCATATTTTGGAGGTTTAAGCAGTTCCATTTTTAATTTGTCATCACAGTCACAGGACAAGACTTAGGTAACCTGTTTGATGAAGTGACTTTACTTAAGCAAATAAATAAGAATTAGAGTCTGATCATTGTCCTTCATGGTATATTACCAGAGATAGTAACATTTTCTATTTTCATAGAATATCCTAAGATGTTATAGTCAGAGTATTTACAGAGATGATTGCATTGTTAGCAACAGTACATGAATTCCCAGTAAAATGTGTTAGGCATGTGCACATGCACACATGCACCTGCAGACTAGAAAAATACTGTATTATAATACTTGAAAGCATAGCTTATTCTCAAGGATTCCTTATTGCTTGATTTGGAATCAGATTAATTACATCAACCATTAGCCATAAGATGAGTGATTTTGAATAGTCAACAGATTATAAAAACTATCACCACTAAAATTCTTTTAAAGATGATCCATCCCATCAGATAATAGTCTGATCTCAAATTTTTAATTGTTATAAATTATTGCCCCAGCCTTGCTTTGCAATTTCCAAGTTCAAAAACTGGTGACTTTTATTTTTAATCTGACATTTACCCATTTATAAGAACGGATTTTCCATGGGCATAGCTATCTTGTGTACATTTCCATTATTTTACTCACGTTGAACTAGAGTAATTGCTGCAGTCACGGCACAATTAAGGAAACAAGAGTTAATAGTAGCCAAACTAATAGATTTTATAAGATAAGCAGTAAAGTTTGCTCCTACTGGTGCCAAAGACAACTCCCAGCTGCACAACTTTTGAGCTGTGCTGTATAATGATATGAAAAAGGAAAATAAGATGATACCTACAAAATGTTTCCAAGATCTATAGTGCTCAAGGAAGATTTTAATGAGAGAAAAGTCTCAGAGAAAAAGTAGTTTTATTTTAAGTAATACAGAGATTAAATGTGAGTTTTGCTGAATGTTTTCATAAAACATTATCTTCCAAATGTATGTTTTCTCATTCCCTTTTTATAAAAACATATACAAAACTTTGAGCCAAAAAGAATATTCCTGCATGGTTTGTGCTGATTACGTTTGTCAGGATTGTCAGGAACCCTTTTCCCTCTATCCAGCTCTCCTTATATTCTCAGATACTCTTAACCAAATCAGGGCATTATTGATGTTCAGTTAGTTAAGTATTCATTGCTTGGGAATTAGTATCTCGCTGTCAACTTTCCTAGGACAGGAGAGATTTCTAGCAACTACAAAGTGAATGCATTTCTCTAAACCCTTTTTATCTGTGTCTTCCATAGATGGAATTCATATCCAGCTGCCTGCAGATTTATATAGATTCTGGTTTATCCAAATATTTGCAGTACCATCAAATCAAGAGTTTCTTTTGTTCTTATCATGCCCAAATATCTTACCTTGATCTTTTTGTTACAAAATCCAGATGTGTTTGTTTAATGAAGGCAGATCGAATATGTCCCTGGTTCAAACTCATTTTAGCATCATTTGTTTTTTCTGTCCATGATCCTCTCCAACTTTTTTTGTTCTCATATTTTTTTCTCCTTGTTTATGTATCATTCCATTACTATTTAAACTTTCTCTCATTATATCTCACATATTTTCTTGCCACTAATAAGTTCACTTTTGGAGCATCTTCCAATTTTTTTTTTATTGAGGCAAATTTGATATATAACATTATATGAGTTTCAGGTGTACAACTTATAATTAATCATCTGTGTACACTGATGATGGTACAACTCTGTGATGATGCTACAGCTCTATATTAGGAAACACTGAATGTGTGAATGCACTAAAAACCACTTTAAATTGGTGAATTGTGGGATCCATGGTTGGCTCAGAGGTTTATTTTTTTTAAATTTTTATTTATTTATGATAGTCACAGAGAGAGAAAGAGAGAGAGGCAGAGACATAGGCAGAGGGAGAAGCAGGCTCCATGCACCGGGAGCCCGATGTGGGATTCGATCCCGGATCTCCAGGATCGCGCCCTGGGCCAAAGGCAGGCGCCAAACCGCTGCGCCACCCAGGGATCCCGGCTCAGAAGTTTAGCACCTGCCTTTGGCCCAGGGCATGATCCTGGGTCCTGGGATCGAGTCCTGCATCGGCTTCCTGCATGGAGCCTGCTTCTCCCTCTGCCTGTGTCTCTGCCTCTGTGTGTGTGTGTGTGTGTGTGTGTGTGTCATGAATAAATGAAATCTTAAAAAAATTGGTGAATTGTGGGGTATGTGAATTATGCCCCAATAAAACTGCTAAAAATAAAAATATAGGGCAGCTCAGATGGCCCAGGACATGATCCTGGGGACCCAGGATCGAGTCCCATGTGGGGTTCCCTGCACGGAGCCTATTTCTCCCTCTGCCTGTGTCTCTGCCTCTCTCTGTGTGTGTGTGTGTGTGTGTGTGTGTGTGTGTCTCATGAATAAATAAGTAAAATCTTTTTAAATAAAAATATAAAAATATAGTAACAAGTCAAATAATATCAAACAATATTAGTTTAAAAAAACAAAAAGCCCTCAACAACCTCAGTCTTCCTACTTCTCTGAGGCATTTCCAAAGTTAGCTTCTGGAATATTCCTCCAGATGTTTTCATTATATACATAAGTGCTTGTGTGTATTTACAGCCTTTTAAAATGGTACACAAAGGAGGTTATATTCACTGTTCTGCAACTTGCTTTCTGCACTGAAGTCTTTGCACTCTTATGCAAGTATATCTGTCAGAGGAAAAAGAAACCATAGAAGTAGCATTATTATATTCAGAGGTATGTGCATTTAAAATTTTCATAGATATTGCCAAATTACTGTTCAAAAAGCTGGTAATAATTTGCAATCCCATCAGTTGTGTATGACAGAGCCTAGTTTGCCATTCCTTTGCCTAAGCTAGGTGTACTAGCTTCATAACATCTTTGTCAGTATGATAGGTATAATGAATTATTTTATTTTGTATTTTTGAAATTATGAATGAGATTGAGTTTTTATGGCTTATTTTTGATTGATTATGTGATATTTTTTCTTTTCTTTTTTTTAATTTTTATTTATTTATGATAGTCACACAGAGAGAGAGAGAGAGAGAGAGGCAGAGACACAGGCAGAGAGAGAGAAGCAGGCTCCATGCACTGGGAGCCTGACGTGGGATTCGATTCCGGGTCTCCAGGATCGCGCCCTGGGCCAAAGGCAGGCGCTAAACCGCTGCGCCACCCAGGGATCCCTATGTGATATTTTTTCTAATTGAAAAGTCCATAATTTTAATTGTAGAAATTTTGAATAATTAAAATCACATAATCTCACCACCCAGAGATTAGCACCATTTACAATTTTACTTTTGATCTTTCTATGAAATTTATTTTGTGTTTTTTTTTAAGATTTTATTTATTTATTCATGAGAGACACACACACAGAGAGAGAGAGAGAGGCAGAGACACAGGCAGAGGGAGAAGCAGGCTCCATGTGGGGAGCCCGACATGGGACTTGATCCCGGGACTCCAGGATCACGCCCTGGGCTTAAGGCAGTGCTAAACCGCTGAGCCACCTGGGCTGCCCCATCTTGTGTTTTGTTTTGTTAGCAAATAATGAGCGTTGGTGGTAGAGGAGCTTATTTTTATATTTAAAATACGAAGCTTACAAAAGGAGGTTATAATTCTGCTACTCAGAATATTGCTTTGAGCTCTTTTAATCAAGGTGCTATATAAATATTCAGTGGACTGAGCTCCCCTGTACCAAGCTTTTGGGATCAGCTAGTGGAAAAATCATTAGCATTCTTTCCTTGACACTGTACTGTCACTACTAGGGCTCAAACTGGATGAGATTTCCTGGGAGCCAACAGGTCTCTCAGTAAAGTAGTTGGACCTCTACAATCCTTTAATGGCATGGAATATAGAAGAATCCTGTACCTTAAAAAACAAACACACATTTTATAATACATGTTTATGTATGTGCCCACATTTATAGTCACTATTCTCTCTCATTTTCACACAAAAGGATATGAGATTAGTGAGCCAAGATAGGAGCATGCAGAAAGAATGCTGGAAATCTAGGGAACAGTAAAATGATTAGCGTACAGGGTCAGCCATTCAAAGACACAAGTCCTGTATGGTAATCCTATGTTTCCTTACCTGGTTCTTCTTTGGACTGGAAGAGCATGGAGTGCAGGGTAGATTCTGTTCACAGACCAAGGCAACTTTGATCAGTGAAGAATGAATGAATGGAAGTGAAGGAATGTGACCTTGACTAAATCACTTAATTGCTTTGGACTTCAGTTTCTGTCTCGGAGCATATGACTCCTGATCTCAGGATCATGAGTTTGAACCCCACATTGGGTGTAGAGATTACTTAAAAAACACAAACTTTGGAACACCTGGGTGGCTCAGCGGTTGAGCATCTGCCTTCAGCTCAGGGCGTGATCCCACAGTCCCGGGATCGAGTCCCACATCCGGCTTCCTGCATGGAGCCTGCTTCTCCCTCTGCCTCTGTCTCTGCCTCTCTCTCTGTCTCTCATGAGTAAATAAATAAAATCTTTAAAAAAAAAAAAAAGGCACAGAGAAAACTCCTGTTTTCTTCTAAGAGCCTTTAGTAGCTCTTATATTTAAGCCTATAATTCATTTTTGATGTATGGAAGAGATCCAACCTCAGTATTCTGCATGGGTGCGCCTATTTGTCCCAGCACAATTTGTTGAAAGACCCTTCATTCCCTACCCCGCCCCTCACTGAATTGTCTTAGCACCCTTGATGAAAATCAATTAACCATAATTGTGACAGTTTATTTCTGTATTTTCAATTCTATTCCATGGATCTGTCTAGATATATCCTTATGCCAGTACCACACTGTCTTGATTACTTTGACTTATGGGGGTGAGTTTTCAAATCAAGAACTTTGAGTCTTCTAACTTTCTTCTTCCTTTTAAAGGATAAAATAATGTATGTATAATTCTTTGAAGCTGTCAGAGGAAGTATGTGTGATGACTGTTTAAAAGCAGAGATGATAACTCAGGAAGGCACATGGTATAGGTTTAGAATAGTTAGTAGCTATTCTCAGAGTTGACCTATTGTACATGATTGTAAATGAACGCCTGTCCTTTATGGCTTATCTTGTATCAAACTGTCAGAGGCAGTTCCAAGCAATGATTACATTTAGGAGTTAATATAAAGAAAAAATCCTGTGGAAGATTGTAATTTACTCAAGATAGATTCTGTGGCCTTTTAAGTTTGTTCAAAGAAGTTAGTGTGTTGTAAAACCAGTTAAAATAAGAATAAACTTGGAAATATAAAATAGCATCAGCTCATAGCCCTTAGTGAAGATAACTAATGACCCTGGCCCTAAAATTCCAATTTATTTAGAAATAAGTTTTAATAAAAACTTTATATAAATAGAAATATTTCTCAGTCCAGTCCTCTTTAATGAAATGCCATAAAAATAAAAGACTAGAACATAAACTTTCCTTTTTTATATATTTGTAACCAAAAGCATTGCATAATCAGGGAGGAACCAGGAAGTAAAAATAATCACAATTATAGTAAAATTAAACGAAGTGATCTGTTTTCATTACTCTAGCAGAAGTAGAAAGTAAAGATAAACACGGCCAGCAAGTTCCTTTATCAAATTCGAAAATTCTTTCCTTGTCAGTCATTCTTTAATAGCAGAATAAAAATGAACTTTTTATTACGGTTTTTAACTCAACAGTCTCTTTTAAAAAGTTTTTAGGGACACTTGAGTGGCTCAGTGGTTGAGCGTCTGCCTTGGGCTCCGGGATCGAGTCCCACATTAGGCTCCCTATGGAGAGCCTGCTTCTCCCTCTGCCTATGTCTCTGCCCCCCTCTCTCTCTGTCTCTCATGAATATATAAATAAAATCTTTTTAAAAAATATTTTTAATTGTGATAAAAACACATAACTTAAAATCTACCATATTAACCATCTTTAAGTGTTCCATAGTGTTAAGTATATTCACACTAATGTGCAGTAGACCTCCATAATGTTTTCATGTTGCAAAACTGAAACTCTATATCCATTAAACAACTCTCCATCCCCTTTCCCCTGGCAACCACCATTCCACTGTCTGTTTTTGAGTTTGACTATTCTAGGTTCCTCATATAAGTGGAATCATAGAGTATTTATCTTTTTGTGACTGGTTTATTTCACTGATCACGATGTCCTCATCCACACTGTAGCATGTGACAGGATTTCCTTCAAGACTGAACACTGTCCTTTTAAATATCATTTTTATGGTACAGTCTATTCTATCTTTAAACATCATTGCAGGGCAGCCCAGGTGGCTCAGCGGTTTAGCGCCGCCTTCAGCCCAGGGTGTGATCCTGGAGACCCGGAATCGAGTCCCACATCGGGCTCCCTGCATGGAGCCTGCTTCTCCCTCTGCCTGTGTCTGTGCCTCTCTCTCTCTCTCTCTCTTTCATGAGTAAATAAATAAAATATTTTTAAAAAATCATTGCATTGTCTGTTTTAATGTTCCAGAGCATGACCAAATGCAGAATGATGAGAAGCAAGGCAATATACACATCTGACCTTCCAAATTTTCCTGTCAAGAAATCGGAGGAAGTTATATAGTGATTATACACTGTAGGATTTCCTCAGAATGAGAAAAACTATTTGATGCTAAATTAGCAGTCAAGACTCTAAAGACCTTTTTGCAAGCCCTTTGTATTGAATGTTTTTAGTTGTTTTGTTTTTTCTAGAAATGCACTAGACCTATTACAACTTTTTTTAAAGCACCTCTTAATCTATCTCTGCTGCTGGATTACTTTTTTCCTTCAAGCCTGCAGACATTCTCTCCAGCTTCTTCAGATTGAGTTTGCTGTGTTCCTGTTTGTGAATAACCCTTCTCTCCTATTCTGTCATAGCGACATTCTCACGTTCCACAGTTTGTTAAGAGAATGCAATCGCCAACAGTAGATACTGTTAGGTCACAGAACCCAATGGGAGAAAGATTTTATTAAAAAGAAGCAGAGCTCATTCATTTTCAGTCTTCCTACCTTAGTATTTTAACAGCTTTGTTGAGCTATAATTTACATACCATACAATTCATGATTTAAAAATCCAATGATTTTTAGTATATTCACATTCACTTTGAGAACATTTTATGACCCCCAAAGGAAAGCCTGTACCCACTAGCAGTCACTCCCCACTTCCCCAGCAGTCCCCAGCAACCACTAATATACTCTATAGATTTGCCTATTCTGAAATTTCATATAAATGGAACCGTACAACATGTGGTCTGGCTTTTTAGCATGATGTTTTCAAGGTCATCCATGTTATAGAATGTATCATTACTTTATCCCCCTTTTTTTAATTGTGGAAAAATACATATAAAATTTACCATCTTTATCATTTTACGTGTACATTTCAGTATTTTAAGTACAGTATCGTTGAACAACTAATCTCCAGAACTCTCTTCATCTTGTAAAACTAAACTCTGTTCCCATTAAACAAGAGTTTCCCATTCTCCCTTTTTCTCAGCTTCTGGCAACCATGATTCTACTTTGTCTCTGTGAATTTGACTACTCCAGGTACCTCATGTACATGGAATTATACAATATTTGTACTTCTATGACTGGTTTGTTTCATTTGGCATGATACCCTCAAGAACCTTGTCATTCATTTTGTAGCATGTGTCAGAACTTACTTCATGCTTCATTCCTTTTTATTACTGAATAATACTCCATTGTACAGATACACTACTTTTTGCTTATCCATTCATTAGTTGATGGGCATTTGGGTTATTTCTACTTTTTGGTTCTTATGAACAATATTATTGTAAACATTCATATACAAGCTTTTGTATAAACATGTTTTCAGCTCTCTTGGGCATGTACTTTGGAGTAGAACTGCTGAGTCACATGACAACTCTATGTTTAACTTTTTGTGGAACTGAGCAACTTTTTCAAAACTGCATCATTTTATACCAGAAAAGCATGGAGGTTCCAATTTCTCCACATCCTCATCAAGGATGCTGGAGAAGAGGATGTTGTTATTGCTCATCTTTTTATTATAGTCAACCCAGTAAGTGTGAAGTATTATCTTATTGCGGTTTTGTTGGCATTTCTCTGGTGGCTAATTTTCCTGTGTTTATTGGCCATATCTTCTTTGGATAAATGTTTATTCAGATCCTTTGTCCATTTTTAAAATTGGGTTGTCTTGTTATTGTTGAGTTGCAAGAGTCATTTGTGTATTCTGATTACAAGTCCCTTGTCAGATATATGACTTACAAATATTTTCTCCTATTTTGTAAGTTGCCTTTTTTCACTTTCTTGATGGTGTCCTTTGAAGGACTTGTCTTAATTTCAATGAAATCCAATTATCTATTTCTTCTTTTGACATTTGTATTTTTGGTGTTAAATCTAAGAAGGTTTTGCCTCACCAAAAGGCACAAAGATTGGAGTGTGTGACTGGCCCAGTTGGCAGAGCATGTGACTCTTTTTTTTTAGCATGTGACTCTTGATCTTGGTGTTGTAAATCCAAGCCCCACACTGGGTGTAGAGATTACTTAAAAAAAGCAAATAAACTTTTTTTAAAAGGCACAGAGATTTACACCTGTTTTGTTCTAAGAGCCTTTAGTAGTTTCAGCTTTTATATTTAGGCCTATGATTCATTTTTGGTTAATTGTTATATATGATGTAAGGAACAGATCCAGCCTCAGTATTCTGCATGTGTGCACCCATTTGTCCCAGCACAATTTGATGGAAGACCCTTCATTCCCTACGCCGCCCCTCATTGAATTGTCTTAGCACCCTTGATGAAAATCAACCATAATTGTGACAGTTTATTTCTGTATTTTCAATTCTATTCCATGGATCTATCTAGATATATCCTTATGCCAGTACCACATGGTTTTGATTACTTTGACTTATAGGGTGAGTTTTGAAATCAAGAACTTTGAGTCTTCTTTGTTCATCTTTTTCAGGATTGTTTCAGCCATTCTGAAAAGATGACTTTCAGATTTTTGTCATGTACTGGGTTAGGAAAGATAAGAGAGAAGGAGATTTAGGTTTAGGTGGGTCAAATGAAAAATTCTGCTTTGTCTAGATGAAGTTTGTGGTGCCTGTTGGACACACAAGAGGAGCTGTATGTACAGTGGGATCTACATGTAGGAACTACATGTGTTCCAAGGATTGGTCAGAGCTGGAGATAAAAAGAAATAAAGATGTGAGCATCAAGAGCATGTAGGGCTCATCACCCTTCCCATCTGTTTTTTCATCCCTCTATGCTCTCTTGGGTTCCCCCTAACAGTTCATCTCAAGTTATTTTCTTACAGCTTCCTAGGTGCTCCAGACCAGAGAGATTTCCCCATCTTGTCATCCTCTGGAAGGCTTACCATTTATGGAACTGCCTACATCAAGGTTGAAAACCTTCCCCCTCAACCTTTCAATTCTTCCTTTTCATGTAAATATTAAATATGCAATCATCCAGGGAAACCAGAAGGGATGAGTAGGTTTGGAGGAGGGGAACTTTGGAAACAGGCATTCATGAAGCTGGTTCAGATTTGGATGGGCCCAGAAATTATTGCTAGGTGGTAGGGACAGTGGAGCCTGAAACCAAAATGGAATGGAGAATGGAAAGTCACTATGGAGGGATGCCTGGGTGGCTCAGCGGTTGAACATCTGCCTTTGGCTCAGGACGTGATCCCAGGGTCCTGGGATCGAGTTCCGCATCGGGCTCTCTACATGGAGCCTACTTCTCCCTCTGCCTGTGTCTCTGCCTCTGTGTGTGTGTGTGTCTCTCATGAATAAATAAATAAAATCTTAAAAAAAAAGTCACTATGGCACACAGGAGACTTTACTACTGCTACTCCACTGTAGCGATTTCCAGCTCTTCCAGCTCAAAAGGATTTGGGTTGGGGATCCCTGGGTGGCTCAGTGGTTTAGAGCCTGCCTTTGGCCCAGGGCATGATCCTGGAGTCCAGGGATTGAGTCCCACATCGGGCTCCCTGCATGGAGCCTGCTTCTCCCTCTGCCTGTCCCTCTCTCTGTCTCTAATAAATAAATAAATAAATAAATCTTTAAAAAATTTTTTTGCAGAGCTTTGATGGTAGTGATAGTTGCCCAACAGTGCAAATGAACTTACACTTAAAAATAGTTAAAATGGTAGATTTTTATGTTGTGCATATATTACTACTATTAAAATGTCTTGCAGGGACACCTGGGTGGCTCATTGGTTGAGTGTCTCCCTTTGGCTCAGGTTGTGATTCTGGGATCCTGGGATTGAGTCCCACGTCGGGGTTCCCACAGGGAGCCTGCTTCTCCCTCTGGCTGTGTCTCTGCCTCTTTCCATGTGTCTCTCATGAATAAGTAAATAAATAAATCTTTTTAAAAAATAAAATTAAATAAATAAATAAATAAATAAATAAATAAATAAATAAATAAATAAAATGTCTTGCAGATCTAGAAACCAGGTCCCAGAACCTGGAATGTTTCTATCTATCCCCTAAGATACCTCGTTTCTTTTCTTTTCTTTTAAGATTTTATTTATTCATGAGAGACAGAGAGAGAGAGACAGAAACACAGGCAGAGGGAAAAGCAGGCTCCATGCAGGGTGCCCAATGCGAGATTCAATCTGGGGTCCCCAGGATCAAGACCTGGGCCGAAGGCAGGCGCTAAACTGCTGAGCTACCCAGGGATCCCCACCTCTTGTCTTGTTATCAAAAGATTGAAGACACCCATGGTAATCATCAGCTCTTACAGAGAGCCAAGAAAGTAGCTGCAGAGGCCTGAGATGTTTTTGCTTCCAAGTATGTACGTACAGCTCTGCAGTGGCTGGGAAGCTGACCAGAAGACCATGTCCCTGCCCTTGCCTGCATAATGCTGTATAAATATCATCAAATTTATGTTGTGGAGGGGTCTCCTTTTGTCAGTCCCCTGCAGGCCGTCCCTCTGTTTGTTGGTACACGTGATGGAGTCTAAGTAGAGGGTCTCTCAGTGAGTGCAGCTTCTTTGAGTTGTCCATGGTGGGGAGGTCCCAGCTCCTGGTGCAAGGAGTCCAGAAGGGTGGGTAGAGGTCAGCCCCTATCTGGAAATTCACAGTCACCCCAGCTACATATCTCTTATGACGTGTCTCCCTTTAAGTGGTGCACCTTATTACTGTTGGATTCCCAGTAGATTTCTTCTCAGAAGTTAACCGGGGGGCCTCTCTTACCTTATCCTTTGCCCTGGGCCTCTGTCTTCTCTTCCCACTTCTCCTCACCAGTAAGACCCATTTCTCCATCCTGCCATGCCTGTGTGTTTACACATCTCCAGCACAAGGCAAAGGGACTTGGGGGTATTGGTTCCTTCTAGTTTAGGAATACTATCAGGTTGAGGCATGGCCAACGAAACCCCAGCCTGAGCCCACAAAGAGCACTAACCACATCTTCCCAAGTGCCATGTTCCACCAGTCCTTCCTTTCACTCATCCTGAAATCTTTGGATGCCCATGGTGTTGTTTTGTCCCCTGCTTCCAACCTGATTTTTTTTCCAAACATGAAATGCTTTGTGAATTTGCATGTCATCCTTGCAAAGGGGCCACACTGACTTTCTCTCAATCATTTCAATTTTAGTATGTGTGCTGCCAAAGCAAGCACCCTCCATTCAGATTTTGAGGGTCGTTTGACTTTATTTGCCTTTGTCAGCTGCTGTTTTCTGCCTCTAAGGGTCCATGTTGTGGCTCTGCCCTCTCTGGACCCCTGGGGAGGGCACCCAGCAAGATCAGCTTAATACCTACATCCACTTTTACAGGACAACCTCATTAGGAGTCCATTACACTTTTAAAATGCTGAAACCAAATCACTCCATTCTCCTTTTTTTTTTTAATGTCTTAAAAAAAGGAGGGTGGCACCCTTTCAAAATCTTTGAGAATCACAAAAAGTGGGTGTCATGAAATGAGGGTGGTTGTGCAGAGCCCCCACGTGTGAAAGGGCAGTAGACGTGGTAGAGTGTGCTGTGCTTGTGGGCGTTCTCGCAGAGCTGTGGGCTTCCAGAGTTCTGGCCCTGAAGCCTCAACACCTGTTGGTATAAGCCAGCTTAGTCCCCTTGCAGTGAGCTTGGGGGAATCTATTAGCTTTGCCCCTGAAGTTAGATTCCATGCTGTCTCAGAAGAACAGTAGAGGGAGAGAGAAGAGGAAGGATGAATGAGAGAGAAGCTAGGAAAAGATTTGTACTGATGCTAGAAAAAAAAAAAAAAAAAAAAAAGCTCTTGCTGGGTTTACTTATGCAGGGTAGATTGCAAATACCTTGACCTGGCAGTTGTTCTGCACCCGTGACTACCTTCCAAACTCACACACACATACAACCCAGACACACAGAGCAATTCAAAGCTCTGGTCTGGAAAATCTTCCAACTGGGGTGTCAGTTGGTTGCCTTGTGATGACAGGTTTAATGGTCTTATATCTCGCATTCCACTGAGACCACCTACCCAGAGGCCACACCCTACTGACCTGGTTAGCCAGGGCCTGAGACCACACGGGAACGCAGTGTGGATGGAGGGTCAGGAGTGTGGATCGAGGGTCAGGAGACCTATGCTCTGGGTCAATCGCTCTGACTTGCTGTGTAATTGTGTCCATGTTGCTTGCCCTCTCTGTAATTCAGGGTCCCAAATTATAAAACAGGACTGAAGGCTCTTGCTTCATAGAAATGTCACAAGATAAGTCACAAGTGCTTATGCTTCTAGGAGTCAAGAAATCAGGGAAATCCTCTCTCTCTCTCTCTCTCTCTTTCTCTCTCTCTCTCTCGTTGCTGTTGTTGAGGTAGGGTGTCCTGGGCTCTCTTATGCAAGCCCTTAGAAGACATTTAATCAGAGAGTAAGACTGAAAAAGAAAAAAAGCAAACCTGCTCATGAAAGAGCCTTGAGGTATCTCAAGTATCTCCTTCCAGACACAAGTCCAGGAGCCTCTTTGGTTGTTTCTAGCCAACAACCTCAAGTTGAGGATAGAGGTGCTTTTTTCCCCTTTCTTCCAGTTTTCCTTTCTGATCTGATGTCTCTTTGAGTGACGCTGGTTGAGGCAGGGCCACAGGTGACGGTAGAAAATAGTGTCCCAGTTGCTCAAAGCTTTTCTATGGGGTAATACATGGATCAGCCTGCCTTGTCAGTGGGTGAATAAAAGGAACAGCCTTTTTACTGATTTGTGTTCTTTTGATTGTTCGAGTAATCAGCCCAGCTAATTCAGCGCCCTCTGATGGCCTGCTAGTCCATGGTAAAGTACGTGCAGAGGGAAACACCATGGTCTGCCAGTCATGGCCTGTGGTTCTAGATGAGTAGATGGAGTATGGTGACCCAAAGCAACCGTAGGCTTCTCGTTCTTGTGAAAGAGCCTCAGGCTCTCAGCTGCTGTCTCAGCTTCTTATTATTGCTGTGACAAATTACCACAAACTCAAAACAACACCAATGTATTTTCTTAATTTCAGGAGGTCAGAAGTCAGCAAGGCTGTGCTCCTTCTGGAGGCTCCAGGGGAGAGAATCCAATGTGGTGCCTATCCCAGCCTCTGGAGGCCACGGTGCTCCTTGACTCATGGTGCCTTCTCTGTCTTCTGGGCAGGCCGGCCCAGCTTCTGTCACACTGCTCTCTAGCTCACCCTCCTGCCTTCCACCTGCCAGGGACCCTGGTGATGAAGTCGGGCCCCACCCTCTCCTTTCCTGGGTTTCTCAGGATCTTGGGGCCAGGAGCCAGTGGGGAGGCACATTGATTAGAGTCTGTGGAACCTTCTTTAGGAAAGGAGGCAGCCCGACATCACTGGCCTGGTGAGCCCTCCCCTCGCCATCAAAAGTGTCCATGACCATGAAGAGAATGAAGAGTCTGGGAATAAAAAGAGGGACCCAATATGTCTGATCATAAGAAGCTTGATCAGAAAGGGTGAAGGTGGGCAAAGGGGTTGACATCCTGTCTGCGCAGCTCGTTGACATTTTCCTTCACCTCGATGTTGGCATCACTTCACCAGAGCACCACCATGCTTTCCATCCCTCAAGACCTTTATTTTTAGTTTGGGGTATTTTCTATTGTTTAAAGGTTGCCTTGCAACCCGTTTGCCTGGAGGGTTTAAACAATATAGAGTTTCTTTGCTGAGCAGCAACAGTAGCCAAGAGAGACCGAATATAAACTTTTAAGTCTATTTTCTCAGAGTTCGTACATCAGCAATGGCTTTAAACAGAAGAGTTTGCGGCCCCTGGCTTGCCTGTCCCTGGGGGAGGGGGAGAGGGTGGCTTGTGAAGAACATTTTGTGTTCTCTTATCTTTCCTACTAGTGGAAGGGGATAAGCACCAGAATAGGAAAACAAAATATCTGGCTATTAATATACCCTAAGTCCTCTAGCACATGGATTGGATTTGTTTATTTGTGAAAGAGAAGGATGCTTCTCTCTGACCATGGGCTCCCCTGCCAGCTGGAAGGGAATGGCAGGCACAGTGCCCTCCATAAGGTGAAGGGGATTGGGAAGCAGGGCCTAACTTCCCACTTAAAAGAGAAAATCCTCAGACTTTTCTCAAGGAAAGTCGCCTTTCTGGCTCCTCCTGCCTTGAGCCCCAGGAGCATCACTTAGGGAAATTAAGAAAGAAAAAATAATATAATGAAGCAGGAGGATTTACCACGAAAGGGCCAGAGAGTGTCCCTAGCTCTCCTAGCAGATGTGTGTGCGGTACCGTCCTAATGTCTGACCCTGGGGAACCAGAGGCCTGGACAATCTTGCCGGAAGAAAGAAACTGGGTCCCTTGGGTGGCCCAGTTCACTGGTGGTGAGCGGGGCAGACACAGGAGCGTCCCCTCTGTAAGAGGAAGGCAGCCCTGCTGAGCTCAGATTCGGGGCTACTGTCCTATACTATGCTCCCCTGGGCCTCTTCGTGGTTTGAAGAAAGCAGTGTCCCAGAGTAGACAGAGTTTTCTAGAGGGGTAGATGGCTCATTAATTATAAACCTTCTAGCTGGGAAAAAGCCAGAAGGGAAGAGATTTCTTGTGGGGGCAGGAGCACGCACACACCTCTGAGCCCCACATCTGCCATGTCTTGAACACGTTTTGGAGTGCCCTTTGGCTGCCTGAAGGGGTCTCTGCTTGCCATGTACCAGGGTCAGGCCTTCTCAGGTTCCCGGGAACGTTTTGATTAGCCAGGAGTCCCAGGCACACACCGCACACCGAGAAGAGGAGGGCAGGCTTGGCAGGGCCGGCCCTCTCCAAGAGCAAACAGGGACAAAGGTCGGTGTACTTAAGGCTGCCTCTCCCAGCCTGCTTGTCTCCCTGCCAGGCCAGATGCCCCAGGTTGTCCCCTGCGTTGCTACATGTTTCAGGAATCCATCATCTCTGTGCCTGCTGGGTCACCCATTACCCCAGATCCGATTCCCAGGCAGGGACGGTCAGGACACCTGAGCAGAAGCAAAAATTTAATAGCTTTGAAGCAGAAATGCTGTCGTGTCTTTACCTGTTGGGTTGAGAGCCAAACGTGTTACCCGTTATGACGCCATCGTGGAAACATGCATGAAAGGAAGAATTTGTAAGCTACCTCTTCTGGCCGTCTTGGCAAAGGGGGAAGCTCTCTGTGTGAACCACGGCTCCTCAGACTCTCAGAATTTGAAGAAACTTCCTCTGTGATGATTTCTGTGACTATATGTCACAGCCACCCCAGAGCGTTTGAATTTGTCCCTACAGCAGCAGGTCTAGCTGTCCACTGGGCTTCTCTGTGAGAATCTCAACAATTTGGAGGTCACCGAGGTTGCCAAACAAAACCAGTCTGGCTCAGATTTGGTGTAGAGTGAGCAGAGAAAGAAGCCTGGTGTTTTATGAAATCATCAAGGCTCTTACGGCCCACAGCCCTCCTTGTTTAGGATTAGAATCCTATGTGGTGTTTGTTTTCCTTCTCCTTACCTGGGAATGCTCTTCAGCCAATGGAATGACGACACGGCAGCTAATCTGAATTATCTCGTTTAACTTCCACCTCACACCTGTGAGGGAGACATGACTGATCTGCAACCTGTAGGTGAGGACCACAGCTCAGAGGAGCTGGGCAGCGTGCTTGCAGTGACCTGCTACATTTGTCTGCAAATCTGACTGCTTGGCCCCCTACTCTGAGTGCAGAGGAAGAAGCAACAGGAGAACCAGTATTTTCTGAGGGCTGTAGTTGAGGACAGCTTTCTTAGAAGCTAGGGCCCTTGTGACTTACGTTCACGGGGCCATCTGAGGAAGTTGTTTAGCTTCTGAGGTGATAGATGAGGGCAGAGCGTGGGTGGAAGGGTAAGTCAGGATAGTGTTTCTTGTCTGGTCCCCATCAGGGAGTCCACAGGCCGACTTCTGGGCTATGTTTATATCATTATTTTTAAGGCACCAACACCAGCTCAGCAGCTCTAAGCTTTCTCTTCCTTTAGCCATCCTCCATGAGGAAAGAAGCCAAGAGGAAGAGTTTCCCAAGCCATTTCCCTCAGTGCAGCTGATCCCAACTTGAAACCCAAGACCTGTCACACTGTGGCCCTAACTGAAGCCCGGCTAAGCCATGCGTCCTGAGACCCAGCAGGAAGCCATTCCGTGCTCTTGTATCAAGAACCGTCTCCACCCAGGCACAAGTAGGCTCTGCTTCCATGGTTTGACCTCAGGGGTTAAGCTGGCTGGTCAAGCCTGTCAGTAGCCATCCTCTAGACTCGGACTGACTGTCAGCAGTCGTTTACTGGGAGAGAAGAGCGGGAGGATGCCCAGGATTTGCATGTTGAATTTGGGGCCTCTTCTTGAAAGGTAGCCTCCTTGGAAAAGGAAGGTAGTAGAGGAGTTCCTATAGCATTGAAAGAGCCCCCTCCATTTGCTGCTCAGAGGGGAGCAATGATCCCATGCCGTGCCCTGCCCCCCACAACTAGGATTCCTGCTCCTGCCTTCAGAGCCATCCATCATCCTTTGTCCTGACTGATGGGACTTTTCTTTGGATGGGCAGTGTTAGTAGGGAACCCCACCCCCAGGTTTCCTAGTCATCTGCAGGTCACAGGACCCTCCAATCTGATGCTCCAGCAAGACTTTGGTTCCATCCTGCCAGGCTACCTCTGTCAACAAGACTACGTACATCAGCTTTGCTCCACTCTGCGATTCTGAATTACCCTCTCCAGCAACCAGCACCAGCAGTCCCCTCCCAGTGTCCTGATATCCCCTGGTTAATAAGCAGCTCACATAAAGACAATAAGGACTGTTGCAAGAAGGGGAGAGAGGCTGAGGTTCTCTGCATACAGGCCAGGAAGCCCTGGACTTGGCCCAGGAACTGGGTGGTTGTTCCTGTTCTCTGCCCTTTGGTAGGCTTCCTTACGGGTTACAGAAGGAAGAGAAGCCTGAACGCCTCATCTAAAGTTGTAGTGGACCATGAGGCAAAGAGGCATTCATTAATCAATGAAGGATTCTTGCTGAAGTCTGAGGCCCCTTCCTGGAGGATACTAGTCCTCTCCAGAAGAGAATAGATTTCTGCCCTTTATTCTTTCAAACCAATTTCTAGAAGGCTCTTAGATCCCTATCAATTAAAGCACTAGTCATCCACATCCCTCTCTCCTGTCTTTCTGAGCTGCCCAGACGGCACTCTTCCTACCAACCACCACCGCCCCCCGGCCCCCCGCATCTCCCGTACTATGTTTTATCCCCTTGGAGTTTGGAGATGTCCTTGAGAAGTCCCGGTGGGGGAGGGGGGAGAGAAGTCCCTGAGGAAGGAACTGGTGGGGAGCTGACACCCCCCTTATTGTCTCTCTGGTCTGAATCCAACACACCAGGGGAGCTGGAGCCCTCTCCCTAGGACTGCCTATTGTCAAGGTCCTGGTCACCTTTGAAGCCTCCTGCAGGGATCCCCAATGCCAACGGAGCCTCTCTCTGAAGCACAGCACTGTGATATTTTAAACTTGGAAATCCCTAGACAAATATGTCTCACTTAATCCTCACCAAGCTGGCCCCCAGCAGAGACTCGTTTGGCCAAACTTATCAAGTACCACTAGTTCTTGCAGCAAACATTCCCTTTGTTCCAGGCATTGTGTTCAGGGCTGGGAATACAGGATAAACAAGGTAAGGTCCCTGTCCTTGAAGATGACCAGACTATCAGAAGAGACACACGCTATGGGCCTCTCGCATGCAGAATGCCTCAGACCCAGCACTCCTCTATCTTGCCAGGCTCCAGAGGACCCTGCTCTCTGCCATTTGTCAGCCCTGTGGCTTCAGCTTAATTGCTTACCCTAAGCTTCAGCTTGCTCATCTGCAAATCGGGGTCATGAACAGTATCTATCTCATAGAGACATTGTGAGGATTAAATAGAACCACTTCTTTGCGAGGCGGATAGGGCTAAGTACATACCTTCCTCCTGAAGGTAACATGTGCCAGGAGAGCGGTAGAAGCAGGCCAAGCAGGGTTTGATCCCCAGCTTACAGGCAAAAATGACTCTTCTGAGCATCACCTTCAGGTGATTAATAATTTACCTAATCCGAGTAAATTGGCTGATGTGTGTGAAAGTACCTAATACATAGCAGGCATTCAGCACATGTTAGCCTTTTGGAACTTCTCAAGAATCTGAACACACACACACACACACACACACACACACACACACACATACATTCTCCCAGTTAATCCTCAAGGCTTGACCCTCCCGGATTCAGTTCTCATTCCCCCAGAGAGTCGTGTTCCGTGATCAAGTGTTCCCTCCCTCTGTCCTTTGTGCTTCTGTACTAAGTACCTGGAGGCCCTCGTCCTGTCCACACTCAGGCACCACTCGGCCCCAGATAGCCATTGAGCTGCTCTAATCTCTCCCTACAGCTCCATCTCTACCTCTCCTCAGCCCCCACTTCATCCCCTGTTCCCCTAGCCCCTTAATCAAATTAAGGGAAAGAAAAGCATTTAGATAGGGTTGCTAAATATATTTCTGTTCAGGGGAGGGAGAAAAAGGGAAGAGTATGGAGGAGGAGGCAGAGTGTGAAATTCCTTAATGGAATGTGCCCTGAGAGCCTCTTTTCTCTAGAATAAGCCTTGGAATCACCTATCTGGATGGAGTCTTCTCTCTGGCAAAGTGCTTTCACAAACATTATCTCATCACGATACAGGCCTGGTGGCAGAGTGCCCACTCCCCGGAAAGGTCTGCCCAGGCCATCGTGCCTCACGAGCTAGTCTGACCCTGCTCTATATATCTCACAGGACACCCTGGCCCCACAGGGGGTGACTCCGCCTTCTGCAGAGCATGACACCAACAGAGGGGCTGCTCACGGCTGGGGGTCACAGTTTTCCCTTCTGTGTTTCCCCCACCCCAGATTCAGAATCTTCTGAACACTTTTACCTCTTAAAAGCTGTTAAGTGCCAGTTGTAGAAACCTTTGAAAATATACTAACATAGGGATGCCTGGGTGGCTCAACGGTTGAGCATCTGCATTGGCTCAAGGCATGACCCTGGGGTCCAGGATGGAGTCCCACATTGGGTTCTTTGGCAGGAGCCTGCCTCTCCCTCTGCTTATGTCTCTGCTTCTCTCTCTGTCTCTCATAAATAAATACATAAAATCTTTAAATATAGATATAGATATAGATATAGATATAGATATAGATACTAACATATAAAGGAGGCAACAAAAGTCACTCATGGTCCACAACATAATTCTTGGTAACACCTTGTGGTAGCTCTTTTAAGTGTTTCTGAATTGCACCCATGGACTTGTGCACATGTGTGTGCATTTGTGCAAGAGGAACTGTATGCACACCTGTTGTTTGTATTCGGCTTTTATACTTAATGTGTTTTTATGTTCTACTTCATCAGAAATTCTTCTGACGTATTACTTTAAAATAGCATGAGTTAGGATTTTTTTTTTTAATTTTTTATTTATTTATGATAGTCACAGAGAGAGAGAGAGAGAGGCAGAGACACAGGCAGAGGGAGAAGCAGGCTCCATGCACCGGGAGCCCGATGTGGGATTCGATCCCGGGTCTCCAGGATCGCGCCCTGGGCCAAAGGCAGGCGCCAAACCGCTGCGCCACCCAGGGATCCCCGGATTTTTTTTTTCTTCTTGAAAAAGAAGACACGTCCATTTGGAAATGATCATGGTTCCCATTGATTGAGTCTTATAAGGCTGGAGACCCTACCCAGCACTTTACACTCATGATCACATTCAATTCTCACAGCAACTCTCCCTGGTAGATGCTGATAACCTCGTTTCACAGAGAAGGGAGGGAGGCCTTGGGTGAAGGAGCTCCTCCTAGCCAGCAAAGGAATTTCACATGCACTGTTTCATCAAACTGCCTCCACGAGTGGCTTTATTTAAGGACCACATAATGTTCTTGTATGTATTTGTGGTGATTGACCATTTTCATTTGTTGGACATTTCAGAGTTTGGGCTTGAGGGTTTTTTTGTTTTGGGGGATTTTTCTTCTCATAATGAAGCAATGATCACCTTTGCATAAAATCGTCTTTGTTCACCTCTCCTGTTATTTCTTTAGAACCATTTCCTAGAAGTGACATTACTGAGTCAACCCTTCTCAAGTCTTGTTACCTATTACCACTGGCCTTTCTGGAAAGCCGGAGAGCACTCCCAGTGCATCCAAGAGAAGGTCCCCTTCAAGAACAGCATGGTGTGGCCCCTGGAAAGTATATCTCTGCAATTGGATTTCCATCTCCATGATCACTGGTGAGGTTGGGCTTATCTTTCACACGTTGATTCATCAGCAGTATACTCGTGAGTTATTGTACTCGGGGCGGCTCGTCACTCCTGCTGGCACTTCTTTCTTGCTTTCATTCATGGTCTCTGCTGCTTTTGTGTTTCAGTCTAGACCCAGATCATTTAGGGGCACCTCGGCGAGGAAAATTGTTTCCTATTCAACATACCCAGTAGAACTTTGTTCTTAATGAGAACCTGTGTCTGCACATCGACACCTCACCTCAGCCCCTGCCACACTGTGTGGCTCCCTTAGAACTGCCCCACCTCAGAAGAAAGGTCAAAGTTAAGATTTCCCTTAACCGAAACTCAATCTGCAAGCTCAGACCATTCTGGAAACAGTATTGTTGAGTTGTTTTTTTTCTTCAGGAAGTAACTAAGCTACAGCCAGAGGGCCTGTGCACCCTGCCTTCTCTTCCCAAGAAGTTTCAATTCTTTTTGTTCTCAGGGGAGGTGAGAAAGGGAGGAGAATGGAAGAAACTTGTGCCTTCCTGTGAGCCTTCTAGCAGAGGCTGTGTGAGTCTTCTAGCAGAGGCTGTGGAGCTTTCTGACAGGGACCCCAGTCTTTGAAGAGCCTGTAATCCTCTGAGTTGGACAAGAATGCACCATCTCCACCGAGAGGTTGTGTAATCTCCTTCCTCCGCTGGGAAGATCAGCAGGAGAAAAGGTGTAGCCAGGCGTGGAGGGCAGGCAGGTGCTGGCTGGTTACTCACATGCATCCTCAGTTCCTCACCTCAGATTCCATCCAGCCTGAAATGCCTTTGACAGAGTGTGTTCACTTTGGTTGTATCTCCTGCATTGCAATCACTGTGTCCTTCGGGCTGCTCCAGGATCCCCTAACGCTTCCTCCAGAGTTCACATTGGGTTGTCCTCTCACAGTCATTGAAGAACTCAGGAATCTGCCTTCTAGGGACTCCCTCCTCCTCCAGGCGCCAGTTGTTAGCTCTCATATCCCTCCTCACCTGCACTTAAACGATCTTTGGCTCAGGTGGTTGGAAGTTCAGTTCCTTCAGGTGTTCCCTGCATGGAGCCAGAGATTTCTAATCCCTGCAGGTAGGAGAAGTAAAAAAAAAAGGGGGGGGGGGGGTGGATCCGGCCTGAGGACTGAAAGTAAGACCTTCCCTTAGACTCTTGACATACATAACTCCTATACGTTTTTACATCAAAATCTTGTCTTTGGCTCTATTCCCTATTTCGAGTGATGTTTCAAAAGCCCCTCTTCTGTTATTCTAGTATATCAGAGCCCCAGAATATGGGTGGGGGTGCTCCACACTATGGAAATGTTGACACTTGTGAAGAGACAGGAATTATGAAATGAATCAGAAAGCTAAAGATGGCATTCTGCTTATGCTGGTAGAGCTTCAGTAACGTCATCAACAAATGTCTGAGTATATCCCTTGGGAGGAACAGCAGTAAGGATTGGGGAAACAAAGTTATGGAAGTCATGCCTCTAACCTTTACAGGGTCATACCTGATAAAGTTGGTCTGCAGGCCAGATGAGTGGTCACCTCCGGTGCTGTGAATTCACAGGAGGGAGCATTAACCTGTCCCAGGCAGCCAGGAAGTCTTCAGAGAGACATCTCTTCAAGCTAGACCTTGAAGACAAGCTAGAAGATTTGACAAGTGGCCCCCAGGAAGAGGACATCCCAGCAGAGGTGTAGACAACAAACTAAGAGTCACCTGGAAATGCAGCTGGCATATTTGGAAATTGTGAGATCATTCTAGTGGCTTCAGGACACACATGAGGGGTTCTGCATCAGTCAGGGCTCCCAGAGAAGCAGAACCAGTAGGAGATAGTGAGAATTGGCTTATGAGATTGCAGGGGCTGGCCAGGAAAATGTGAAACCCACAGGGCAGGCCACCAGGAAGGGCAGGATGAAGGAAACTCTCCAGCAGGAACAGAAGCTGCTGTCCACAAGCAGGATTTCTGCTTCCCCAAGGAAGTCTTTGTTCTCTCTATAAAGGTCCTTTGACTGCTTGGATCAGATTATCCAGAACAAATTTATTTAAAGCCAATGGATCTTTTTTCAGTTTTATTGAGACATAATTGACAAAAATTTTAAATATTTAAATTGTACATCAGGGTGATTTGATTTATGTGTACATTTTTTTTAATTTTTTTTTTTAATTCATGATAGTCACACAGAGAGAGAGAGAGAGAGGCAGAGACATAGGCAGAGGGAGAAGCAGGCTCCATGCACCGGGAGCCCGACCTGGGACTCAATCCCGGGTCTCCAGGATCGTGCCCTGGGCCAAAGGCAGGCGCCAAACCACTGCGCCACCCAGGGACCCCCGATTTGTGTGTACATTATGAAAGGGTTTCTTTCATCTAATTAAATTAAAACATCCATCCCCTCACACCTCATATTATACATTTAACCTATACTCTCGGTACATGTCAATGATACAGTATTAGTGTTATCAACTATTATCACCATGGTATACATTATATTCTCAGATTGGGATTATTCAATTTATAGTTGAAAGTTTGAAGAAGAAAAAAAGAAAGAAAGTTTGTACCCTTTTACTGACCTCTCCCTATTTGTCCTGCCCCCCGCCTCTGATTCTCTGCGGTTTCTTTGAGCTTGTTTTTTTTTTTTTTTTTTTAGATTCCACATATAAGTGAGATCATGCAGTGTTTGTCTTTCTCTATTTGGCTTATTTCACTTAACATAATGCCCTCAAGTCCTATCCATATTGTTGTAAATGGTATTGGATAATAATATTATCCAATAATATTCCATTACCCTTCCATTATCATTCCAAATGTCTCACATTCACCTATTGATGGACACTTAGGTCGCTTCCATGCCTTGGCTATCATGAATAATACTGCAATGAACATGGGAGTGCAGATAGCTCAATATCCTATTTTCATTTCCTTTGGTTATATACTCAAAAACAGGATTGCTAGAGCATATGGTAGTTAGATCTATTTTTAATTTTTGAGAAACCTCCACACTGTTTTCCACAGTGGCTGCACCAATTTACATTCCTACCAGCAGTGCACAAGGGTTCCCTTTCCTCCACATCCTCACCAAGACTCTTATCTTTTCTTATTACAGCCATTCTAACCGATGTGAGGTGATATTTCATTACGGTTTTGATTTGCATTTCCCTGATGATTAGTGATTTTTAGCACATTTTCATGTGCCTCTTGGCCATCATATGTCTTCTTTAAAAAAACTTCCTACTCAGGGATGCCTGGGTGGCTCTGTGGTTGAACATCTGCCTTCAGCTCAGCTTGTGATCCCAGGGTCCTGGGATCAAGTTCCACATCGGGCTCCCTGCAGGGAGCCTGCTTCTCCATCTGCCTATGTCTCTACCTCTCTGTGTCTCTCATGAATAAATAAATAAAATATTTTTTAAAAAACTGCCTACTCAATTCCTCTGCCCATTTTTAAATTGGATTGTTTGGGTTTTTGCTATTGAATTGTATGAGTTCTTTATATATGTGGTTATTAACCCTTTTTCAGATAAATCATTTGCAGATAGTTTCTCCCATTCCATAGGTTTCTTTTTAAGATTTTATTTACCCATTCAGCAGAGAGAGAGCACAACCAAGTGAAGCTGCAGAGGGAGAGGGAAAAGCAGACTCCCCACTGAGCAGGGAGCCCAGGACAGGGCTCCATCCCAGGACCCTGAGATCATGACTTGAGCCAAAGGCAGACACTTGCCTGAGCCACCCAAGTTCCCCTATGCAGAAGCTTTTTAGTTTGCTGTAGTTCCACTTGCTCATTTTCACTTTTGTTGCCAATCAAGGCAATCAAGAGTGATGTCAAGGAGCTAGTCCCTTATGTTTTCTTCTAGGAGTTTTATCGATTCGGGTTTCAAATTTAAGTCTTTAATCCATTTTCAGTTGTTTTTTTGTGTATGGTATCACATAGGGGAACAGTTACATTATTTTGCATGTGAATGTCCAATTTTCTCAACATTATTTATTGAAGAGACTATCCTTTCCCTATTGTATATTCCTGACTCTTTTTTGTAAATTAACTGATCATATACACATGGATTTATTTCTGGACTCTCTATTCTATTCCATTGATCTATGTATCTGTTTTTATGCCAATACAATACTGTGTTGATTACATTAGCTTTATAATCTAGTTTGAAATCAGGAAGTATGATACCTATATAAAGTAAGCTGATTATGAATGTCAATCACATCTGCAAAATACCTTCACAGCAACAACTAGATTTGATCGCATAACTGAGGACTTTAGTCAAGTTAACACGTAAAAACTGACCATCATAGGTAGCGATCAGAAAAGAGAATGGAAAAAGAGAATGAGGTCAACCTGGTTTTTCAAAGTGAGTAAATTTATAATTTTCTCCCCATGAAATCAGATTTCCATTATCTTTCCCTATTCCAAATTCTCAACCTGGGCAACTCTTAAGTGGAATCTTAGGATCTAGAGAGGGAAATTAGGTTCATCATGATCCCCTTTTAGAGCTAAAGCTAAAAAAAAAAAAAAAAGCTAAAGCATCATTTTTCCAAGGCTAAATCAGATAGGTAATATGTACAGGTTCCAGCCTGACTATGTTCCCAGCAGACATTACACCAATATGCATTTGGCCTGAGAATTTGTGGATTAAGGAAGAAGACTATTTTGAAGTTTTCTCTTTCCTCTCTCTTCCACTCTATCCATCACTGCAACTGAGATTCCAGAGGGTAAGAATAATGTTTGCAGGTATTTGTGTCTCCTTTTATACCCCCACCCTTCCCCAAAAGTCTAAAGTGGACCTGTGAACACCAACAGGTCAAATCTACAGCTGAGGCCCAATGAATTAGGCACAGGTGGGAAGCTGACCCTGGTTAGATGAGTCAGGATTCACCACTCAGGACTAGCAATGAGCTGGCTTTCCCATAGTCGTCCGGAAAAAGCACTAAACTATAGCTTTCTGGTCTGATGTGGAGCTTATATGGAGGATCTGAGGGAGGATTCCAACATTCTTTGACTTGAATTGAATCATGCATGACTTTGGACCTTGCCCTTTAAGAGATCAGTGCCAGCCAACCCTTAGAGCCACAGGTGACCCTGAGAACAACTGTGAGGAAGCTTCTACTAAAAGTTTAGATTTGTGTACCTGGGCTTCTGAGAGCTGGTTCCATCCACTGCAGTGGCCTCAAGAGCAGAAAAATGACAGAATGTGGCCGACAAACCCCTTCTGACAGTTATGTCTCCCTTCCTGGAAAAAGAGGAGGAAAATAAGGAACAAGTGGCAATGCTTCCCAGATTTAGAAAGTAAAAAAAATAGCAAATATGGAATCTGAGCTGGTTTGGTCCCTGGGCTCCTGGGTCCTGCACCTGAGTCCTGCTCCATCTGGAATTGCTGTAAGAGGTCTAACCCACGGGGCAGAATGGGATGGAGCTGCCAAAGCCCAGAGTGCCGAGTGCAGCTACAGTTGAATGAGCAGGATTGAAAGCATGGGTGAAAGGTAAGCTCACCAAACTGATGGGGCAAAGCAGGACAACATAGCAAGGATCAAAATGAGGGGCACCACGGCTGGTGGGAATGTAAGATGGAGCAGCTGCTATGAAAAACAACATGGAGACTCCTCAAAAAATTAAAAATAGAACCACCATATGATCCAGCAATTCCACTTTGGGTATATATCCAAGAGAACTGAAAACAGAGCTTGAAGAGATATTTGTGCACCGTGTTCATTGCTGCATATTCACAATAGCCAAGAGATGGAAGCCACCTACATGTTCACCAACAGATGAATGGATAAAAAAGATGTGGTGTATACATGCAATGGAATATCATTCGGCCTTAAAAAAAATAAGGAAATCCTGTCATATGCTACAATGTGGATGAACCTTGAGGACATTATGCTAAGTGAAATGAGCTAATCATAAAAAGATAAGGACTGCATGGTTCCACTTATATGAGGCATCTAAAATAGTCAAATTCTTAGAAACAGAAAGTAGAGTGGTAGTCGCCAGGGAGTGGGGGGCTGGGGAGAGAAGGGGAGTTGCTGTTCAATTGGCATAGAGTTTCGGTTTTGCAAGATGAAAAAGTTCTAGAGATCTGTTGCACAACAATGTGTACGTAGTTACTACTACTGTACTGTACACTCAAAAATAGTTAAGATGGCAGCGTGCCTGGTTAGCTCAGTTGGTTGGGAGTCTGACTCTTGATCTCAGCCCAGGTCTTAATCCCAGGGTCATGAAGTTTGAGCTTTGTGTTGGGCTCCATGCTAAAAAAAAAAAAAAAAAAAAAAAGTCAGGAGGCAAATTTTATATTTTTAACTACAATTTAAAAAAAGGAGATGGAGGGGCAGCCAGGGAGGCTCAGCGGTTTGGCACCACCTTCAGCCCAGGACGTGATCCTGGAGACTCGGGATCGAGTCCTGCATTGGGCTACCTGCGTGGGGCCTACTTCTCCCTCTGCCTGTGTCTCTGCCTCTCTCTGTGTGTGTGTCTCTCATGAATAAATAAATAAAATCTTTAAAAAAAAAAAAAAGTCTATCCTTTAAAAAAAAAAAAAAGGAGATGGAACACCACAAATTTCAATTATGCATGTGCTGAGGTAAGCTCCATCATGAATCTTGAGGTGGAAGCCTGTCTGCTCTGACAAACCTCTCCAAACCACCTGTTCCACCTAGAATACATTATCTGGAAGATCTGAAGCATCATCTTCATACACATTGGACATTTTCCATGATACCCCAAGCTGATTTTGTTCTTCCAATATTTTTACAAATCAGGGAAATACTCTCCTCTCCAATAATAATAGCAATAACTAGCATTTACGGAAAACTTCCAACAAAGGAATTACATTACATATGATGAGTAAGGTGAAAATTAACTATAGTCAAGCCAATCCCTGAGAGCCCCTTAAATTGCCAACAAAGTACAATATATATATGATTTAGTGTAAACAACCCTCCCATACAGTTCTCAGGCAAACTAAAGTGTTTGAATTATTGAGGTATCTCAGAGGAAAGAACAAAAGGGAAATTTATATGCAGATGTCTGGGCATTCATAACGATGGGAAAGGGGGGATGGTGCGTGAAAAATTCATGCTGAACTGCATGCTTTGCTTGATTCTCTTTTGATATTAAGCCTCTATCAAAAGTCTCACAATTAAGAAATTGTCATCAGCCAATAATCCCGCAGAGCCAGACCCCATGGCGATTCTGGCTTTGGCTTTCTTCAAGGTAGGAGCAGCCTTCACAGTCTGAAAGAGAAGGTGGGGCCTATCACATGAAGATCAGTTCTCTACACTGCAAACCAGTCTATTTACAGGCACCGGCAGTGCAGAATTTGGCAGCCCTAAATGAAGTCTCATCAATTTTGGAAGCAGAGGGAAAAAACAGAGCTAAGTGTTTTAGGGAAGAGAGAGAAAGTGAAATTCTCATCTTTGATTTTATCTGGGAAACCCAACATTTGTAGACTAATAATATGGACTACAGAGGTAGGGGAACCAGAAGGATTTCAGCTTTCTCTGTGTTGTTTTACTTGTTTATTAAAAAAAAAAAAATGTATGTAATTAGAGAACAATAAAAATGAAGTAACTATAGATGTAGGTATTGCTAAACCTAAAAAAAACCAAAAAACCTGTGACTAAAAAAAGCAAGATACAGAATAGGTACAGAATTGGTGAGGTCTATGTGTACGATGAGGAAAATACATACTGTACAGCTTGCAAAATTGCTTATGGATCGATATATATATATATATCTACACAAATAATTTTGAAAAAAATGTGCATGAGGATGACAAACTCCCAAGTTCAGGATAGAAGTCACCACTGGGAAAGAAAGGAGGAGGAATTCACAGAGCTCACAAGGGTTTCCGTTTGTACCAAGCATGTTGAATTTCTTAAACTGCATGGGGTGGGGGGTGCACATGAGTGCTTAGTATATAATTATTGTACTTTTTTATATGTCTGGCATATTTCTTACTTTAAAAAGCGGGGGAAAGATATGAAGCCTCTACATTCTCAATAATGTTAGTGTATGTGTTTATTATGAGATTGACCCAAGTAATTGTTTTAAGAAGCCTGTATCTTAAGATGAGTCTAAGGTAAAGGTGTGTCTCTCTACCAGCTCTCACAAGTGTTGTGCTATACTCCCCCCACTTCATGAAAGCTACATGAGGTCGGTTCTATTTTCCACATTTCACCAAAGAGGAACTAGGGTCACGAGTTAAGTAGTTTGCCCAAGAGCATACATTCCTTACCAGGTGGCTTCAATTCCTGAATTTGTTTCCCTACAACTTCTAAAAGGCGATATTTTGAAGACCTGTGAAAACATTGAATCATGTAGTGGGAAGAACAGAGCAAATCACAAGTTAAATCATACCTAATGCCTGCCCTTTAGAAAATACTCACTGAGAGCATCATTAGCCTGAAGTGTGGGTCTAATGCACTAAGCCCTTCCCTTCCCCTCCTAACCCAGCCATCTCTTTAATTGACATTTCGTTGCCGTAGGTCAGATCTCTTTCAATCCCAGTGCCTACAGGCTCCTGATCTTGGGGGACTGGGAGAACCAGACCTCTTTTCTCAGGCCCACTGACTCCCCAAGTTCTTCTTCCCGGCTCCATGTGTGCATCTTGTTCTATTTCCCCTTTTGTGTGTGTGTGTGCGTACTGCTTTAATTGGGCAATCACGGTCCCACTCTCCCATTAACATTGGTGGGGAAGTGAGTAATCAAACTCTCAATTGTTAAACTTCGGTAAGATAAGGTCAGCGAGATGTGTGGGACTGAGATGGCACCCCACACCCGCAAGGGAAAATGACTCTTGGTGGCTCTCATTGTTTTGGGGCTTGTTTGCGTTGCTGTGCAGTTGTAATGGAAAACGAATAAAAATAAAAATCCCGGGGCCCGTTTTGGCCGGAGCTTGGGAAGTTAATCCCACTGTCCTGGCAGTATTCCAGTTCAGGTCACTGCATTCTGCTGGCGGAAGGCGCCTCATGCAGTGTTCAGTGGCTGTCACTTTCTTCTTTGCGTCTTTCTCAGCTCCTTGTACAGCCAGTTAAACAGCTATCGCTCCCCCACCCGAGGGGCTATAGTTCTGCAGAACTGAGAATGACCCCGAACCAACCTGCTCCAAGGACCAGCCACTGAGATATTTGTTTGCTACAGTCCAGATCTGTATGCATGTGTCTTTTTCTGATGCCTTTATGCAGTCATAGAATGAGACTCCTGGTGTTAAAAGATTTTTCAGTAATCATGTAGTTTCTTTCCAATTCTTCATGCATATATTCCTTCCATTTGTTTTGTAACGTTTTGTTAGGCAAGTTAAAAATGTTTCTTTATCTGAGGTACTTAGAAATTTATCTCCCACCCATATATGCTTTTGTTGCTGCTTTTAATTGCTTTTACGGAATTTTTTTTTTTTTTTAGGGTTTAACTCTTTTCCCTATGAAATGTATTGCATTTCATGGTGTGAGGGAAGGTTCTAACTAGTTATTCCCCCGTACAAATAATCTTGGGTTGTTTTTTTTTTTTAAGATTTTATTTATTTATTCATGAGAGACCCAGAGAGAGAGGCAGAGACACAAGCAGAGGGAGAAGCAGGCTCCACACAGGGAGCCTGATGTGGGACTCGATCCTGGAACCCCAGGATCACGACCTGAGCTGAAGGCAGACGCTGAAACACCCAGGTGTCCCATAATCTTGTATTCTTAACAATGTTCACTGAATAGCGATTTCTGTGTGACCAGCAAATGACTTAAGCCTGTCAGTTTCAGCTTTCAGTATCTGGGAAAATAGGAATGATAATGATATTTCCTGGTCAGGCTTGTCTCAAGGATGGGGTAAGACAACACGTCAAAAGTTCCTAGCATGTTGGATGCGTGGCGAATATGTATGTAATAAATGATATCTTCCTTTTTGTCTCCTTTCCTTCCTTTTTATCTGCATCCATTTATTTTTTTTTCTAGAGCCTTTTTATGTATCACTAAAATCAAGCCTCTCTAGAGTGACCCAAAGGTTGTCTATCACAGGCTTTGTATTAGGAAGCTACTAAGTAGAAAGTTTGGGGGAAGTGGAGGAGCCAGGGGGCAATGAAGGCACTGTTCTTGAAGGGACACACCTAACACATGCACTCTCTTTACTTGCAGATGATGGGCTGTTTCTATAGCCCCTTTGTCCCCAGGTCAGAGAATCTTCTTCAAGGCTATTCTTCTGGGCCTTATAATGCTCCCCTCCCCAAATTGCCATGTCAGATCTTAGGGGGAAATCTGATTTTTAAGGACAAGTTTCTATGTGTGGGTGGTTTTATTTTGGGGGTAGGGTGGGGGTAGGAGTTGGCCATGGGTTTGCTGAATTCCAGGAGGAGGGAGGACTCTGTTCTCCTCCAATGAGTCATGGAAGAGAAACGTCCAATGTTTGCAAACATCCGGAGCTAAGTCTTTGCTCTCTTGTACTCCACCCATCCCCCACATCTGTGCAGATTGAACCCACCTGAGAAGATTCAAATGATAAGCCTGAAAGCTAAAGCAGAGGCTGCGGGTTCCACCACTGTTTGAGATGGAGAGCTGCTAAGAGAAGGAGAGGCAGTGTCATTGTACCTGGACACAGGACGGGACCTTACATTGGGCGTATCTGTCTCCAAATCAGGACATGATCTGGGTGGTGCGGGAGGACTGAGTGAATGAACAGGGCTGTCCCAAGGGGCGCGCATGAGCACACTTCCAGTTAACCCCACATCCATAGAGGGCTGGGAGATTGAGAGAAGCCACGGATGGGAGAAAGGAGCAAAGGGGGATTGTAGAAAAGAAGGCAAGGGCTAGGAAGAGAGGGGAAGCCTTGGGAGTGGGAGAAGCCTGGAGCTGCAGCTTTCAGGGGAGGATGTCTGAGTGGGCTGCAGAGGGACGGGAGCAGGTGGGGGTGTGCGGGAGAGGACCATCGCCGCAGCTTCGGCAGACTGCTGGAGCCAGATGGGGTTCATGATGCATCCTCCCAGATGGAACGGATCAGGCTTGTCAGACATGCTTCCCTCAGGATACACAGTGTCCCCCTCCCTCCCCCCTCTCTGAAATCAGGAGAGAATCACAAGGTGACTTGGGAGGGCAGCCAGCCTCCTGGGATCTTTTGTGAACTATCAGGTAACGACAGCAGGATCACAATAGGAGACCTGAACATGCCTCTACCACCACCACCCCTTCTTTTTTCTATTGTGGGACGTCAAGGGAGCAAGCTCATGAGCTTGGGAACAAAGATCCTATTCTAGGAATTTGTCCGCTGCAACCCTACCCCGCACATTCACAAGCCTTGGATTTCTGCCCGATGGAAACTCTACCTGCTTACTGTGCTCCCCTCACTGCCAGAGCAACACCCCAGCACCGGGCAGGGAAGGGAGACTCTGAGTAGCTCATCATTTAAAATTAAAATCACATTTAATCACTGTTCACGTCTACCAGGCTCAGGAGGCCCTGTCATCTCTTCATTTTAAACATTTCTCTGTTTAAGGTCTGAGCACCTTTGGGGGGTGAGAAAGGAGGGCAGTGGAAGAGAACTTTTGAAATCTTTCCACAAAAATCAAAGAACAAACCAACTGGAGGGAGAAATAGCTGCTATATTTAAACTACATTATCCCATCAGGGAGCTATGGTTCTGAAAACCATTCCACAGTACTTTGTTTGGCACTGCTGCATGGGTTTCTTTTCTTTAAGATTTTTTTTTTAATGGTAACTTTTTTTTTTTTTTTTTTTTACCCCTGGAGCAATAATTGCAAAGAAAGTGAAGGGCTTCATGAATTAGCTTGGTAGATATGTACTAAGCACCTGCTACATGTCCCACACTGTGGTAGGCATGGGGGGTGGGGGTGGCATAAAGTAAATAAGGGGGCGTCAAAGACTCAACACAAATAATTATCATGCATTCATTCATTATTGTGCACTTTCTAAGTACATAGGATCCCTGTTCTCCTGGACTTTCTAATTCGGTGGAAGAACACAAACAATAAGAGTCTTCATCACTAAGCAGGGTGAAAGAAAGAGTATGGTTCATATATACATTTGCCAGTTTGCCATTCCTTCTGTTCCAAATGCTGTTCTTCTCAGCTCTGACTGTGCAAATGGCTATATATTATTCATGGCTCACTTCTCAGAGGGAGGTGACCATCCTACCACCCCACCCCCCATCTGTCCTTCTCACATGGAAAGTCCGTGTCCCAGTCAAGTGGTGAGATCACATAGACAGCTGGGTACAGGAGTCTGGATATGCAAATGTGTATATCATCAATATTTAGGCGGCATTTAAAGCAGTGGGCCTAAGGAAAGATTGTGGATAAGAAAGAATGTTCCATGTCCCACATCCTGGGACATTCCACATTTCAAGTTGAGTAGAAGATGGGAAGCACATGAAAAAAGGCTGAAAAGGATAGGCCCGAGAAGTAGGAGGCAAACCTGAGTACCTATACTATTGTTGAGTGAGATACAAAGTGCCATGTGGGACACAGAACAAGGAGCAACTAATTTCTGGGGTGGTGAGAATGTAAGTGATGAAGAAGTGATGACCACTGTCTAGAGAAGGCCTCCAAGATGGGGTGGGATTTTGCCTTCACCTTGGAAGGATGATTAGGGGTTTGCAGGTCAGATCCAAGAAACAGGAACAGCCTGAACAAAGGTGCAGAGGAATAGACAATAGTCCATTGTGGCAGGAGCTTAGAACTGGAGGGGAGGCTGTGGTGGATGGACGGATGGCAGATGAAACTGAAAACTGCAGCATAAGAATCTAGGGCCACTCCCAACCAGGCTTCCCAGTATTCCATGCCAGTTACTTCTGCTTCCTCCAAAAGGAGTTAAGCTCGTTGACTTTCCTCAATGAAGTGGACACATTTGTTTAGTCAACCCAACATTCATTCTCTTTCTTGACTTGATTTTCCTTGGGGCATTGTTTTCCAGAGTGTGAGTCCTGAACTAGCAGCATCAACATCACCTGGGAACTTGTTAGAGATGCACATCCTTGGACTCCATCCCAAACCCACTGAGTGAGAATTCCGGAGGTAGGGCCCGGAAGGCTTTTCACAAGCCTTCCAGGTGATGTTGCTGCATGCCAAAGTTTGAAAACCACTGCTTCAGGGAACCACTTCTTCCCTAATTCAATGCATGTAATTCAGACGAGGCTGACCACAGTCCCTGTTTCAGGTGGAGGACAGGACTGTCAGAAAATATTAGGCCTTTCCCTCCATGAAATTTCTAATCTCGGTGGATTATAAACTGGAGATGCTGAGGGCCATGTCTGCTGTCACCTGGAGAGAGCCTACATCAAAGCCAAAAGCAAAGGAAAGCAGCAGAGCCAAGGGATTGAAAGAGATTCTCAGTGACTTTATTTGAGCACCTGGATCAGGGTGTTCTGAATTCGGAGTCTACTCCCAATAAGTCCCTTTATTATTATTATTATTTTTTAAAGATTTATTTATTTATTCATTCAGAGAGAGAGAGAGAGAGAGAGAGAGAGGCAGGCAGAGACACAGGCAGAGGGAGAAGCAGGCCCCATGCAGGGAGCCCGATGCGGGACTTGATCCTGGGTCTCCAGAATCACGCCCTGGGCTGCAGACGGCGCTAAACCGCTGTGCCACTGGGGCTGCCCAAGTCCCTTTATTATAAACATAAGCTAGTCAGTTGGCTTTTGGACACTAAGCCATCAAAAGAATACTTATCAATGGAGGCAGGGAGGCAAATTCTGGAAAAGACATTCTGTTAGGTTTGGCAAATTCTCAGACGTTAAAGTTATATTCTGTGAACATGTAGAAGAAATGGTGGACACTAGGCACTGGCGTGTGTTCAAAACCACAAGCCATGAAAAACACACACACACCATGCCAAACTGAACACATTTCTGTGAAAATTCACTAGAATGTGACTTGGAGACTGTTCACTACAATGTGAACCTTGAGTCTGTTTTAGACAATGTACCTAGAGCTTAGCAACACATTCGAACAGACCTTTCATTAAGCTCTTACAAGCAAGTCAAGAAATGTGGGCTAGATAATAACGCAGTGGATTACCATCCCATAGTTACCTGAAGAGACTTTAATTTACATAACAAAGCATTTTAATATTGCAGCAATTCTTCCCATTATTTCATTCAACATGCATGTGTTCCAGAGTCAGTAAGAGATGCCAGATGTGACTGAGTTGGGCAGCTTTAGTTTCCACCTGCCTCTCAATGTATCTTACTCTTCTGAGTCTAGCATGCAAATATGTATTTTTCATATAACATTATCCTTGAACATTATCCACTACATCATGTGCTCAACCAAAAAAAAATGGTCTTTTCAAATGCCATATAACAGAGAGGCAGGAAAGTACATAAGATTTTCACTTCCCTGACTTTCCTGAGCTGTAGCCAGGTTGACTATAGCTGTTGAACAACTAAATCCAGTTGATTGGTTATTTTCTAATGTGGAATGAATGTCTAGACATTCTATTGTACAAAGACATAGAAGTCATAAATCATGCTTTCCAAATTTATGCCTAATCCAAGCTGGGACATAGAGCTAAGACATGTCATGAAGATAAAAACTCAAAAAACCCACAGCAAGACTGCAAGGACCAAAATGAACATGAGAACATTTCATTATAGTCAGAGTTCAGTGCCTGGGTTAGAAAGAATCAACATCCAAGTACATGATGGGAAGATTTAACAATACAGCAGTTTATATACACAGGATTTAGTTTTGAGTTGATTGTCCAGACAAATCCACAATGTGCAGGGGTAAGTAAGCATCAGGACAAGGGAGGACAGTGTAACTCCACAAGGGCCTTGCTCCAAAACTATGCCTAGACTTTCATTTTCTAGTGTTGAGTGTCTCTAAGACTGGACAAGGAGGATGCTGAGAGGTTGCAGACTCCTTCTATAGAAGGAACAGCTCAGTCTCTGTTCTTCTTTAGCTGAGAAAAGAGACTTTATAAAGCACAACAGATATTTTGAAATACTCAAAGGGATCTCACACAGAGGAGGGATTAAATTTATTCAGAGTTGTTCCAGAGGGCTAAACAAGATCCGATATATAGGAGCAGTTAGTTAGGGGGTGGGTGAATTTAGCCTAGGAGGAGCCTGCTTTAATGATTAAAGCTGTCCAAATATGGAACAGGCTGCCTTTGCAATCTCCATCGCTTTACAGATGGGCTGTAGAGGGTTGGGAAGTTGGCTGGGGCCTCCTTTCCAGGTCACTCTTTTTTTTACTGGGACTTTTCTGTCTGCCTAGCTTTTTAAACTAGCCTGCCTATTACTAGCTAATGTCCTCCTTTATTAATTCCTTTGAGGTTCCTTGATCAAATCATCCATCATTCTGAATCATGGTTTCTCTTCTTTTTCCTCTCCCTGTCCTCAATTAATTGAAAATAGCTGCAACCTTAGTATACAATAGACTACTTGCAAAACCCATTCTTATTTTCTTTTTTAACCTTGTTCATGAGTAGCATGTGTAGTTCAATGCACAAAATAAATTGAACATAAGTTTATTTCTACATAAGATAAACTTGCCCTTTCTGCCCTTGGGAGGCTGGGTTTATGCTAAATTTTGGCAACTTATAAATGACAAGTTTCAGAGACACCCACAGGTTGAGGAACCAAGTGCATAAATGGTATGTGACATAGTAGGGGCCAACTCCAAGCTAAAAAAAAAAATCACAGTTTCAGTTTAAAGGAGTATTCTAACCTCCAGTAGATAACAGACTTGCAAAGAACAGTCTGGGAGGTGATGACAATGTGGTAACAGCACCAATGTGAACTTCCACATCACTCTTAGAAACCTTTAATGCTGCCTTGCTTTTATTTGTTAAACCTGACTAACTTTCATGGCCATTCCCATGAAGCAAGTAGTTCAGAGGCCCTCCTGTTTATCTCGCAAATTGAAAATCAATGAACTTGGGTTCAGCAAAAATTTGTTGAGGCTCCTCCCATGGCAAGGCCCTTTGCCGGTCACTGATGGGTCAGGGTTGGTGGGACTCATTCGTTCCAACAGGAGGTATTCAATAAATGATGAAAGTACACCAGGGACCATCCCACATCCTGAGGATGGACAAGATAGACAAACCCATAGTTTCATGGAGCTTGTACCTTAGTAAGGAGAAACACACAGTGAACAGCTAAACAAAAACACAGCATCACAGATAAATGCCGTGAAAAAAATAAAACAATGTGATGGATAATAAGGGTGACCAGGGGAGGTGGCCACTTTAAGTAGTCAGCCAAGATATCTGAATGATAAGATGGAACTAGGCACCTGACAATCCCGAGAAGACCACGGAGTACAAAAGCCAATGTCCAGAACCCTGTGAGAAGCTCATGACCACACCAGAGGTGCTTACAACTCCAAGCATCCTCACAGCCATGGAACAGAGACCCAAAGTCAAATGGCCAAGATAATTTCCACGCTAGGATAGACAGCGATCCTCCCGCTTGTAGTGCTTCTATTGTTGCTGAAAGAGATGAGGTGAGGCAGAAGCAATGGTTCTGACCTGGTCTTGGAGGGAAAAGAACCAGCAGCCCTCCATTACCACACCCCCAACATGCGATCACGTGTCCCTCCTGGAGGAGGCTCCAAGCCTGTGACCTAACCAGTTTCCACCTTGCTTCTCTTAGCGCATTGCCATACACTAGAATTCTGTTTGTTTATTTCGTGTAGGGTTTTGTTGGTCCTTTTCCAAGTATCAATCAAAACTGCATGCCAGCCTCCACTCCTTGGAAATAATTAAAATGAAACGACGTGCCTGATTTTTTGAGCTGGGTAATGTACTGTGATTTGCATCTGTTGAAGGAATTCATCTTAAGTCCTGAGACTGAGCCATTTGGGACAACTGAGGTGTTTTTTCTCTGCTTTGGCTCATGCCTATGGTACACTATTGCCAAACACAAAAGCAGACGAAATGCTTCATTCTGCCACACACTTCCTTAAGAAAGTCGTTCTTTGTGATGCGAATATGTTCATCTTTTGTTCACGAATACAACGCAAAGGCCCCTTCCCCTGTCAAGTAATCTAACTTTACGTAAGCAAAATGCCCTTTATTTTGCTGTTACCTAGGTTTTGCACGGACCTCTGGAGCCAGTCATCTGTGGTTTAAGAATAGGCTTTGGATCAAAGTCCTCCTTTCTCCTAGGGGTAAAGTGGAACCTTGATTTGAATGCCCAAGTGAAGCACCTCCTAGCACAATTCTCGTTATTTGGCAGTTACGGTGGTTCCGCCTGTGACTTCTAGGCTGTGTGGGCTATTCACATTAAAATCTCCTCCCTGCCCCCGCCGCCCCCAGTGGGAGTCCTTGGGTCGGAGCACAGACCCCGCTGGGGAAGGGGTGACGTTGGTGTGCGGTGGGGCGCTCGGCTGGGGGTGCGGGACGCGGGCGGCGTGGGAAATGAACTGCGGGATCCCTCCCCTCACTTCCTGAAGGGGGCTCTGAAGGAGACGGATTAGGATGCAGAGCGCGGCCCGCCAGGCAAGGGCTAGGGGACGGGCGAGCCAAGGACACCAAGCCGAGCGGCGCCTCGGGAAGCCCAGTGCGGACCGAGCTCCCGGGTTCCTCCGCCTCGCCTTCCCCGCCACCCACCCTGACCCCAGGCCGACCCCGAGCGGCAGAGAGTTCTCGGGGCAGCGAGCGCGGGGAGCCCACCGTGAGCCCTCGACCTCTCTGGGCTCTACGTCCGTAGGCGGGCGGGGAGGGAAGACCGCGAGCCCCCGACTCCGCCGCCGGCCCGCGGGCCCGGGCGCCACTGCGCGGGCGCGGCGCCGCGCGCGCAGGCCTCTATCCGGGTTCCTGGGGGCGGTGCGCGGGAGGGGGCGGGGCGTGCGCGGCGGCGTGGGCGCGAGTCGCGCGGGAGGAGGGAGCGCGGGGAGGGGGCGGGGCCGTGCCGCCCGCGCCGCGCTGGGCCCTCTCGGCCAATGAGCGGCGTCCACATGCCGCGGCGGCGGCTAGAGGGGAGGCAGCGGCGGATAAATGCTATTAGAGCAGCCGCCGCGGAACCGTCCCCGACGCCACCTCCCTCTCTTTCGCCGCAGTTTCCTCCGCCGCTGTCGGGGGTGCGGAGCTGAAGGAACAGGGCGAGCGCACCGTGCACGGCTAGCCGCCCTCGCTCGTTCCGCCCTCAGGGGTCGGCCGGGTGCCCCCTCCTCCGGCCCGGGCGGGGCCGCGAATCACCTCGGGAGAGCGGGGAGGGGGCTCGGGGGCCGCGGCCTGCGCTCCCAGAGGGCGGTTGAGGGCGAAGGAGGCCCTCCCTTCTGACGACGGGAGGGAGGGTCGGGAGCCCCCCACCGCCCAGCTGAGCGCAGGGCGTGCGCCGGCGAGGGCCGGGCAGCCGGAGGGGCGGTTGTCTGGGGGAGGGGGCGCGGGGTGATTCAGCGCCCGGCGAGGCGGAAGCGGCCGCAGGAGGAGGAGGAGGAGGAGGAGGAGGAGGAGGAGGGGGAGAGGCCTGTCCGCGCCTGGGCGCCCGGGGTGGCACGAGCCCACGGCCTGAGTGCGAGGCGGAGACGAGGAGGCCGCGGGGACTGGAGGCGAGGCCGGCCGGGCCCCCGCAGCCATGGAGAACGCGCACACAAAGACGGTGGAGGAGGTGCTGGGCCACTTCGGCGTCAACGAGAGCACGGGGCTGAGTCTGGAGCAGGTCAAGAAGCTCAAGGAGAGATGGGGCTCCAACGGTAGGTGGCCGGGGCCGGGGCCGCAGGGGCCTCGCGCAGCCCGCCGCGGGCCCCAGAGCCAGGGAAGATGGCTGACCGGGCTCCACCTCGTGGGTCTGGGCTCCGCGCCCGCCGACGGCTGCAGGCGGCGGGTCGGGCCCGCGCGCCGGCCCCGCGGGAGACGGACTGCAGGCCGGGGCGCCGGGGTCGTGTCTTTGCCTGCTGGACCCCGTGCCTTGAGCCCTTGGCTTTCCCCGCACGCAGCTGGCTCGGCGGCTTGTCACCGGCAGCAGCCGGCCCCGCCGGAGGGAGGGACGAGTCTCCTGCAGCTCGGTCGAACCCTGCGAGACATTTTCTTGTCCCCAGCCAGTTTATATGAGGCGTCGTTGCAGTTGAGAGAGCCTCCAGCCGTTCTTGCACTACCCAGAGTTACACATCTGGCAGAAGTCATGACCTGGCTGAGATGACCCCTTGTTCAGTAGATAGCGATGAGATTTTACGCTTCGGGAAAGACCTAAGATGCTGGTTACAACAAAAATTGCATATTTTCTTGGGGGTACCATTTGGTGTGGTTTCCTTAAAAATGGTTGAGGGGTTCATCTGTCTGAAGACGTATCTACGTCTTTCGAAGACAGTGGTAATTTTAGCAATTCTCTTTGTAAAGGCAATGCTAATTTTTTCCCCCCCTTCTTGACACGTTGCCTGGCGAATTTCTACGTTCTACAGAGTTACCGGCCGAAGAAGGTGAGTAATCTTAACATGTTCTTTTTTTTTTTTTTTTTAATCCCTTTTGTGTGCTGATGTTAGGATGACATTTACAACAAATGTTTGTTCCTGACAGGAAAAACCTTGCTGGAACTTGTGATCGAGCAGTTTGAAGACTTACTAGTTCGAATATTATTGCTGGCAGCGTGTATATCTTTTGTAAGTATAAAGAAACTTATTTTCTCTCCAAAAAAGTAGAGACTATCCCAGAGATGAAAAGCCAAGAAATAAATGGTGTCTATTGGGTGAGAACATTATATTTAGAGATTTAAATGGTATCTCCCATTTTTAAAAAAAATTAGATAGTTGAAAAATCTAAACAAAACTCTTGGAGCCATTTGTGTGCAGAAAATTAATGCCTGGCGTTTACAGTGCAGTTAGAACTTGTTCCCAAATGGGCCAGGGTCTTAAAAATTTTTGTGTTTTATCAGATTTTTAATATCAAAAAGTTATTTATCAGAGGGTCTTTTCTGTTTGGGATTCTCCCGTTGTGTAAGATCATACTAAGATGATTTGGGGCCCTTTGTAGTCTGTAAATAGAACTTAGAAAAGGAATATTCCAGTTGCTCTCCCTTCCTGGTAATGGCAAGGTGACAGTTGTTTCTGACAGTGACAAGAATGATGACGGCAGTGATGGCACTAGTGTTGACCAAATTTGGTCACTGACCTTTAGGGTGGTATATTTATCTAAATTGGACCCCTGTCTTAAATGATTCCTAGGTAGGGAGAACAAGGTTCTGTATAGTTGGTTCTAGATCTTAAAAGAAAAAAAAAACCCTTGTTTTTTCTTATTCTGTGAGTGGTTACCGACGAGTCCTGTATGGTTGCTAAGAAACTGGTGAAATGCAAAGAACTACAGCAGAAAAAGGGTGATGGGCTGCTGAGGATATTTCTAGGTTATTAACATTTTTTTTTTGTTCAATATTTTTTACTGCATTTTTTCTTGGGCAGTGGACTTCTTGGTAGTTTTCCTAAAAATGGTCATGACTAGGACACAGATGTTCCTAATCCTAACAGCATGAGATGACTTTTGTTCTCAGATTACAGTATTTTATTCTTGTAATAACCACGGTGGGAAGTGAAATTCACCCAGTGCACTACTTTTTCAGGCTTCACAAAATTGACACAGCTTCAAGGTTTCATTTTTGTAGGTTTGTACATATTCAAGCCCCAGGAATCTACCTTAGTCTTCCATATCATGGAAGGCTATTTTGAGAACTAAGTAGAAAGGAAGCAGTGGGCACTCCTTTAGGTGAGGGGGAGAAATTGGCAAGAGGTGAGCTTTTTGGAGTAGTACTATATACAGATTCTGACCTGAGACTTTAATATTAATCTATCATGCCATGTTGGCTAAGTGATATGTAAGTGTTAATAATAATTCAGTCCTCACGAATCTTTTCTCTGGTTTTCAATGAAAATTGAGAGTGTTGTAGCAAAGCATTAAGCCTCCTAAATAACTCCATACTTCTTACATGTCTGTCTGTCCTTGGTTAATTCAACACCACCCACTCCTCCCTCCCGCATCCCTCCTAAATGTCTGCTGCTTTATCAATTAAGATAAAGGAGTAGAGCTTTTTATCAGTTTCAGTGCATTGTCGTGGGGCAAAACAAATAATACATTTGGAGTAGTATAACGTTTATGTTTAAGCTACCTGCATAATTCTGAAGTATCCTCGGCTTTGATAGTTAAAATACTGGGGGATCGGTAAGGTTATCAGAGACATCTTAGAGGTAAATCACCTGGTATATTCAAGGTAGAGATAAATTTTTATTGAGTTTTCTGTGTGTGTAACTTAAGGCAGCGTTGTAATAACAGTAGCATTATTTCCTGTGAACAAGCTACTGACTATTTGGGTTGTATAGGATCTCTTTTAAGTTGCCAGTTTGAATGACTTTGTATTAAAATTTGAATTAGTGATGTATATGCTTTTATTTTGAAGTAAGGAATTTGTAGTTTCTAAGCATTTTCAAATGGGTTTTAAAAATAATTGCTCTAATTTTATCATAGGGTAGGATGTTGGGGTTTTATAGCTTTTTAGAGCTATATTTTGGAATTGAAATATGAATTACTTTTTTGGTAACTACTTGGAGTTAACGCTCAGGAAATGAACTGTGTGACATTTTAATTTTGTGGGTTGCTAAACAGAAATAATAAATGTTTAGGAAATACTGTCACTTAGTTTGCTCTGACTTGTTTGATCAAGACATTTTGGATATCAAACCTGTTTTGTTGATTTTCTTCATGTGGAATTGGCACTATTACTACATTGTTCTTGACCTTTTCATTCCTCATTTATCTTTCAGAAGGTCATGGAGTCTTTTTTGTGATAGTCAGTTTATTCCTATTTTATAGGAAAATCACGGTAGAATATTCATGTTCTTTTGGAGAATTGAAGAGATAGTTCCTACAACATGTACATACTATATCATCCAGTTCTGCTCAAGTTAAAAAGAAATACTAGGCTTTAGTGATTTATTCCAGATAGCAAACTAAGTGAAATGTTAACTTTAGGAAGCTGCGTTAATGCTTTATACTCATGACCTGTAGGGATAAAGTTTAATTGCAGTATTCACCAAATAGAAATGGTTTTTAAGTTTATTTGGATTGGAAGAAGTAAGCTATAATCTCTTCCACTACATATGAAGTAACTAAAATTCTTTAATTTGACATTCATGACCTTTCACTTTCCCTTTACCTCCTCTTTGTTAAAACTTTACCCCTCATTTAATATATCATGGTTGCTTACTGGAATACTTGTTCTTTACTCTCTTTCACTGCTTCATTGGGTATTTATTGAACACCTGGACATGCATGGCACAGACAATGGGGATACAGCATTTGAACAAAATAGTCTCTTAATCTGGAGCTGACATTCTAGTGGAGACAGATAATAAAGAAGTAGAATGTGTAGTCTGTTGGACAGTGATAGTGCTATGGAGAAAAAGCAGAAGGATAGGAGTATGAGGAGGTGAATATAATTTTCACATAGGTTGGTCAGGAAAGTCTTCCAAGAAGGTGACTTCTAGAGAAAAGACCTGAAGGAGATGAGTAAGAGGGCCATATTTGCCTCGTTGGAATCCATCAGATCCTCTATGATAACAGTTTGCAAAAGTTGCTCTGCCTTCCATCCCATTTCCCCACCACAGCTACTTGCATTGACCCTAAAATGCTGCTCAAACTTGCTTAGACCAAGGCACTTCTCAACTTGTTACTTTTATTTAAATAGTTGGTCTTTCTTTCCTACTGGACCCTTTAAAAGGGATTCTTCTTTTATTTTATTTCTTTTAGAACCTGGGTTAGTGATTTTGATATAATAGATATTTGAGGTGAACTTGTGTTCGTAGCACTTTGAAAATTCACGAGGTCTGCTTTCTTTGGTTTTCTTAGAACAATATAGTCAAGTAGTATTTTATATTTTGTAATGATTTTGCTTTTTTCCCTGTGTTTTCTTTTAACTTCTTAATTTTTTTTTTTAAGGATAAATGAGTAGTTCACTGGTGTAACTAACTTATTTAGAGCCTTTCTTTAAAATGTTTTGAAAGGTGAATGTGAATACTGGGTATTAGGTGTCTGCCTTTGGCTCAGGTCATGATCCTAGGGTCCTAGATCAAGTCCCGCATCAGGGCTCCCTGCTCAGCGGGGAGTCTGCTTCTCCCTCTGCTCTTCCCCCCTCCTCATGATCTTTCTCTCTCTCAAATAAATAAAATCTTAAAAAAAAAAAAAAAAAGTGAATGTGTATGTTTTGTGTGTATGTTTTTAAGAAGATTGTATTCTCAAATCTAAAATCAGTATTTTTTTTTAAATTTTTATTTATTTATGATAGTCACACAGAGAGAGAGAGAGGCAGAGACACAGGCAGAGAGAGAAGCAGGCTCCATGCACTGGGAGCCCGATTTGGGATTCGATCCCGGGTCTTCAGGATCCCGCCCTGGGCCAAAGGCAGGCGCCAAACCGCTGCGCCACCCAGGGATCCCTAAAATCAGTATTTTTAAATAAGGTTTCTGTGTGGGTCAGAAGAGAATATAGTCTAATTCATACTTTTGTTTTTAATGGCTGAAAGAATTTTTGTTTCCTACCCCAGACAATTGTCGTAACATTTATTGATAGTTTTTTCTTTCTTGTGAAATGTTTAACTTCAGTTTCCTCTTTAAAACTTTTTGATGTAAATTTCTCCATCCATTGAACAAGTATTTGAGTACCCAGTGTCCTTGCAAGTTTCTAGGGACACAAAGAGGAATGCAGACAGGTGCCCTCAGTCTTAAAAATGTGCTTATGATCTCTCTCGTGTTCTTTTTTTGGATCTCATTAAGAGCTCAGTACCTTATCCCAACATGTAGCTAAGGTAATAGAGTCACGGAACCATGACTGTCTCCCACTGGAACACACCTTTTTACCTTGGATAAAAGTTTGCTTTTGCATCTCCTGGTTGTCCTGTCAGAAGTTACTGTGATATGCAGAGATAATAAGTCTTACAGACAATTAGAAGATGGTCTCTGCTACCCTATTGAAGCAGTCTGAGTTGTAGTTGAGTATTGTTAGTAAGTGATTACCTTGAATAGGATTGGCAAGTTTGAAACTTTGAATTTTCTGGATTCTATAAACTGCAGAAGACAAATATTGTTACTATATTAATAGTGCAAAGCAAAGAAGAAACACTGTGCCTAAAACCCGCTGTAGTTTTTTTTTCTTCCACTTCCCTTTGATAGTGTTGATGAAGTTGGTTACTTTTTGCTCTAGGTGTTTAAGTTTATTTACCACCCTCAGTCTGGTACCATAGAGGTTCTGTGAGATTTTCATTGACGCCTCTGTATAGTAAACAGTGAGCATGGTCTGTGTACCAGAGACTCTTCTAGGCCTCTGGGGATAACGGTAGTGGACAAAAGGCAATACAAATAGGTAATCATTTATGTTCAACATATTCTTGGTGAAGATTTCTAGAAACATTTACCCCCATATAAATATATTTTGTATAACTTGATAAACTGTAATTATGAACTGTCTATAATAATGCTAATAAGGCATCTTTCATTTTGGTAGTAATATGTCTGTACGCTCTTCTTCACTCCCTTTCTCATCTTCTGGGATCTTTCATGTGTAAGCATCATCCCATGGACATTGGAGGTTTCCTTTCAATAGAACAAACCATGAAGGACTGCATAATACGATCTGAATGTGTTCAACTGGATTGGTTCTTACCAGTTAACGAAATACAGGTTGATGTTCACTTTGGGTTGTAGCATTTTTTTTTTTTTTTTTAAGATTTTATTTATTCATGAGAGACACAGAGAGGCAGAGACACACAGGCAAAGGGAGAGGCAGGCTCCATGCAGGGAGCCTGACATGGGACTCGATTCCGGGTCTCCAGGATCAGGCCCTGGGCTGAAGGCGGCGCTAAACCGCTGAGCCACCTGGGCTGCCCTGGGTTGTAGCATTTAATTATTTGGGTTATTTGTGGTTTCAAAATAGACATTTTAAAAAAAATATTCAGGAAATTGATGGTTGTTGATTTTTTTAAATAGGTTCAGCACCAGCCTTTCACCCATTGCCCACTGGTTTTTCATCAAGCAGTAACTAATATACTTGTGGAACCTTCAAATAATTTTTTTTGAACCTTCAAATAATTATGAATGCCTGGGTTTCTGACACATAAACATTTGAAGTTTTATAGTGGGAGAAAAGGTTACTGCATTGTACAGATAAGTATTTTTACATGATTGGTAAATTCTACTTGTGTAAAGGAACCACACGTTTTTTTAAAAAGTAGAGATTGGCTCTGAGAGTCCTATCACTATTGCTGTAGTCTTCCCTTTGCTCCAGCTGTTAGGGGATATAACTTTTAAGTTGTTCCTTAGGCCTAGTTGCCAAGAGGGAAGTTCATACCCTCTTTAACAAGGTGTGAAGCTTATCTTACAATTGCTAATGCCTCACTGACCTTTTGGAAAGGTCCTAGTTACTCAGCAAGTTGAGCGATTTTTCTCCCCCAAGAGCTAATTAAGTTTTTTATTTCTGATACGCTCTCCTTGGCAAAATGTTTGAAAGGCTAGTATCAAGCCAGCTGTGATCTTGCATCTATCAAAATTTATAACTTCCTAGAGAAGTTTTCATTTTGGCACTAGGCCTGGCCTTAACACCAGGAATGCCCTGTTGAAAGCTTGTGGCAACATTTATATTCGTTATGGTTTTCTGCCTGTTGTAGTTCAGTAGCTGTCAGTGCTCATTGCTACCTATCCGGACCAGTCCTGGTGTCTCCTGGATTTTTTTTTTTTTTTTGCTTCTCAGGTTGATATTTCTTGTTCATTCAACATTCCCTTATCTTCCTTGAAAAATTCACGTTAGGCCTTGCCTTACTCACCTCTCTGATTGTTTACTATTTGTGTAAAAGTTCACTTTATACTATTCCACTCAGCATAAACATAGATGGTTTCATTATTACCATGAGTCCTATCTGACTGTATTAAAAAGTATCAAAACCAGTGCTTTCCTTGTTTACTAAATAGTTCTTTTAAAGAAAAGACTTTTGTGAAATATGCAGACATGTTAAAGCAATATTAAAAAACAAAGGCAAGGGAATCCCTGGGTGGCTCAGAGGTTTTGCACCTGCCTTTGGCCCAGGGCGCGATCCTGGAGTCCCGGGATTGAGTCCCGCTTTGGGCTCCTGGCATGGAGCCTGCTTCTCCCTCTGCCTGTGTCTCTGCCTCTCTCTCTCTGTCTATCCTAAATAAATAAAAATAAATCTTAAAAAAAAACAAAACAGGCAAATCTTATCCCACATTGAATCATTAGATATGTTTGAAATCCTTTCTCGATTGGCAGTTTTTCACAAAAATTAGTTTTTAACTATTTAGAAGGCTGTTTTACCATGTTCTTTGTCATTGTTAAAGATTCGTTTCTTGGGTTCTCTTACCACCTTAAGTTTGCTAAATTATGAAGTTTGTCGTGGCTCTCTTAACTTGTAGCTCTTACATCCTGACAAGGTTATGGTCATGTGAGCTAGAAATTAATTTTCTGGTCATTTTTCTTGGGCAGTGTTCTGTATCCAGTTATAAGTAACATTTGTGGACTTCTGCCATCTCTGAAGTGCTGTGTTGCTATACTAGATGTCATATGGAGGATAACCTTCAAAATAGATTGCTGATCACAGAACAACCTTGAGTAATTATGAGATGACCTACAGTGATACCCCTGATAATACCAGAACATTATCAGTACTCTACAATTTTGAGTCCGTAATCAAGTGATCTTTACAGTGAATTTATACCTGTTGGATATTGTTTTATAGGAATATTAAGCAAAAGGAAAACACAAAGTTGTAGATGATTGCCTTTTACTTTAACAAAATTGAGAATTTAAGTTTTATTTCTTCTGAATATGTACTTGTAAAATGAATGGAATTTATTTCCCAGAAAGTATTTTATTTGGATTTCAAAACAATTATTATGTGAAAAATTAAATTAGCTTTTGAAGGGCATTAAGAAGTTGTATAGTTTTGATTCTCAAGAATTACTCTGAACAGGGGACGTGTGCTGGTTGGTGCTATCATTACATTTTGCGACCATTTGTTTCTAGAGATGATAAGAAGAGAGATACTGTATATTGTAATTCCTTTAGCACTAGCCACTTTTGTTGTCAAATGGCACTAAGCCGAAAAACACATTACGGTTCTAACACATGCCATTTCTCTTTTAGGTTTTGGCTTGGTTTGAAGAAGGTGAAGAAACAATTACAGCCTTTGTAGAACCCTTTGTAATTTTACTTATATTAGTAGCCAATGCAATTGTGGGTGTATGGCAGGTAAGCAAAAATTCTGCACTGCTAGATTTTAGCAATCTATATAAGTGATTTTAAGCTGTGTTAATCTGTTTTTTTCCCTGATGCATTGACTAAAAATATCTTTGGAAAGTCTACGTGTGTTTTTTCTTTTGTCTGTTTATTTAATGGCAATATTTTAGATGTCTCCTGCACTATATACTATTAAAATTACTCATCCTTCATGATAGCATGGAGTTAAGAAAAATGGGTGAGAGAAGCTGTTTGAGAAAAAACAGGAAATTTGAGAACTAGTATCTGTCTTTATATTTCCTACCTGCTTCCTGTGAAAAATTTCATAAACTGTCATTTTTATTCTCCTTGAAATTTTTTTGTTTTGTTTTGTGGCTTTACCTATAAAAATTGTTTTCCCTTCAGAGCATACTCCTGGCTGTTTCCCCTCAGTTGCCCAGGCCTTTCTGACTCACAGAATGGAAGCCAGTTTACAAAAACATAATGGGATTCTTACCCTCCCCTCTTCATGTAATTCTGTTCTGTATATAACTAGTTAGAGAACTTTAACTTTCCTTTTTTTTTAACGATTTTATTTATTTATTCATGAGAGACACAGGCAGAGGGAGAAGCAGGCTCCCCACAAGGAGCCTGATGTGGGACTCGATCCCAGGACTCCAGGATCATGCCCTGAGCCGAAGGCAGACACTCAACTGCTGAGTGAAAATTTGAGCCACCCAGGCAATCCTGGATTTTAACTTTCCTAAGACTGTTGATTTGTTTGATTTTTAAAAAAATATATTTTAACAGAGACTAATGCTTCAAATTCATTTTGAGTATTAAAATATAAGTATGGCTATAATCACCCCTTTGAGGACTAAAATAGAGTGTATCTACATTTAATGTGGAAACATTTAAAAAAATCCTTAGTCTTGTTAGAGTTATAAACTTCTGGGGTACCTGGGTTGCTCAGTCAGTTAAGCGGCCGACTCTTGATTTCTGCTCCGTGGATAATGTACTTGAGGTTCTCCCTCTCCCTCTGCCCCCCGGCTGCCCATGCTTGCATTCTCTCTAAAGTAAATAAGTAAACCTTACCAAAAAAAAAGTTTGTAGACTTCTGATCTTGTTAATAAACATGAAGGCCTTTATGTAGTGGGCTCATATCGAAAGATGGTCTACTTAGAAAATTTTATTGTGCTATATTCCTTATTTTAATTTTTTATAAATTTTTATAAATACAGATTTTTAAAGGTTTGTTTATATTTAAGTAGAAATGATCCCCTTGTGAATAATGTAGGAAAAAGACCATATACAGCATTAGATTGTCCTTCTCAAGCCAATAATATATATTTTCCCACTACATAATTTATGCCAGTTAGGAGATACATACCTTACATACATTCCTGTGTCGTTGTTATGTGATCTTTTAAGGCAAATGGTACCCCATTTGACAAATATGACATTGAGGTTCAGAGTGACTTCTTAAAGGCCATACAGCTAGTACATAGAGTATCTGGAGCTTGAATCCAGGCCCAGGCTGATCTGAATTCTGAAGTAAAATTTTACAGCAGTTTTTACAGAACTTTTATATTTATCTTAGTTTAAGAAATAACATTCTTGGGATGCCTGGGTGGCTCAGCGGTTTGGTGTCTGCCTTTGGCTCAGGGCATGATCCTGGAGTCCCAGGATTGAGTCCCACGTTGGGCTCCTCGGCTATTGATAGCCACTCAGGCGTCCCTGTCTATAATGCTTCTAACTTAAATGCACCTTTGCTAATTTTGAGTAGAACTGAAATACAGTGCTCCTGGGATATTTCCTAACCTTGAGCAGTCTTGTTAAACTCTACCTGACGTGACCTTGAAGAAGGAGAAAAAGAATTAAAACTGCCACAATTAATGGGAGAGGCAGTCCTGTGAAAAAGTAGTTTTAAATTTGACTAATTGAATAGCAGCAGTGCTTAGAATTTATTCTATCTACAGTATTAGTAGCATTTGAACTTTACAGACTTTATAGCAGTAACATTTTATTAGAATTAAGTATTCTAGTATCCCCGTTAATTATAAGGTGATGCAGATAAATTCTTTCAGCAGAACTGATATGAGGTTGAACTTATTTTTATCACAAGGTTCCTAAATTTAACCTATTCTATACTTTTTCAGGGTTATAAACATTTAAAGTGAGGCACATGCCATTAGCTTTCAGTTTTGAGTCTCTTAATTCGCTTTAAGTAGGTTTTGGGGGTTTTGCAACAGACCATAATTCTAATAAGGTAAAAAATGAGATCACATAGTATTATGCACAAGTTCTATCCAAGTAAAGGTTAAATAGAACTTTATACCATCAGAAGGCAAAAAGTGAGAGAGATGAATCTTTTCCTTTGTGCATTAAGTAACCTCACCTGGGTGTATGTTGTGTAGATTCGCTCCTTGACTTCTAATTGCTTACTCTCCAGAAGGAGAGAAAACAAATTTGGCACATATGCTTTTTTTTCTTTTTAACATTACTCATTTTGATCTCTACATCTTGTAATTTGGAAAGAAATGCTGTGTGTAACTAAGTTTTGGTATGTTCGTGAATGTGGTATATATGCCACAGGACTGGCAGTTTTTTGGTTTTTGGGCCAGGCTGGGGGTGGAGGTGGGGGAGATGGCAGAAGGAAAGCTAATCAGGCTCCACTCCCAGGGCGGAGCCCAATGGGGCTCAGTTTCCCAACCCTTAGATGATGACCTGAGCCAAAAGTTAAGTGTCAGCTACTTGGAGCACATGGGTGGCTCAGTCAGTTAAGCTTCTGACTCTTGGTTTCTGTTCAGGTTGTAATCTCGGGGTTGTGAGTTTGGACTCGCCTTGGGCTGCTCCACACTCAGTGCGAATTCTGCTTAAGATTCTCTCTTCCTCTCCATATGCCCCTGCCACCAATGCATGTGTACACTCTCTGTTTCTCTCTCTAAAAAATAAATCTTTACAAAGAAAGGGTGGGGGGTGTTGGACACTTAAACAACTGAGCCACTCAGGCCCCAGGGACTGACAGTTCCTGTGATGAGAGTCCAGCCATTTACTGGTCTTTATTACTGCAGAGATTTCCTAGAATTTGTGAGATGTAACTTGGTTTTCTTAATTCATAACTCCCAACGTGTACTGTGTACTGAAGCACAGCCTAAATAGTTTATAAATCCTCACAGCCCTTGAGGTAGTAGCATTGGTGTCTAGGTTTTGTAGACTCCAAGCCTGTGAGTTGTGTAATTTGTGCACAATCACATAGCTGTTAAGTGGAAAAGCCTTGGGTGAACCTAGGCAGTCCAGCCCTAGACCATTACCTTTCATGTGAGACAGAATCCATTTCAGTGGTGTGACTGAGTCTGGAGACGAGGGCCATGTTATACACAGTGGGCTCGGGGACAATAGTCTGTAACTGCTTTTCCTTGTTAGATTTTATTCCCTGTTTAGGCCTGTTAGGGTGCTTATTAATTCATTTTTTTTAAACATAAAATTGTAAGAGCCTGGTGTTTATTTTATGTGAATTATTTGCAAGTGTCATTACTGTGCATCTCTTGTGTCTTTTTTTCTAAAGTTTAGAAGTCTAAAATTTGATTCCTTGGAATCTTTATAAAAAGGGGGGAGGGCAGCCCTGGTGGCGCAGCGGTTTAGCGATGGCTGCAGCCCAGGGCGTGATCCTGGAGACCCTGGATCGAGTCCCGCGTGGGGCTCTCTGCATGGATCCCTCTGCCTGTGTCTCTGCCCCCCCCCCCCCCCGTGTGTGTGTGTCTCTGTGAATAAATAAGTAAAATCTTTAAAAAAAAAATAAAATAAAATTTGATTCCTTCGGCCAAAATTCTAATTTGCTATGGCAAGTATGTCTTTACTACTTTTATTTATTTATTTTTTTTATAGGAGAGAAATGCTGAGAATGCGATCGAAGCACTTAAGGAATATGAGCCTGAAATGGGCAAAGTATATCGACAGGACAGAAAGAGTGTCCAGCGGATTAAAGCTAAAGACATAGTTCCTGGTGATATTGTAGAAATTGCTGGTGAGTTGAGTTTGTCATTTTTGTTTTATTCTAGATTGTGTATCTGAATGCACTTCATTTTTCAAGGCTCATAATTGTTTTAAAAATCATGCTCATATGTATCAATTATATTAACAGGGTTTGGTGCCTTCCAAACAAATCCAGTTTTCTGAGTATTTATTTCAAGGTGTTTGTCACCTCCCTTGATGTTGATAAAGTTTGTTTTAAACAAAGTGTTTTGAACTTACAGAACTTACTGCTTTTGGTGCATGGTAGAGCACTACCATCAGTGAAACTACTACTGTCACCCTCACTTGATTTGACAATTAGTTGCGGTGAGCAATTTGGAATACTTGTTAGGGGTTGCATACTTTTCCTTGTTTTGATTCTTGACACAAATGTTTAGTCATACTTGTAACTATCAAATTAAGTAGATGGCTAAGGGTCATTTCATGGCTCTAAAAAGCTCTGCTTTAGGGCAGCCTGGGTGGCTCAGTGGTTTAGCGCCGCCTTCAGCTCAGGACGTGATCCTGAGCCTCAGGATCAAGTCCCACGTCAGGCTCCCTGCATGGAGCCTGCTTCTCCCTCTGCCTGTGTCTCTGCCTCTCTCTCTTGTGTCTCCCATGAATAAATAAATAAAATCTTTAAAAAATAAATAAATAAAAACTAACAATAAAAAGCTCTGCTTTAAAATACTTCTACATGACACAGAGCCAGGGGTCTCAGCCTGGGTTCTTTGGGTGGGCTTTGAAGAATTTGTGAATCCAGTGCAAGGCCAGAGCTCTCCACAAAACTTAAAGGGATGCGTATCCTCATTGCTCAGGATCAGTGCCATGTTTTTAGGCAGCCCTGAATGCCCAAAATCAATAAGAACAGTCTAGTCTTTTTACTCGAGGGTTTTTGGATTATTCACATTGTCATGGTTTTTCACACCTTGCTGAGCTCTGAATACTTTTTACCAGTTGGCCCTTGAACTGGTGCAGGAGTTGGGGCACTCAGGAATCCATGTCTAACTTTTGACTTCTCAAAAACTTACTGGTAATTAATTACTAGTAGCCTACTGTTGACCTTATGCAGAACATAGTTAACACATATTCTGTATGTTTTATATATTCTTACAATAAAGTCAGAGAAAAGAAAATGTTATTAAAATCATAAGGAAGAGAAAATACATTTATAGGATTGTATTGTAAAAAGCAAACAAACAAAACCATGTGTAAGTGGACCTGTGCAGTTCAAACATGTCGTTCAAGGGTCAACTGTACTTAGTTTCTTTTTGTGAATTGTCTCAGTAACACTTTTACACTGTCTCGTGGTGAAGTTCTTTGTTTTCATTGTCTATCTCCTTTTAATGAAGAGGTTGCAAAAAGCAACATGTTTTGGCCTCTGAAAGGAAATTGCCTTGTCATAGGTATAGTCTCATCCATAATTTTTCTTCTTCCAGAAAAAGAGAAATGTTACCTATATTGAACCAAACACGTTGGTTTCATAGTGTTAACAAAAGTACAACTTAGAATGAAATGTTTGGGCCATTGGGTTCAGTATGTGTTGGGTTTTTGGGTTGGGTTTTTTTTTTTTTTTTTTTTTTTTTTTGGTATATATATATATTTTTTTATTGGAGTTCCATTTGCCAACATATAGCACCCAGAGCTCATCCCGTCAGGTGCCCACCTCAGTGCCCATCACCTAGTCACCCCATCCCTCCGCCCACATCCCTTTCCACCACCCCTCGTTCGTTTCCCAGAGTTAGGGGTCTCTCATGTTCTGTCACCCTCACTGATATTTCCCACTCATTTTCTCTCCTTTCCCCTTTATTCCTTTTCACTATTTTTTTCCCTTTCACTATTTTTTATATTTGTTTTGGGTTTCTAATTTCATTTTTAAGTAATCTCTGTGCCCAACACGAGGCTCAAACTCGTGACTCCAAGATGAAGAGTTGCATGCTCTACCGACTGAGCTGGATAGGTGGCCCTCACTGGATTTTTAAAACTTACTTTGGCATAAGAATATTGTAAGAATAGTAATAGTTCCCACATAACCTTTACCCAGATTCTTAAAGTGTTAGCATTTTATCACATGTGCATTATCCTCTGTCAGTTGATATCTGCACATTCACACATTTTTGTCTGAACTATTTGACAGTACATTGCAGTATGATGCTTCTTTAATCCTAAATACTTGAGTGTTTATAAAATCAAGGGCATTCTTTTAGTATAAGTCCAGTATAGTTATCAGAATCAGGAAATTGATCAACAAACCTCACTCATATTTTACAATTTGTCACAGCAAAAATAAGAATTAGAGGGGGAATTCTGGCTGTGATACAGAATATAGGTCAGAATGGGGAAGTCTAGAGATTGGCTATTTAATAGTCTAGGCCATTTGATAGTCTAGGCCAGAGGTGATGAAGCAAGAGATCATGAGAGCAGTAGCATTAAGAATAATGAGGGAGGGCAGCCCCCGTGGCGCAGCGGTTTAGCGCCACCTGCAGCCCGGGGTGTGATCCTGGAGACCCAGGATCGAGTCCCACGTCTGGCTCCCTGCATGGAGCCTGCTTCTCTGAATGAATGAATGAATGAATGAATGAATGAATGAATGAATGAAAATAAATATTTAAAAAAAGAAGAATGAGGGAAAGATTGTGAGTTGATGAATAGTGGCTGTTAAGCAGAAGTGCACATCAGAGTCATCTGGTGATACTCTTTAAAGTGTCTACTGGAAAAAAAATAAAAATAAAAAAATAAAGTGTCTACTGGGTCCTGCCCCCAAATAACTGAATCTCCCCTGGGCATGGAATTATGGTCATTATAGTTTGACAAGTGAGTCTCAGATTTCAATGCAAAGGGACAGGTTTTAATAACCCAGATGGGTGTAAGGAGCTAACTGGGCTTGGGTTGTAGTGTCAAAGCCACTGACAGGATTTCTAGTTGAGGTGACTGGATGGTGATGGGATGGTAACAGAGTAAGGAAACCTCAGTGGAAAATGGTTTGTCTTTCTGGAAGGATGTTTGTGGAAGGTGCTGTTGCCGATAATGTCACCTACGTTTGTGTATGGGATTCCATTTGACAGTGTTTTCCTATTCTCCAGCTTAATCTGGTAATACACTCTTGAGCCTCTCAAACTAAAACTATTTTAAGAATTTTTGTGCTAGTTAGGCTATTTCAGTATATTGAGTCTATATGAAAAGTTAGAGGGATCCCTGGGTGGCGCAGCGGTTTGGCGCCTGCCTTTGGCCCAGGGCGCGATCCTGGAGACCCGGGATCAAGTCCCACGTCGGGCTTCCGGTGCATGGAGCCTGCTTCTCCCTCTGCCTGTGTCTCTGCCTCTCTCTCTCTCTCTGTGTGACTATCATAAATTAAAAAGAAAAAAAAAGAAGTCAGAGAAATTACCACCAGAGCATTTATCCTGAGTTTTCATCAGTAGAAGGCAGTGGTAAATAGCGTCAGAGGGAGCTGTAACCTTGACCCTCAAGGCATCTTCTCTTTTGAAGAGATAAAGGTCAGTTACTCTTTTGTCTTTTCTTCTCAATCTTATTGCTCTCCAGGCTTGCCTGTCTCAGTATGTCACCCTGACCACCTCATTAGCTAAGAGAAGCTTAGGAGGCATCTTGGTCCTTCCTTCTCATTCTCTGTCTCTAAGACCATGTGAATCTGTCTCCAAAATACACCCAAATTTGTGAATTTGTTTCCTCAATCACCAGCTCACACTGGGACTGTCCTTGTGTCCTAACTGGGCTCTGGCTTCCTTTGTCACCTTCATCCAGTCTTTTCTCCAGGTGGCAACTAGAGCAATTACCTGAAGGTCCTGTTGTTTACTTACCTGCTAAAATTCTTCAGTGGCTTCCTGATTGCACTTAAAATATAAAATGCTTTTTCACCTAAAAGACCTTGCGTCATTTGACTCCTGCTTGCTTCTGTGATTTCATCTCCTGCCTCTTCCTATGCTCTTAGCCATGGAGGCCTCTATTTTCAGTTTTCAGTTCCACTGAACTTTCCTAGCCTTTTCTGGGAAGCTAGGCAAACTTTATATAACTTACTAATTTGCCCAGTGCACAGATCCTCACAGTGGTGAAGCTTTAGTTATAGCCCTAATCCACCTGAATTTTCTTGCCATTGAAATTCTCTTTCCTACAATATAGTGTTCTGTATGTTGTGTTCGATAGTTTAGGAAGGACAAATAAGGGACTTCTGGGTGGCTCAGTGGTTGAGTGTCTGCTCTTGGCTCAGGGCGGGATCCCAGGTTCCTGCAATCGAGTCCTGCATTGGGCTCCCCACAGGCAACCTGCTTCTCCCTCTGCCTATGTCTGCTTCTCTTCTCTGTGTCTCTCATGAATAAATAAATAAAATCTTTTTTTTTTTTTAAGATTTTTTTATTTATTCATGAGAGACATAGAGAGAGAGAGAGAGAGAGAGAGAGAGAGAGAGGCAGAGACACAGAGGGAGAAGCAGGCTCCCTGCTGGGAGTCCAACTCGGGACTCGATCCCAGGACTCCAGGACCACTCCCTGGACCAAAGGCAGGCACCAAACCGCTGAGCCACCCAGGGAATCCCCCAAATAAAATCTTTTTTTAAGAAAAAGGAAGGACAAATAAAGATTGATTCAGTGTATGTAACCTAAGATTTCCAGTCTACTGGAATACCCTTATTTGCATATGTTGTGGTAAAATGCACATAATATCTAGGTGACCATTTTAACCCTTTATAAGTGTATAGTTCTGTTGCATTAAGCACATACACGTTGCTGTGCAACTATCTCCCAATTATAATCCACCCATCTCCACAACTTTTCATCTTCCCAAACTGACCCTCTCTTCCCATTGATTTCCTTTTACCTCCTTCTCCAGCTTCTGGCAACTATTCCATTTCTTTTATTATTCAAAAACCAATCTGTTTAATATTAAAAGATGAGTTTAAATCCCTCATCTTAAGTGAGTAGACTTATTTGTAACTGTTCTAAGCAATAAATATACTTAAACCCATTCTACTCTCACCTATTTCTGAATCCTTTGTGAGGAGTGCTAACAGTTCTGATAGTTTAGCACTTTTTCTTTCCTGTTCTTTCCCCACTGTACATGAATTGCTAAAAGCATATGCAGTGTTTAAACATTGGGCTCTTGTATATTACTTTTTTGAATTCTGACCATTCTGAGGGATGCAGAACAGAGGTGATAATCTAGTTTTAGATAAATGCAAACATTTTATTAAATACTGTTGTCCTACCATGAGGCAGTGAGCACCTTAAGGGCAGAACTATCACACTGACCATTATAATCTTGCTGAGCATATGACAGTCTCTCGGTGAATAATGAATGAAACTTGAAATCAGAAGTATGTGGTAGGTTCAGCTAAAAAAAAAAAAACATGGTTATTATGCAACTTCTGTACAGAGCGGATAATTGGAAGTCTATATGCGCACATTCAATTATAGCTAATCTTAGAGTATGTGCCGGATACTGTGCTTGGCTGCAAGTGTTTGGTTCTTCACCAGAGTACATCCTGTATATGTGTGCTGCTGTTCACGCTTTACACTTGAGGAAACTGAGTCTTTGTGGTTTATTGCTTCTATAATAAACTGTATCTCATTGGCTAGAGAATATAATGTATACTCAGTGTACACAAGCAGGTCATATTTTGATTTGTTTGAGGCCCAGGTCACAATTATCTTTAAGCAACTTTATTGAGATATAATTCACATGCCTTAACAGTCATTCTTCTGAAGCATACAATTCTGTGGGTTTTTTTAGTATATTGAGTTGGGGGTCATCATCACTATCTTAATTTCAGAATATTTTCATCCCCTAAAAAAGAAAGCCCAAACCTATTAGCAGTCACTCCCGCTGGCCCCTTTCCCTAGGCCCCAGCAGCCACAATTTATTCTGGATATTGTGTATAAATGGGACCATATAATATATGGCCTTTTGAGACTTTGAGACTGCCTTCTTCACCTGGCATATTGTTCATCCATGTAGCATGGGTCACATACTTCATTCATGTGGGTAATGTATCTCATTGCTTTATGGCTGAATACGCCTTTATTTGGGTATACTACATTTCATTTATCCATTCATCAGTTCACAGATATTTGGGTTGTTTCCCCTTTTTGGCCACTATATATAATGCTCCTGTGAATACTCATGTACAAGTTTTTGTGTAAATGCCTGCTTTCACTCTCTTAGGTACACCCCTAGCCATGGAATTGCTAGGGGGATATGACTACTCTGTTTAACATTTTGAGCAACTTCCAAACTGTTATCCTAAGTGGTTACATCATTTTCCATTCCCACCAGCAACATAGAAGTTTCTCCATATCCTCACCAACACTTGTTACTGTCTTTTATTTATTTTTTTAATTTTAGCCATGAAGTGGTATCTTCCCTAATTTCCTAATGGTGTTGAACATCTTGTCCTGTGTTTATTTTCTGTTAGTATGTTGTCTTTGGAGAAATGTCTTTTTAAATCCTTATCCATTTTAATTGGGTTATATGTCCTTTTAATGATCTGTGTTTTATTTATATATATATATACACACACACACGCACACACACACATATATATAGGGTTATATGTCCTTTTAATGATCTGTGTTTTATTTATATATGTATATATATACACATACACGCATATGTATATATATTTTTTTCTGTTTTATCAGATTTGATTTGCAGGAATTTTTCCCATTCTTGGTTTTCTTGGTGTCCTTTGTAGCATGAACATTTTTAATTTTTATAAAAGTCCCATTTGTCAGTTTTTTTTTCTTTTATTGCTTGTGCTTTCAGTGTCCTGCCTTAGGTCTGAAATCATAAAGGTTTTTTTGTTTTGTTTTTAAAGATTTTATGTATTTATTCAAGAGAGACAGAGAGAGGGGCAGAGACAGGCAGAGAAGCAGGCTCCTCTCAGCAAGCCCAATGTGGGATTTGATCCCAGGACCCCAGGATCATGCCCTGGCCAGAACGCAGGCGCTCACCCGCTGAGCCACCCAGGCATCCCCATAAAGGTTTTATATATGGTGTGAGGTATAGGGGTCCAGCTTCTTTCTTTTGCATTTGGATATCTATTTATCTAAGCACCATTTGTTGAAAGACATATTCATTGAATTATCCTGGCACCCTTGTCAAAAATCAATTGACTACATTTTCCACTATGCCAGCACCACACTGTCTTGGTTACTGTAGCTTTGTGTAGTTTTGACATCATTGAGTTTGTTCTCTCTATGTTGTTGTTTTTTTCTATAGTATATTTCCATATAAATTTTAAGATTAGCTTGCTAATTTCCTCAAAACAAAACAACCTGGGATCTTGATAAGAGTTTTGTTGATTGTATAGATCATATTGGGGAATATGGCCATCAACAACATTAAATCTTCCCGTGCAGGAAAATGCCACTTGGGTGATGATGTAGTATCTTTCCATTTATTTAGATCTTTTATTTTAGCATTCTGTTGTTTACAGTGCATAAGTCTTATACTTCTTTTTTTTATTTTTTTTATTTTATGGGTAGTTGTTTTTTTTTTTTGGAAGCTATGTGTAATTGGGATTGTTTTCTTGCTAGTGTATAGAAATGCATTTGATTTTTGTCTGTTCTTATATCTTGTAGTCTTGCTGGCATGACATCTTAATAGTTTTTCAGGAGTCCTTTGAGATTTTTTAATTTATAATATGTCATCTGCAAACAAATATTTCTGTGTCTTTCCCATCTGGGTGCCTTTTATTTCATGTTTAATTGCCATAGAGACTCCTCAGTAGAATATTGAATAGAAGTGGCAAGAGCAGACTCCTTGTCTTGTTCCTGATCATAGGGGAGAAGCATAGTCTTCTATCATGAAGTCTGATGTTGGGGCTTTTGTAGATGTTCCTTATCATGTTGAAGCCCCATCACAATTTAGTTTTTAGGTTGTCAGTATATTCTTGTTTGCTCTGTTTGGTGGTTGCGTATTTATATCCAAACTAGATAGTTTTGTTGAATTACTAGAACCACTGGGTCATTGACCTGGGTAAGATGTAATCCTAAGACATTTACAATGATACATGAAACATTTTAGAAAAACCTACTGTGACTACTTAACCTGAGCCACACAAAATAATGTGTTTATTTATTAAAACATTAACAGTGGGGGCGCCTGGGTGGCTCAGTTGGTTAGGCATCTGTCTTCAGCTCAGGTCATGATCTGGTGTCCTGGGATCCAGCCCTGTGTCTGGGCTCCCTGCTCTGTGGGGAGCCTGCTTCTCCCTCTCCCTCTTGTGTATGTGCATTCTCTCTCTGTCAAATAAATAAAATCTTTTTAAAAAATAATATTAAAACTATACATGTTGAGGCTTTTTAACTTCCACTTTTATTAGGATTAATAATCTGATTGACTCTGCCATTTGGCATTTAACTCAATAATTTGGTTCTGTGAAACCATAGAAATGAACTTGAATTTTAACTGTAGATCTAAATTATTTCTTGGCAGTCTTACTCTCTACGTAGCCTGAAGGGATAAATGGAAAACTGTGCTTTTAGACATGATAGCTTTTATACTTTCATTTAAATTCTGAAATTAAGTTTGAAGGTTTTTTTGTTGTTTGTTTTTTGTTTTTTAATGGAGAGCAAGCGGGGGGGGGGGGGGAGCAGGAGAAGCAGACTCCTGCTAAGCAAGGAGCCTGACATGGGACTCAATCTAGGGACCCCAGGATCATGACCTGAGCCAAAGGCAGACACAACCAATGCACCATCTAAGTGGCAAGCTTGAGGGGTTCTTTGATCATTTGAAAAACTGGAGAATATTGTGAATTATTTTAAAGATGATAGCAAGTGTGGAGTTACTATTTGGATACTTGCAGAAAGAAAAGAGATCTTTTGTAGTCATCTTTTGGATATAGGGTTCATCTCCTAAATTCAGGTGAGGAAGTTCTTTTTGCTAGCTTTTGAACAACTCTAGAGTGGTTTTGCTGAACTTTCTGAAGGCTAGGCTGGACCAGGAGTTTTTTTGAAGGGGGAAGATGTAGGGATTGAGGAAGTTAAATTTCAGATGTTGCTATACCAGCTAATAACCTTTCCAAGGATAAGGGTAATTGGAGTAGACATTTCCAATTGGGTAATTGGAGTAGACTTTTTCCAAGGAGACATTGTGAAAGCATGCATAGCAAATGCTATGTAAACCTTAGAAATATCTAGGGATCCCTGGGTGGCGCAGCGGTTTGGCGCCTGCCTTTGGCCCAGGGCGTGATCCTGGAGACCCGGGATCGAATCCCACATCAGGCTCCCGGTGCATGGAGCCTGTTTCTCCCTCTGCCTATGTCTCTGCCTCTCTCTCTCTCTGTGTGACTATCATAAATAAATAAAAATTAAAAAAAAAAAAAAAGACCTTAGAAATATCTAGAATATAGGAGCCAAATAAAATTGCTTTGGCAAGGAAAAGTATGGAGGTATCTACATTTTCGTATTTTGAAGCCACACTACTTTTGTATTATTATCTTAGTGCCAGGAAAATATTTGGGTGGATGGAAACCAAAATTAGTAAAATTGGTTATAATTTTATGAAAAGTGAACATCCATATTTTTAAGCTTTCGGGTTATCTGCTAATCTTATCAAGGTGCCTCAAGCTGTGGTCATCCTAAAAGTCCTCACTTTAGAATTTTAGGGGTTCCAGTGTATGCCTGGGGGGTTATTAACTCTCAAGGCCATTGTTTTTGGGATTGTTTAAAACAGACTTTATGTATGTTGGTAATCTGGAGTTGGTGAGTAGTACAAAGATATAGGTATCCTTAGATGATTTCTGTCCTATAATAAGTTTATGTTAGAGCAAATCATATCTTACGATTATGGAAGTGATAGAAATGACACAGTCTTAACATCAAATAGGATTTCCTTTAGCTTCTCAAGAGATTGATTTTATATCCTAAAATGAAAACTAAATATTCAGTAAGGCCAGCAATTTTGGGATTTAGTCAATAAAAAAACTAATTCTTAAACTTGGTAACTAAGGGAAGAAAAATTTCACTTTTAGTAGTCATCTTGCAGTAACAGAAATTAGTAACGTGAGCATTGTTTCCAAGCAGTTGAGGGAAGGAAAGACAAAGTGGTGAAATAGAAAGATGACTGATTGGCAGAAGAACCCAGATAATTCTAATTCTGCATGACACTGGATAAATGAACCTCTGCAGAATTGGGTAATTGGAGTAGACTTTTTTAAGGAGCTTTCTGGCTCTAAAAGATGTCTAGTTCTGATAACATGGCCTTATCATTTGCTACTGGGGCCATGAATCCAAGTGTACTCTTTGCTTTTAGGAAGAAAAGGATTGGAGCAGTCTGACCGAAGAGTCAGCAGACACTTTTAGTCCATAACTGCCAAGCTCCCTAATGCCTAACACAATACCCAAGGCATCATCAGTTCGGTGCTATGAACGGGAAAGTTTGTAAACTGCGTGTGTGTGTGTGTGTGTGTGTGTGTGTGTGTGTGAGAGAGAGAGAGAGAGAGAGAGAGAGAGAGAGAGAGAGTATATAGAGCCTTTTAGTAAATATTTGGGGTTCTGTAGGCCCCATATAGTCTCCATAGAAAAAAATTTTTTTAATTAAGCCTTTAAAATGTAAAAAACATGCTTGTCTTCTGGGCTCTCTCAAAGATTTTGAGAGAGGGCACACATGTATACCCACTTGAACGGGGGAGGTGTAGCAGGAGAGGGAGAGAATCTCAAGCAGACTGTAAGCTGAGTGCAGAGCCTAACTTGGGGTTGGATGAAGCTCACAACCCTGAGATCATGACCTGAGCTGAAATCGAGTTGGGCCCTTAAACCAGCTGAGCCCCCCAGGTGCCCCATTGAGGGCTTTTTTTAAAAAACAGGCCTGTAGATTTGGCCAGTCGCTTAGAGCAATGTTCTCTAACTTTATGTGCATGTGCATTTTGTCAAAGTGTGGATTTTGATTCTGTAGGTCTGGAATGGAGTCTCATTGTTCAGCATTAGACCAGGCTCCCAGGTGGCTCATACTTGAGAAGAAGAGCTCTAGCACAGTAGTTCTTAATCATTTCTAGATAGCAGTCCTTTTGAGAATTGAATTCTCCCTCCCCAAAGACACATTCAAAATCATGCATGCATTTTCAAGGTAGTTCATTTGTCCTTCTTCCCAGAAATCTACCTCAGGATCTAGCTACTCGGTTTTTAAAAGTACACACTCCATATGATCCAGCAATTCCATTTCTGAGTATATATCTGAAGGAAAGGAAATCACGATCCCAAAGAAATATCTGTACCTACATATTGCTTGTAGCATTGTTTACAATAGGCAATACATGGAAACAACCCAAATATCTGTTGATGGATGATGAATGGATAAAGAAAATGTGTTATATATATGCAGCAGAATATTACCTATAAAAGAGAAGTAAATCATGTCGTTTGCAACAACAAAATTGGCCCTTGAGGATGTTAGGCTAAGTAAGTCAGAGAAAGGCACATGTGTGATCTCACTTACATGTAGAATCAAAAGAAAACCCCAAAACTCCTAGAAACAGATCAGACTGGTGTTTGCCAGGGACATCCAGGTGAAAGAATTGGGTGAAGGTGGCCAGAAGGTACAACATTCCAGTTATCAGACCAGTGTTCAAGGGATATAATGTCAAGCATGGTGACTCTAGCTAACAATACTATTTTGTATATTTGAAAGTTGCTAAAAGTAGCTCCTATCACAAGGAGAAATATTTTTAACTGTGAGCTGATGAATGTTAAGTAATTGTAATCACTTTGCAATTTATGAAGTCATTATGTTGTATACCTTTAGCTTATACAGTGTTCTGTGCTGATCTTAACAAAACCGGGGGAGGGGGAGAAGCACTTAAATGATGTAATTAAGTAAAATATTATTTTATTGCCAATTTACATAGTATTGCTGGAATATTGTTAGTTTTCACCTGTTTCTAAAATGATAAAAATGGGGCGCCTGACTGAGTAGATAAAGCATGAGATTCTTGATCTCAAGGTCATGAGTTTAAGCCCCACGTTGGGAGTAGAGATTACTTTAAAAAAAAAATGCTCTAAAATGATTAACATGGATCAGAGAAGTAGAAGCAAAAATGTATGACCAAATAAGGTGGGAACAGGTTTGTTCTCTTGCCTTTTCCCCCATATGGAGTTGTTTTTGCAGTGAGAAGGATAGGAGAATGGGGCTAGCTAGAGGTGTAGATCTGAGCCTCTTCATCCAGATAGTGTAGAAATCATTATCTTAGTTGTTCTGTAAGTCATAGTTCTGTTTCACAGTCAGAGATGTTAAGTTCTTAAGAATTTTTACATAAGCAGGAGAGCAAATAGTCTAACAGAAATTGGTCCAGATGTATTAGAAGTAGAGTTTTGAGACCTAGGGCCATTCATTCATCAATCAGGGCAGCCGAGACTTGAAGCACCTGAGAAACAAGGAACTCAGGAAGGTCTCCCCTGACCATCAGATCACTATGGACTGGTTGATCTTGAAGCCTCATCTGAATCTCCGGGGCTGGCATTTCCTGATTTCCTGTAATTACCTCCTCCCTGTTCCCCCATGACTCAGTGGTAGTCATAGTACCAGTAAGTACCAACTCCATTCATGTCACTGTGATTAAGATTTTGGAAAAATTAGAAGAAACCACCTGGTTTAGGGAACACATTTCCTAAGTGATACAGAGCTTCCAAGATCACCAGATTTGACTATGTAAAAATATAAAACAACTTTGATCTTGAAGATAAAAGAATTTTGAAAAATAAAGCACTGGGTATTACCAATGGTCATAAAAATAAAAGATTGTGAAATGAAGAAATTCCAAGAATTGAATTTAGTGGGATTATATGTTTGTGAGAAAATTCTGCTTCTATGAATCTATCCTCCAGAAGTAATCTCAGTGCACAAAGATGTTCAGCATATAACAGTATAATAGGAAAAATAAAAAATGCCTAGATGGCCATGGAAATGGTGACTGATTTAGTATGTAGTGCAGATGCAAACCCTGTGACCTTGAGCAAGTTCGCTTGTGCCTCATCTCTAAACTGGGAATGAAGATAATCACGTGAAGGTTGTCAGTAAACCATAAAGACCAAACCATAAAGATTGGTATAGAGTAAATAAGCATTCCCCACATTTTAGTGGGTGTTATCACTATGCAGACATTAAAAAAGCATGAGAGAGATATGTACGTATTAATGTAAAAGTTTGTGATTTCTCTTTTAATAAAGTTTTAGTAAGTGTTACAAGTAGAGAAATGTATAGGAGAGAAAGATGTTATTTGGATGATGATGTCTATTTGGATAAGGAGACTGAGGAACGGGTTTTCACCTCTTAAAAATAGTCTTTACTTTTGTAATAATGAGAAAACTGTTGGTGGGTATGCCGGATCTGTGTGCTGTAAGCTTGCTTAGTGATGGGCTTCCTCTGTAGCATCTCATGAGCCCTTAGCTTAAACGTCCAAAAACTGGAACCGTGGCTCTTTAGGACCAGCTGTGCCATTTTTTAACCCATTTTATTAAAAAATATTCCTTATTACAAGCTAAAATATACTAGTCTATTCTGTACGTTAGTTTTTCACTTTGTAGTCACACAAAAGTTTTATTCCTCCTCCCGTGATACTGTTAGGGAGGTGAGGGTAAATTCATGGCCCTTTTGGAAGTGGAAAGAAACTTAAACGACTTGAACTTGGAGCTGCTGAGCTTGTCCAGTCACACATGGCAGTTGTTTATGGTGGAAGGGGGAGTCTCGAGTGCTCACAGTGTGGTGTGTGCTAAAGTTTTTATTTCCAAGTTAGTTTTAGCTCTTTCAGCTGTTCATGTAATTATTTTCAAACCCTTTGCCATCTTGATGATTTTCTTTGGTGCTCAGACTTAAATGCCATTATGTAAATGGAGTCTGGTTGATATTCTAGACACTTCTTGCTTTTACCATCTAAGGACAATTCTTTGGCAGCCTTCATTGCCTTACCAGCTAAAGCCCTGGTCTCACATGTGCTCTTTCGACTTCACCTCTAATCTCTGCTAGCATATATGGGTTTGAGCCAGGGTGGAGGGGTGGGTTTATAGTCTAAATGTAGAATTTAAGTAACAATGCTGTTGCCTCATTCAGCTCAGCCAAGTCTGAGATCTCTTTGGTCCTGACTCTTTATTGTTCTTTGCTTTGTGACATTTTTCAACTTGACAATCATCCTAAGTCTATGATGCTTGTTTATTAAAGCAAGTAATGGTGCAAGTACTTCATTCATTGACAGATATTTCTCTGGTGTCCACCGTGCACTAGCACAGGGCTAAGGGAATGGTGACTGAGTGTGTGCCTTTTTTTTTTTTCTTAATTTTTTTTAAACTTTTAAAAAATTTTTTAAATTAAAAAAAATTTTAAATTTATTTATTTTTATTTTTTATTTTTTTGAGTGTGTGTTTCATGGAGCTTTTGGTGTAGTAGGAAGACTTTGCGAGCATGACTACTGAGCATGTGGTGTAAGCGTCTTGGGAAAGGAAAGGACGTGCTCTCTGGGCACATGGAATGGGGATGGCAGCCTACAGTGAGAGTTTGCAGAAAGCCTTGTGGGTGGGGTGGAATGGGGTGGAGGGAAGAGCGTGTGTGAAGACTCAGAAGGAACTTTGAAGAATTGGAAACCATTGTGTTGGAAGTTAGAGGAAGAGGGGGGGATAGTGGTAAGAGGCAAGCAACAGCCAGGTCCTGGGAGGTGCTATTAACCATGGTTAAATTTGATCTCAATCCTGGGAGGAAGAAGCTATTGAAACATTTTATTTAAGAGTGTTAGATTTTGTCTTTTTTTTTTTTTTTTTTTTGTCCATTTGCATTTTTGAAAGATGAGTCTTCTCAGGGGTAATACTCCCAGAAAAATGGACAGGGAGCAAACTTGGTGTACTATGGCGACTTGTGTGATGTTCCTTCCCTGCTCACTCTGAGTCCTGGAGAAAGCAGGCAAGTGGGCTTCACAAGTGAGGAATTTCCTTCACTCTGCCTGACTATAAAATCTATGACTCCATTCAGAAGCATAATAAAAATGTTTGAGTCATAGTGAAATGTTTAAGTAATTTAGATTAATTCTATTATAGCTTGCTTTTCCTAGGAGCCAGTTAAACTCAAAAATAATAGTGATACTTAGGAGATAATTTCTGATCTTGTTTACAGTTTTTCCTTAGAAAAAATTTGAAGAGCTGGTAGAAATTGTTACAATAAGTTAAGAATTTTCCCCCCCTACATATAACCAATTCATAAAAAGGCCTTTTCTGAGGGGCACTTTGGGGTAGCATAGTTGGTTAAGCATCTGACTCTTGGTTTTGGCTCAGGTCTTGATCTCTGGGTTGTGAGATGGAGCCCCAGGTCAGGTTCTGTGCTTAATGTGGAGTCCCCTTAAGATTCTCTCTTCCTCTGCCCCTTCTTCCCCTACCACTCCCCTACACTCTATTTTATAGAACTCCCTATAAAATAAATAAATCTTTTTTTTAAAGGCCTTTTCTGAGTAATGCTGATTTTAGTAATCTCTATACCCAGCAGGGGCATCACAGCCCAGAGATCAAGAACCACACATTCTACTGACTGAGCCATCCAGACACCCCCATCAGTATTCATTTTTGATAAAATATGTAACATCATTTAAGTACAACAGCTTACAAACATTCTTTCCTAGATTTTAAGATAAGGCTTTCTCTAAAATAAAGATTTCTGAGATGTAGCAGAGTAATTTCTTTGACTTGTATTCTTGGTGATCTAGCACAAAGTATACATTGAGGATTTTGTTCAGAGTGGAAATCCCTATCGTGGTAGCAGATTAAAGAGCTATGGACTTATGAAGCCAAGAGCTAAATTTGAAAAGTGTCAGATGTTAAACAAATGGGAGGTATTTATAATAGAGTTTATTCTCTTATTACACCACCAGAACCCACGAGACAGGGAAAAAATTTCAGAGGAAAAAATTGCAGAGCATCCCCTTGGCAAGAGTAAGAATTTTCCACTACCACTTGCCCTAAGGGCATTGACATGCCGCATTGGGGAAATATTACTGGGTGCAGTCATCAGGAACCGCACTGCTGCTCCTCACTCACAAAACCCTCTGTCTGAAATGTGCAGAAGCCTGAAGACAAAGGAAGATTATGCCTTAGTTTGAAAAGTACCTATTGATTTGCTTCCTTAGCGTCTGCTTCCTAATAGATTCAATCCTAAATTGACTCTTATAAGCAAAAAGCACAGAGTCACACAGCAGGTTAAAAGAAGTCTTTCATTAATTGAAGTTCCTTAGGCAAGACCTCTTTTACTTTGAGCTTCAGTTTCCTACAACTAAAATGAGGACATGGGTTGAATAGGATGATGTGAGGGTTTTTCTAGCTAAGAGAATACTAGAACATAGCAGGTTTTTAGGACCAGTTTGGATTGATGCTGCTTTATGGATTTATACTACCTTTCCACAGGGATCAGGGTTTTGTTTTCTTTTCTTTTCTTTTTTAAAGATTTTATTTATTTAAGAGATAGTACAAGCAGAGGAAGGGACAGAGGGAGAGGGAGAAGCAGACTCCCTGCTGAGCAGGGAACCTGATGTGGGGCTGGATCCCAGGACCTTGGGATCATGACTTGAGCTGAAGGCAGATGCTTAATAGACTGAACCATCCAGGTGCCCCAGAGATCAGTTTCAAATGGAAACAAATTAAGTTTGAAACTTTGAGAGAGGGACGCCTGGGTGGCACAGGGGTTGATCCCGGAGTTCCAGGATCGAGTCCCGCATTGGGTTTCCTGTGAGAAACCTGCTTCTCCCTCTGCCTGTATCTCTGCCTATCTCTTTCTCTCATGAATAAATAAATAAAATCTTTAAAAAAAAAAAAAAAAGTTTGAGAGAGAGCGAGGGCTCTTGTGAGTGAGCAGGGGATAGGACAGAGGGAGAGACTCTCAAGCCAACTCCATGCTTAGTGTAGAGCCTGTTGTGAGGCTCAGTCTGACAACCTTGAGATCATGACCTGAGCCAAAATCAGGAGTCAAGATGCTTAACTGAGCCACCCCGGTGCTCCCAATGTAAAAATTTAAGGTAATAAATTTCTCAGGTGTTGGGGGACTTAAGGTCTTCTAGGTCTAAAACTGGCATATTTGGCACATGAGAAATAGTACAAAACAAACAAGCTGTTCTGAATAAGCCCTTCATGGGATCTGTAACCTAGTTATGCTTGGTAGTGGTGGTTGTTTTTTATTTTTTTAGTGTTCAGAGAACTTTTTAAAAGGTGGATTCGTTGACCCCACCCCAAATATATTGAACTGGATTCTTGAAGAGCAGGTCCTGAGATTGTATAGTTTGTAAATGGCTCCCAGATGATTTTTTTTTTAATTCCTAAATATTTCATTGCCTCCCAGTAGAATGGCTGTTGTCAGTTGGAAGAAATGTTGAGAAAAGCTTGAGGTCAATTTTTTTTTCTTTTTTAATTTTTATTTATTTATGATAGTCACACAGAGAGAGAGAGAGAGAGAGAGAGGCAGAGACACAGGCAGAGGGAGAAGCAGGCTCCATGCACCGGGAGCCCGACGTGGGATTCGATCCTGGGTCTCCAGGATTGCACCCTGGGCCAAAGGCAGGCGCTAAACCGCTGCGCCACCCAGGGTTCCCTTGAGGTCAATTTTTAAGGGCTTCCCAGGTCATTTGTTCTACTAGCATTTGATATCTGAGTCATTCCTAAATATTTGGCCAGCAATTAAATGTGTATCCGTACAATTTCTATACAGCAAGAACATGACTTTCATATATTTAAAATAGACCTTTGGGACAGGGGCGCCTGGCTGGTTCAGTCAGTAGAGCATGCAACTCTTGATGTCAGAGTTGTGAGTTTGAGCCTCATGTTGGTTATAGGGTTTGCTTAAAAGTAGTCTTTAAAAAAAAAAACCTTTAGGGGGCTGCCCAGGTGGCTCAGCAGTTTAGTACCGCCTTCTTCCCTGGGCGGGATCCTGGAGATTCGTGGCAGGCTCCCAGCAGGGAGCCTCTGCCTGTGTCTGTCTGTCTGTCTCTCTCTCTCTGTCTCATAAATAAATAAAATCTTAAAAAAAAAAAAAAAAAAAACGGGCTGCCCAGGTGGCTCAGTGGTTTAGCGCCGCCTTCAGCCCAGGGTGTGATCCTGGAGACCCGGGATCGAGGTTTGCGTCAGGCTCCCTGCATGGAGCCTGCTTCTCCCTCTGCCTGTGTCTCTGCCCCTCTCTCTGTGTCTCTCATGAATAAATAAAATCTTTAGGAAAAAATAAATTAATTAATTAAATAAATAAAATAAACCTTTAGGGGGAAAATAGCTGGTTTTATTAAATAATGCCAGTATAATTTTTAATGCATATATGTGGTTATTGATACTGCCGTAAACTAATAGCTAGTATGTTGACCATGTTACCCAGGAAAGAAATTTAACCTTGGTATTTATTGCCTCAAAGATATGTTCCACCCATTTTAAATCCAAATCCTCTGAGCTTGCAGTGAAACACAGAAAAATAAATGCCAAGGTACTTCTTTTGAGTCCTCTTATAGTTTATCCTCAGTTTGAATATTAGATTGACTGGCTTTAAATGTGGTAGGTATATAAGACTACAAGCCCACACTGAGCTCCCTGCTCAGATGGGAGTCTGCTACTCCGTCTGCCTCTCCACCCTCTTCATGTTCTCCCTTTAAAATAAGTGAATTTTTTTAAAATGTTGGGGCTCTTGGGTGGCTTGGTCAGTTGAGCACCTGCCTTCCGCTTGGGTCATGATCCCGGGATCCTGGGATCAAGCCCTGCTCAGCAGGGAGTCTGCTACTTTACCACCACCACCCCACCTGGACTCTTGAGCTCTTTGCTTTCTCTCTCTCTCTATTCTTCTCAAATAGATAAAATCTTTTTTTTTTTTAAGAAATATTCTGCTTTTAAATTGTTGATATGATCAGCTGTTGGAGGGCATGTGTCATAGTACTTAACAGATTGTGGAGACCTCTGTGCTGCTGTAGATCTGTGACATAAACTGCCTCTGACAGCAAGAAACATTTTCAAGTAATATTTACATTTAGGGTCATATGTTTGTTATTGAACCTTATATTTTCATGTTCAAGATCATGATCAAATTAATTATGACATCCAGAAATAAAATATAGTAAAAAAATTTTAATGATTTCAATTTTTCATTTTGATGGGGCATTTTAGCGGTTGTAGGTCACTTAAGTCTCATATATGGTTTATTGTAGTAGGAGCAGAATTAAGTGAAAAATACACGTTTATTCATTCAGGGTGTATTGCAGTTTGTTGCATAAGCATTTCCAGCAGGAATTTCACCTTAACTTAATGTGTCCCTGCAGTCAAATGCAAGGATGATCTTTGCCTCTTGAGATTATATACTGACAATCTGTTTCTGGGCCGCTTTGTGAGCACATATCCTAGTTAGGCTACAGGGTTGTTTAATGAACTGGAGCTCAATAAGCAATCATACTCTTTCTAAACTTCAGAGCTCTGAAATGCAGGAAAATTAAAGCTAAATTGAAGGTATAACAAATGAAATAAATCTACTTGGACAGAATGGCTATTATGCCAGTTTATATATAACCAGTGAGAATTAAAATTAAGTATGTAGAGTAAGCATAGAAAGTGAACATTTGATTTAAGAGTATGATGTGCAGGAGCACCTGGGTGGCTCAGTTGTCTAAGCATCTAACTTTTTTTTTTTTAATTTTTTAATTTTTAAAAAAAGATTTTATTTATTCATGAGACACACACAGGCAGAGACACAGGCAGGGGGAGAAGCAGGCTTCATGCGGGGAGCCTGATGTGGGATTCAATCTCAGAACTCCAGGATCATGCCCTGAGCTGAAGGCAGACATTTAACCACTGAGCCACCAGGCGTCCCCCAACTTTAATTTCTGTTCAGGTCCTGATCTCAGGGTTGTAAGATCGAGCTCCACATCAGGCTCCACGATTTTCTCTCTGCCCCCCACCCCCTCCACACACACACCTATACACCCTATTTAAATAACAAAACAAGGGGATCCCTGGGTGGCTCAGTGGTTTAGCACCGCCTTCAGCCCAGGGCATGATCCTGAAGTTCCAGGATCGAGTCCTGCGTCGGGCTCCCTGCATCGGGCTCCCTGCATGGAGCCTGCTTCTCCCTCCGCCTGTGTCTCTGCCTCTCTCTCTTTTTAGCTGTGTCTCTAGATAAATGAATAAATCTCTTATTCAGATTTATTCATTTATCTCTCTCTTTCTCTTTGTCTCTCTCTCTCTCTCTCTCTGGGTCTCTCATGAATGAATAAATAAAATCTTAAAAGGGGGGACGGAGAATCCCTGGGTGACTCAACGGTTTGGTGCCTGCCTTCGGCCCAGGGCCTGATTCTGGAGTCCCAGGATCGAGTCCCATGTCAGGCTCCTTGCATAGGGCCTGCCTTCTGCCTGTGACTCTGCCTCTCTCTCTGTCTCTCTCTGTCTCTCTGTCTCTCATGAATAAATGAATAAAATCTTTATAAATAAATAAATAACAAAAAGCTATGTGCAATTCTAGGGGAGACTGTACTTGTTCTAATTTTTAACTCTCCCATGTATCAGACTTCCTGTTACCTTAGTTACCTTTCAGAAAATCAGGGAAAGCTATTGTACATTTATTTTAACTTCCAGTTGTTTTGATACTGATATGTATGTATTCAGCAATATTTGAAAGCCTACAGAGTGCTAGATGCTGTTCTCAAGACCCATGTAAAACACTGGCTTAATCTGTTCCTTCATCTGCACTGTTTACTCTATACAAATTAGAGATGTGGGCCCTTTAAGAGCTGCTGTTAAAGGAGCTCTTTGGCCCAGGGAAGAAGACTCCATTGATTTACAGTTGCTCTTGAAATTGCAAGAGATTTATTCATTTATTTGATAAATTTCAAAAGGTACTGAAGGGTACAAAGTGAAAAGTCTCCCTCCATTCCATACCCAGTTACTCAGCATTAAGATATTTGTAACACCTTCTCAGAGGTATTTCCTTATATGAATGATAGCTCCATTATAGGTGATTCTTCGCATTTATGTTTTTCCCCTTAATATACAGTATATATTTTATTTTATTCTGTTTTCTTTTGTTTTATTTTGCTTATTAGAGAAAGACAAGAAAGCACAAGCAAGGAGAGGGAGAATTAGATTCTGCTGAGCAGGGAGCCGAGTGCGCAGGGTTCAGTCCCAGGGCCCTGGGATCATGACCTGAGCCCAAGGCAGATGCTTAACCAACTGAGCCACCCAGGCTCCCCAATATACAGTATATCTTAGAGGAAATTTTCACTTTAATATAAATGGAATTGTTTCACCTTTCTACTGTTAGTAAAAGACTATGCTGTGACTAAACCTTTTCTGCGGAGCCTATCTAAAGAGTATATTTCTTGTAGTGGATTATGTGGGGTAAAAAGATTATGCTTTGTAGTTTTGATATATATTGCCAAATTGCTTTCCAGAGATTTTGTAAGTTTTTTCTTCATACTCAACAGCAAATAAGGGTGGTCACAAAGTCTGTAAGCAGAGTTGAATTATAAACACTGAATGGACTATTTCTTTTACACAGAATATTTAGTGATGTTACATGTATTTAATTTGTCCTTGTTAACAGTGCACTAACACTATACATCCTTGCAGACTTGGTGCATTTTCTCAACTCTTGTTGATTGTCAGTTTGTTAGTTTAAAAGTGATGTCTGTAGTTTTCTCATTCCTCTTATGAGTGAGATTTATTTAGTATCTTTTTAGCCATTTGTACCTACTCATGATATTTTAGCTCTTCTGATGATAAACCATGGCATAGACAATTGGTGCTCCTCACCATGCTGTGTGTGTGTGTGTAAATGTGTAAAGGATGTGTCCCTGGAGGTTTTCCCAAGCATTATTGTCTTCCTTCCTGTGTAATTCATGTCTGGTATCCATATAGCAAAGGTGTTTATGACCTTAGAGAGAAGTTGATTATCTTGCTTAATTTAACAGATTTTTATGTATTTGTGCTGTATATAAGCTATGTATTTTCTTTAAAATTGTTTTATTTGGAGACAGATTCATTTCTATGAAACATGAATTGAAAAAGTTGCTTATTTTAGTTACCTTTTTTCTCCCCAATTAGTTGGTGACAAAGTTCCTGCTGATATAAGATTAACATCCATCAAATCTACGACTCTAAGAGTTGACCAGTCCATTCTCACAGGTAAGTACTATTTGTTGGAAAGTCCCTAAATGTTGAAGTCCCTGTTCAGACCCCTTGCTGAGTCAGTCAGCTCCTGCCCCCACTGTCCCTTTATGGGGTTTCATCTTAATCTTCTCCAAGATATTTATTTCTTAATGCTATAGAAATCAGGCTTTTTTTTTTTTTTTTCTTAGTGTATCAGATTTAAAGGTATTTTAAAAACAAACTTGGCTTTCATCCCATAAAACCTCTCTCTACTTTTAATTTTATAAAAAATTATCTTTCACCAAAAATCTATTGTGTTTACTTTCTTAAAAAAAAAAAAGTTACAAATTCCTATATTAGTAGAGGTAATAATATTAAGGTTGTTGCCTGTTCTGTGGAAAACGAATTAATTATTTAGTTCCATCCCCGGGCAGGAGAAAGTTTCCAGAGCTGTAATTTTTTTCATTGGAGGGATGCTAATCTTGCATCTAACATATTTTGCAATGATCAAATGTACAATTAACAAAAGTTAGCACCCCCCAAAATGGTGACTGTTTTACTGCCCAAAGTTTGCACACTTAGATTTGAGATTGGAAGATTTTTCCAGTTTTGTTTGATAAAGGCAGTGTTAGGGTGGAGGGTTCTTAGTCACTGGAAGTAAGGTGGTCAGAAGATTAACTTAAACACAATACTAACCTGAACTAAATAGAGTAAATAGAAAATCCAAAGGTAATCAAGATTTATCTGATTTTCAGTTTTGAAAAGCAGCTGAAGTCCTAGGAGGTAGTGCTCTGAGTAAACTGGGCTCTTTTATTGTTTCCTCTATGAATAGCTTAGTTACTGAAACTCCCTAGCAGCAACAAGCTAAAAGCTGATTGAGCCATAAAATGTTGGGAAACAGATTAGGTGTGGTGCATATAAGATTTTCATAGTGTGCCTACAGAAATAACTAGCTTTTAGACTTTTCATGAAATTTCTACAGTGGTTTATGTTAAACATATCGTAGTTTCAGGCTAGATTGAGGAACCAGGTTTGTTTCAGATATGGAGAGTGGAGTTGGCTACCTAAAATTTAAATGAACAGGGATCCCTGGGTGGCGCAGCGGTTTGGCGCCTGCCTTTGGCCCAGGGCGCGATCCTGGAGATCCGGGATCAAGTCCCACATCGGGCTCCCGGTGCATGGAGCCTGCTTCTCCCTCTGCCTGTGTCTCTGCCTCTCTCTCTCTCTCTCTCTGTGTGTGTGACTATCATAAATAAATAAAAATTAAAAAAAATAATAATAAAATAAAATTTAAATGAACAGCTGGAGCCATATTTCACATCACTCAGACCAACCCCAATTATATATTTCATAAGTGATGTTAAGTAAAGTTGAAACCAAGCTCAACAGGACATTCTAAAAGTTCTAAGAGAAGTAGTCCTTTATATTCCATGTGGTGTTTTTAGTACAACTGCTGGTTTCTCAGTTTTGTTTTCCTGAAACAATGTCTGATCACTCATCACCAATACAGGTATTTCTTTTGTTTTTTTTTAAAGATTTTATTTATTCATGAGAGAGAGAGGCAGAGACATAGGCAAAGAGAGAAGCAGTCCATGTAGGGAGCCCAGCGTGGGACTCGATCCCGGGATTCCAGGATCATGCCCTGGGCTGAAGGCAGGCGCTCAACCACTGAGCCACCCATGTGTCCCTCAAGTATATTTATTCTTAACACAATGAACGTACTAGATACATTATACATATAATGAGGAGCATCTATTGGGAAGCCTGTTTTTGTTCATTAATGCCAGACATGAGAAATGAAAATACTGCTTTAGAAATATCTGCACCGGGACACCTGGGTGGCTCAGCGGTTGAGCGCCTGCCTTTGGCTCAGGGCGTGATCCTTGAGTCCCACATGGGGCTCCCTGCGTGGAGCCTGCTTCTCCCTCTGCCTGTGTCTCTGCCTCTCTCTCTCTCTTTCTCATGAATAAATAAATAAATAAAACCTTAAAAAATAAAGGAATAAATATACTTGGACTTTTTTTTGAAGTGTTAGTGTGTATATGTAAGTTTACAACAAGTAAGCATAAATGTATATTCACAATATTAGAGTATAAAGTTGATACCTGAAAATAAACCAGATTTGAATAGTTATTCTGGGAAATAAAGGCAGTTGACTGGAATTTTATTTCAAAATTAAGTTTTAAAAAAATTAAGTTTATTTTGAAATTGTATTGATTTTAATCCTGACCTTCTTTGCTCTGAAATTAGTTTCTATTTCTAAATTTTACTAGTTTTCTCCTTTGAGCTAATTGGATCTTTTATCTCATTTCCTGAGAGTGGTAGTAGCATGAGTTGGATGAAGGCCCAGGCTCTAGGTGTGAATTGCAGAGACCTAACCATCCCTTCTTACAACCTGCTTAGGTGAGTCTGTGTCTGTCATCAAGCACACTGACCCGGTCCCAGACCCACGGGCTGTCAATCAAGATAAAAAGAATATGCTCTTTTCTGTAAGTACTTACATCAAATGCATTTTTATTGGGAGACATTCTCAGAGTTTAAAATCTGCAGGGTTTTAAGTTTGTTTATTTTTAGGTAATCTCTACACTCAGTGTGGGGCTTGAACTCTACAACCCCAACCTTTGAATCAAGTGCCCCGATGTCCGTTGTTTTAATTAGCAGGTTTTTGAGGAGGAATAAAAGATTAGGTCAAAAAAAAGATTAGGTCAAACATCTTTAAATTTTTTACCTATAAACCTAGAAAAGTAGATTTGTGTGGGAAAGGCTTATTAGCCTATAAAAGATGTCTAAATGATGTGGATGATACCTGTATGTAGTTCATAATAAAAAGGTGTGTGTTTAGAGAGAGACCAAATGTGGTATACCATTAATAATCGGTGAGGATGAAAAGTAAAATGGATGTTCATTGTACTACTTCAGTTTCTCTCTTAAAACTTTTTGAAATAAAAAAGTTGAGAAATTTATAGATTTTGCTTGTATGGTTCTTGTTTTTTAAGATTTTATTTATTTGAGAGAGCACAGGAGCAAGGGGGGAGGGCCAGAGAGAGAGGGAGAAGCAGGCTCTTGACAGGATGGGCTCAATACCAGGATCCCGGGATCACATCCAAGGCCGAAGGCAAACGCTTAACCATCTGAACCACTCAGGCACCCTGCTTGTTTGGTATTTAAAATGATATTTCAAGTGGTAGGTTTTTGTGGGTTAGTGTGGGAGCCTAACCTCTCATAGTAATAAGCAAAGTGCTATAGAATTACTTTGGAAATAATGAAATTATATCATGCCAACACTAGGAATTAAAGTGGGATGGAAAGAGTAGTGCATTTACTTGATTTCCTTGATTTTTTTTTTCTTTGAATACTGATGCTTGAGTTAAGATCCTCAAGGTAGCTCATGGTACTGGTTCCCCTGCTTATTGTGGGTGATCACAGTAGACGGGTTGAACTGTTGGAGCCAGCAGTAGAGAATGCTTAGGGTTGAGGGTCTGTATGGAGTTCAAAAAATCAGGAACACACAAGGGTTAGAGCACTGTTCAAGCCCAAAGTTAGTCTGCAAGCCACTTTCAGAATTGTGAATAGAGATTCCAGGGGGATCAGGGTAGAGCTGCTCTGGGTGAGTGGGGACCACATGAAATGAGAGTCAAAGAGAACTAAACCATGCCACCTGCTTTATCAAAGTCGAATGGCTGATTCTCTGAATAGCAGCCTGTAGGAAGCCCAATAGAATACAAAAGAGTTTGGGTGCTCTGGTCAAAACCCACACGAATCTGAGTTTGCTAGTCAGTGTTTATTTAAGTTGGGTGTGGTGTTAATCATATAACCAGTTTTCTCTACTTCTGTCATAGGGTACAAACATTGCTGCTGGCAAAGCCATGGGAGTGGTAGTGGCAACTGGAGTGAACACAGAAATTGGCAAGATCCGGGATGAAATGGTAGCAACAGAGCAGGAGAGAACCCCACTCCAGCAGAAACTAGATGAGTTTGGGGAACAGCTTTCCAAAGTCATCTCCCTGATTTGCATCGCAGTCTGGATCATAAACATTGGGCACTTCAATGACCCAGTTCATGGAGGCTCCTGGATCAGAGGTGCTATTTACTACTTCAAAATTGCAGTGGCCCTGGCTGTGGCAGCCATTCCTGAAGGTCTGCCTGCTGTCATCACCACCTGCCTGGCTCTTGGAACTCGCAGAATGGCTAAGAAAAATGCCATTGTTCGAAGCCTCCCTTCTGTGGAAACCCTAGGTTGTACTTCTGTTATCTGCTCAGACAAGACTGGTACACTGACAACGAACCAGATGTCTGTGTGCAGGGTAAGTGCGAATGACTTAAGACTTTGCTGGTGATGGTTATTGGTTCATCCTAAGAATATGCCCTTATGCCATCAAAATCTTAGATTTGTAATTTGATACCTTTTTAAGTGCTTTTAAAAAATAGGTTGTGTGTCTAGCCTGAGCCCAAGGTAATCTAGTGCCCCAGAGGAATTAACTAATTTCTAAAGTTAATTTGTGAAATAAGGGGTATCTGCGTGGTTGTTATGCTTATATTGGGGAAGGTGACTAGGCAGTCTGCAAATGTGTTAGGTGACTATGCTCCTTTTGTATTCCTGCTCCTCTGTCCCTGAGTGCATGTATGTTACTGGATCAGCCTTAAAGGAAGAGAATTCTATAGAACAGCTAGTTCTCTACCTACCTGCCTAGCTAAACTTGTAACTGGTATTTCCATAACACATTGAATGAGACATGCTTTCTTGAAAGGTAAATAATTGTCTTTAACTTGCCTTGTGGTGGGGGTCCCTGGGTGGCTCAGAGGTTTGGCATCTGCCTTCGGCCCAGGTTGTGATCCTGGAGTCCTGGGATTGAGTCCCACGTCGGGCTCCTTGCTTGGAGCCTGCTTCTCCTTCTGCCTGTGTCTCTGCCTCCCTCTCTCTCTCTCTCTCTCATGAATAAATGAATAAAATTTTTTTTCACTTATGTTTTTTAATCTTTAAAAAAAATAATAATAATAACAACTTGCCTTGTGGTTCATCCTTCCTTCCTTAGGTTGTTTTGACCATCATTTGGGGGATAAAATAAGAAACTATTTAAACTTTCCCTTAGTACTGGGTGTTATTCTATATGTTGGCAAATTGAACACCAATAAAAATAAATTTATAAAAAAATAAACTTGCCCGTAGAAAAGTAGTAACTACAGAAACACTGATATGTCTGGATTATGGTCTTTTCAACCACTTTGTACAAGTCAAAGTATAATTTTCCAGAAGGTATACAACTCATAAAAATATTGAGTGAACATTGATCAAAGATTCTGTTTGGATTGTCAAATAATGAGGGAATCAGTAAAACTGGTTATAAGAGCAGTTGAGGGAAGTATTCAACATCAGTGTAGAATTGCTATATATATATATTTTTTTTTTTATTTTAGATTTTATTTATTTATTCATGATAGTCACACAGAGAGAGAGAGAGGCAGAGACATAGGCAGAGGGAGAAGCAGGCTCCACGCAGGGAGCCCGATGTGGGATTCAATCCCGGGTCTTAGGATCGCGCCCTGGGCCAAAGGCAGACGCCAAACCGCTGCGCCACCCAGGGATCCCAGAATTGCTATATATTAGATTGCAAAGAGGTTAATATCCAATAAGGCAGTAAAACTCAGGTTATCTTTCCTACAGGACACATCCACAACTTCATGTAACATGAGCATTTAATAGTAAATAGCACAGTGGGGGATACCTGGGTGGCTCAGTGGTTGAGTGTCTGCCATTGGCTCAGGGTGTGATCCAGGGTTCTGGGGTCAAGTCCTGCATTGAGCTCCCCGCAGATAGCCTGCTTCCCCTTCCCCTATGTCTCTGTTCTGTGGGTCTCTCATGAATAAATTAATTAAATCTTGAGGATCCCTGGGTGGTTCAGCAGTTTGGCGCCTGCCTTCAGCCCAGGGTGTGATCCTGGGGTCCTGGGATCAAGTCCCACATCGGGCTTCCTGCATGGAGCCTGGTTCTCCCTCTGCCTGTGTGTCTGCCTCTCTCTCTCTCCTCTCTGTGTATTCTCATGAATGAATAAATAAAATCTTTAATAAAATAAAATAAATATAAATAAAATAAATAAAATCTTTAACACAGTGGAACGGGCTATATTTTTCTAGAATGCTACATCTTTGAATGAGCCTGTTAAAGGAATGCTTCTGAATGACATTGAAGGGACAGGTGGACATCCTCTTAGCCTTAGCTCTAGGTTTCGAATATTTTTTCACATTAGAATTTGATTTTCTCTTAATAGTTAAACCCTCTGAATCTTTATCTTGCTAAATTGAAACTCACGATGATTTTTAGATACATAATCCCCAGTCCCTACCCCACCCCCAAAAAAACACTGTAGTAGTCCAGCTCCCGACCTAGAATGAACGGACAGGTGTTTTGTCTCTTAAGTGGTAAGCTGCTAGTCTGTACTGGGTGTCACCAGAAGTGTAGGGTTTGACTTGGCTACCTAAGTTTTCATTCCTTGGAACCAAAAAAGGTTGCATAAATTTGGCTAATAGGTAGTTGGCAACTAATTTCGAACTGTGGTAGCAAATCAGATTTCAAACTAAGAATAAAACAGAGTCCGCAGTAAAAAATTTTTGTTTTTATATTTTTCCTTAACTGGTTTGATTTAAGATGTTTTCTTCTATGAAACCGCCTAGCCTGCCTCTTTGTTCTGTTCTCCCTCTGACAGAAAGCTGATGCTAATCAGTATTCTCCAGGAGGTTTCTTGCAGTGGGTTGCATAACTGCCCTTGACCTAGGAATACTTTCATCATGCAGTTCCTAAATGGTTTACTTGCTCACAATCTAAAATGCCTATGTGCATTCAGATTTACTTAATGTGGATTAGAATTCTGAATGTCTTAGAATATGTTGGACTTTGGGGATCCCTGGGTGGCGCAGCGGTTTGGTGCCTGCCTTTGGCCCAGGGCGTGATCCTGGAGACCCGGGATCGAGTCCCACATCGGGCTCCCAGTGCATGGAGCCTGCTTCTCCCTCTGCCTGTGTCTCTGCCTCTCGCGCTCTCTCTCTCTCTCTCTCTCTCTCTCTGTGACTATCATTAATTAATTAATTAATTAAAATTTTTGAAAAAAACCTTTAAAAGAATATGTTGGACTTTGATATAAACCTAGAGTTTCACTTTTGGGGGATCCCTGGGTGGCTCAGCGGTTTAGCCCCTGCCTTCAGCCCAGGGCGTGATCCTGGAGTCCCAGGATCAAGTCCCACATCAGGCTCCCTGCATGGTGCCTGCTTCTCCCTCTCCCTGTGTCTCTGCTCCCCCCACCTCCCCCGTGTCTCTCATGAATAAATAAGTAAAATCTTTTTTAAAACGGGGGGTAATATAGAGTTCACTTTTTTTTTTTTTTTTTATAGAGTTTCACTTTTTATAAACCATATCATTAAATGGCATGACAGGGGCTGCCCAGGTGGCTCAGCGGTTTAGCACTGCCTTTAGCCCAGGGCCTGATCCTGGAGACCCAGGATCGAGTCCCGCGTCGGGCTCCCTGCGTGGAAAAAACTAAGGCCCTAAGAAGTTAAGTGACATATCTGAGGGTCATGCAACTTCTAATAAAAGGCTTAAATTGGATTTTCTTATGGGAGAGATTGATAGTTAAGCCCAGTCCTCTCTCTTCCACTTAATAATTATATAACCTTGAGCACATGCTTTAACCTCTCTGGTCCTTTGTTCCTCTTCTGTAAAATGTCAAACATCTTTGGAAGGAGCCATTTGACAAGCTTCCTTTTTTAGGTGTTGTATCTGTTAGAAAAAATGTAGGCGTCAATGATCTTGCTGCATGTGACCTTGGACATGAATCTTTTCCTCATTTGACACCGGTTGTGTATGTTTGAACTAGAACCTTTTTTATCAGGTGTCATCACAGTTTTAAATCCCATTATACACTTTTTTAAAAAGACATTTTGTGTGTCTTGTTCATGGCCTTAGTTCTGTTCCAGGGTTGATTTGTATCTAAGTATACTTTTGAAATGAAGCTTTTTGGGCAACTGGCTAGCTCAGTCAGAGCATGCAACTCTTGATCTCAGACTGTGAGTTCAAGCCCCATGTTGGGTGTAGAGGTTCCTTTTCTTTTTTTTTTCAAGATTTTATTTAATTAAGAGAAAGAGAGCAAACAGAAGTAGGGAGGAGAGGGAGAAGCAGGCTTTCCCAGAGCAGGGAGCTCAACGTGGGGCTCGACCCCAGGACCCTAGCTAGGATCATGACATGAGCCAGAGGCAGATACTTAACTGACTGAGCCACCCAGGTGCCCCATAGAGATTACTTATAAAAAAAAAAATGAAACTTTTTGGGGACCCCTAGGTGGCTCAGTTGGTTAACTATCTGACTCTTGATTTCGGCTGTGGTCATGATCTCAGGATTGTGAGATCCTAGCTTCCAACTGGGCTCTACTTCTGCCCCTCACCCCCTGCCTCCTAAAAAAATAAATGAAGTTTTGGAATTTAAAAGTTAGTGAGGGCAGCCTGAGTGGCTCAGCGGTTTAGTGCCGCCTTCAGCCCAGGGTGTGATCCTGGAGTCCCGGGATCGAGTCCCACGTCAGGCTCCCTGCATGGAGCCTGCTTCTCCCTCTGCCTGTGTCTCTGCCTCTCTCTCTGTATGTGTCTCTCATGAATGAATAAATATTTTTTAAAATAAAAATAAAAAATAAAAGTGAAATTTTATATATATATATATATAGTGAATTTGTGAGGCACAAAAAGTTATTTTGAAATAAGATAACTGATTTTGTTACTGAATAGGAGTTGAGATGCTCTGAAAGATATGTTTTAAATTTTTAAAGCATTACATGGCTCTTTTTAACTTGAGTTTGATATTTTTTTAATTTATTGTAGAATGATTTGATATCCTTAATTGTTCATATTTCAGAGGGATTTTGATGTGATAAAATATAGTTAAAAGGCATTTTGTGTTTTATGAGGTTTTATAGTTTCAGTTTGCATAAAAACACAAATTTAAATCTGAGTCTTCTAAAGTGGGCTTCTGAATTATGATTGAAAAGCAAACCAAGGGGAAAAAAAAAACCTCGTCTTTAAGAAACTAGCTCATGTCACTTTATTCTATAAAATTAACAGTCCTTTTCTAAGTGTGCTTCTGTGTGTTTTGTCTTGGTAACATGAGTTCATTCAGCTCTGCAGCCTCCTGACTGTATACATGGGGTTATGGACCTTCATAGAAAATGAGCTATTGCCACAATAAAAATAAGTGGGAAGGAGGAGAGAAGTAATTTGTCTTATTTTACTCAGGGAGTGTTTATGCAGCTCTGAAATGTGAGTTTATTCTTCCCAGGCTTTTACTATTAGCTCTCAGGCAGGACTACCTAATACTACTTTCTCAGCCAGCCTTTTGAAATTTGGAATTCTGAGCACTCTGAAGAGTGCTACTGTGTCTATGGAATTGACTGCCCCAGAGTCCTCATAACTCACGTGTCATGAGGGTTGTGTTCTGTGTCTTTGGTGCCCTTTCTGCTGCTTATTCAGCACATTAGTGATGCTGTTTCTCAGACTCTTGGATGGATGCGGGAGGCGATCTTAACTATTTGAGTCTGGTTGGAATAAGGGAGAGCACTTCTGATGCTGAGCTTCAGTTCATGAGATTTGTTAAGATTGTTTTCCTCAAAGAGGAATGCTTTTTGTCAGAGCAAAGATGATTTTTTTTCTTCCACATTTTTATACCCTTTGAACACTCGTGCCTTTGTTCTGTAGATGTTCATTCTGGACAGAGTTGAAGGTGATAGCTGCTCCCTTAATGAGTTTACCATTACTGGATCAACATACGCACCTATTGGAGAAGTGTGAGTACACCTGCCTAATCATTTAAAGGATCCATTGTGGCACTTTGGTACTTTATAGATTGGCAGTGTATCTACAGATTTTTCTGAATGTGGCTCATGTTAGTTACTAGAGTAGTACTTTTTTTTATGCACACTTTGAAAAAGAAAACAGGGTATAAGTCCTACTTTTTTCATTTTTATTTAGCTCATCTGTGGAGCCCAGTTTTTCAAGGGGTGTTTCTGTTTGTTTTGTATTGATACTTATGGTGGAAGAATTTAATTAAGAACTTCTGGACTTTACTGATTGCTTCTTGATATCAAAGACACATTCTTTTATTGTCTCTAGTAGTATCAGATTTCTAAGAGCCATCACTCAAGTTCTTTGGAATATTTGCCAGGCTGTTGTCCACAAAACTATATAGCATAATGAAGTAAAAATCAATAGAGATGACCACACTGTTCTAAAAGTGTTTTCTTTTGATAGGCATAAAGATGATAAACCAGTGAAATGTCATCAATATGATGGTCTTGTGGAATTGGCAACCATCTGTGCTCTTTGTAATGATTCTGCATTGGATTACAATGAGGTAAGGCTCCGTATAAATGGGAAAGTAGACCTGGCGGTTCTAGTTCAAGGGTGGGGTGGGTGGAATGAAAATCCAGCCTTCCTTCCTCCCTTTGGAAAGTAAGGGTTCCTGGTTTTATTTCCTCTTTCCATTTTATCCAAGTCAGTGTGACCTAGCCAAAGAAAGCTGAGAGCCTTTCCTATGTCCTCTGACTGCTCACTGTAGTCATTTTCCTAAGAACCAGAGTGTACGTAGTACATTCTGCTTTGGTATGGCTACTATACACGAAGAAAACCTAGGAAAGGGCATGTTTTCCCGAAAGTATAGGGTATTTGTCTATTGTTTTTGCGGGGGTGTTTGTTTGTTTTTTTTTAAGATGAGGACTGTTATGTCCTTGATAAACTGAAGGTTAGAGGGTTGTTTTGATGACAATAAAATTTAGCCAACAGAAATCCTCTTTCCCTTCTTTTTTACTTATATAATAATATGCTGGCTTCTATCTAAAAGATAAGGCAGTCCCCAGCAGAACCCTGGCGTGAACTCTGTAAAATGGTAACACACACTGCCACATGCTCTTTGTAAGCTCTGTTTGAATTAATATTGTGACTAGTGGCTTCTCATAGTTAAAGGAAATAAAAAGCCTAGTTATAGGGGCACCTGGGTGGCTCCGTGGTTGAGCATCTGCCTTTGGCTCAGGTTGTGATCCTGGGGTCCTGGGATCAAGTCCCACATCAGGCTCCCCACAGAGTGTCTGCTTCTCCCTCTGCCTGTGTCTCTGCCTTTCTCTCGTCTCTCATGAATAAATGAATAAAATCTGTAACAGAATGACTTAGTTATATTAGAATAAGATAATGTGCTTGGAGTATATTTTTAAGTATGTGTCCTGTGTTCCAGAGTCAGATAAAAATGGCCCCTAGAAGAATGATGTAGTGAAGGAGAAAGTTGTCCTCTGATGGGAAGTCTTTATTAATGAAAACCTTATTTACTACTTTTACACTTTCTATGCTTTTAACCAATACAGGCGAAGGGTGTGTATGAAAAAGTTGGAGAAGCTACAGAGACTGCTCTCACATGCCTAGTAGAGAAGATGAATGTATTTGATACCGAATTGAAGGGTCTTTCTAAAATAGAGCGAGCAAATGCCTGCAACTCGGTCAGTATTTAAGCTTGGTATATTGTCCATGCTGCCCCTTCTTGCTACCCCCTCTCATAGACAGCTAAGATACATGTACCTGATCTCCTTAAACTTGTGGCATCTCCTTCCTCACATTCACTCTCAAGTCCAATGATTTGGCTATCTAAAAAAAATAGGAGGGATCACTAGATATTTTCCAACACAATTATCCATGCCCCCAAGGTCTGCCTTCTCAGAGCTCCCAATGTGGGAGCGCACGGTCCTTGCTCCCAGCAGAGCCAGGCTGCTCCTCGCACAGTGAGAGACCCACCCTCTCTCCTATACTCTTACTCCCAGATCTTTATCAGCACAGGATGAATAGTAGTATGGTTTTTATCATAAAACTTTCTTTTGACTTTATTTCCCCCTTTAGCACCCTGCTTTTCTCTTCTAGTAAAATTTCTCAAAGCAGCCATCTTAATGTATTCTCTTGTTTCACTTTTCCTGTTTTCTCGAACCCATTCCGCTCGAGCTATTTAAGCATTTTGGTGAACACACCAAGTCTCAGGCTGTGAAAGGGGCTTCAAGACCAGCCAGTCCAGTCCGGCACTTACAGGCAGGAAAAGTGAGGCCTTCTGTGACTTAGTGCAGTCTCCCAGGGTGAGGCAGAATTAGACTTATGCTCTAGTATCCTTTTTTGCATCATTTGTCTCCTTTATAATAACCATCCTGAGGATGCAAAACTCACACCAGAATTAAGGATATAGATTTCCGCTAAGTGTGTCAGCTCACAGCTCACAACTAGCGATCATAGTCACTAGGGCCTGGGGCGGGTCCTATGGCATCTTGCTCCAACAAAGGTGGCTTCCATAACACAGGAGAAGTCCAGTCCCCTTGTTTCTGAGAGAGCTCACCCCCTGACGTCAGCCTGGGGTTGGGTGGTGGGCCTGGCAAAGCCACACTGCCTGACTGCTCTGTTATTAGTTGGTGTGACTAAGTCCCTCAGAGGCAGCTTTAGCTTCACAGAGACTGAGGGTTAGAATTGTTTGATTCTAGATCTATAACTACTTGATGAAGGGAAACAAGTAGTATTATGGAGCTTGAAAGTGGTACGTTAACTGTCAGAATGACCACAAATAAGGGTATGGCTCTCTGTTCTCTCATCTGCAGACTAATAAGCATTTTCTTGCTCCATGGCTGCCTTTGCCTCATTTTTTGTCTGCAGCAGAGGGGGTGGTGTGTATGTCAGAAACGATGGTCATGGGGCTCCTTCACTGAAAGTTCCCAGACCTGATCCCATGCCAATCCCCAGCCCCCAGAAAGGAGAAGTGTGTTAAAGGTGAAATGGGGGCAGCCCAGTGGCTCAGTGGTTTATTGCCGCCTCCAGCCCAGGGCCTGATCCTGGAGACCAGGGATCAAGTCCCATGTCAGGCTTCCTGCATGGAGCCTGCCTCTCCCTCTGCCCCTCTCTCTCTCTCTCTTTCTCTCTCTCTCTCTCTCTGTCTCTCTCATGAATAAATAAAATCTTAAAAAATAAATAAATAAAGGTGAAATGGGCCTAGTGAACCATCTGGAAATAACTCCTGCTCTGGACCATGCTAATACTGGAAGAAACGGCTTTGTGTCTGTGCCTGTCCCTCATATATCTGGTACCTGCCTGGGTCCACACCTTAGAATCTCTACATGTTCCTTCAGTCTTCCTAGAGCATTTGGTACAACAAATGCTGGAAACTAAACACATAATATATGCAGTTGAGGTGATGCAGAATTCAGTAATGGTGTTTTTTTTGTGTTTTGTTTTTGTTTTTTTTTTTGCTTGAGGCCGCTCTGGCAAGAGGGTGGCTATAGTCCATCCACCCACCCTGGCATAGAAGCCACAGACATCAGTCCACTCATCACTGCCCACACTGGATGTGGGGGTTCTTGGGGATTTCTGCAGCTGTCATTAGCTTAATGTCTGAGTGGGAGGTAGGAGAAGATCAGGGTAATTCAAATAAAGGCAGAAAACCATAAATCATTTCAGTGGATACAGAAAAGCCATCTGATAAAACTTCTGTTCATGATGAGAATTCTGCAAATTTCACCTTCAAGCTGATGGTGCATTTACACAGAGCCTATAGTAATGTCATACTTAATAGAAACAGAAAAAGTTCTACTTTCCCTGTTTCTATTCAGTATTGTACTGGCAGCTCCAGTCCATGCAGTAAGGCCAGAAAAGTCAAAAGTATAAAAATCAGAAACAAGAAGTATACACCGTAGGTAACGCGGTTGTATACACGATGCAGATCTGACAACGTCTCAATCTGAAGGGTACTTTATAGTCGTCATTTACCCAAGCTGTTGCTCTCTCCATCCCTGAAACATTCCCTCCCGGGCCCTCTGCAGACTCCCTTGGCTGAATTGTCCATCTCCCACCAGGGGTAGGGAGACCCCAGGGCCCATCCTCCACCTTCCCTGTGTGCAGTTAACTCCCATGAGGTCTTTGGTCACCGTGCTAGAGTGAAGAGTGGTGGCCGCTGGCTCCCTGAAGCTCTTCAGAATAAAGAAAACAGCAGCTCTTCCAGGTACTTAGTAGCCACACTGGACAGCCACATGAGTAGCTCTGATCGAACATTCCCACCATGGTGGGAACTTCAGCAGTGCTCTGGACCACCTATTTCTGCCCCCAGTGGCCATGACTTCTTGGATTATTTGTACTAAGTGGTGTTCCTTATCCCCTGCTAGCTAATTCTTAATGCAACTGCCAGACCTTGAAACCTCCCTTGTCTTCTTCCATTTTCACTTGTTATAAAATGTCATGAAGTGATTCTTAACATTCTATAACCAGTTTCTCACCTCTTTTTCTTGTAAGTTTTTCCAGCTGCTCAGCGTGGAGGCTCCTTGAGTACACCAGGTCATGCCAGCCTGTACCTCTGTGCTCTTGGCTCAAATAGCCCTCCTGTTTTTACTCAAACATCCCTTCGGTTTTTGCTCCTGTTTCTTCTGACCATTTATGTAAAATTGCAACCTGAACATACAAATTTTCCATCCACCTTCCCTGCCTTATTAAAAAAAAATTTTTTTTCGGGCAGCCCCAGTGGTGCAGCGGTTTAGCACTGCCTGCAGCCCGGGTGTGATCCTGGAGACCCAGAATTGAGTCTGTCCGGCTCCCTGCATGGAGCCTGCTTCTCCCTCTGCCCCCCCACCCCACCCCCATGAATAAATAAGCAAGAAATCTTTAAAAAAATTTCCTCCCCATAGCACTTTGTTTACATTCTAGTGCGTCTTTCCCAAACTAGAGGGCATGTATAAGCTTCAGGAGGGGGAGAATTCCACTTGTTTTTGTTCATTGTCTATTGCTAAATCCCCAGTGCCTGTCAGGTAGTAGTTGCTTAGTGAATACTCAGAAACGGGCATCTAGTAGCATTCCACGTTTGTTGTCTTATAGGTCATTAAGCAGTTGATGAAAAAGGAATTTACTTTGGAGTTTTCACGTGATAGAAAATCAATGTCAGTTTATTGTACACCAAACAAACCGAGCCGGACTTCGATGAGCAAAATGTTTGTGAAGGCAAGTACGGCACATTGCAGTTGTGATATTCTCACCAGGATTAACATCCTGGGTGAGCCCAGTAAATAAGATTGTTGACCTCAGTCTGTAACATTTCCAGGGGGCTCCTGAAGGTGTCATTGACAGGTGCACCCACATTCGAGTTGGAAGTACTAAAGTCCCTATGACCCCAGGCGTCAAACAGAAGGTCATGTCTGTCATTCGGGAATGGGGTAGCGGCAGCGACACACTGCGGTGCCTGGCCCTGGCCACCCACGACAACCCTCTGAGAAGAGAAGAAATGAACCTTGAGGACTCTGCCAACTTTATTAAATATGAGGTTAGCTGATGCAAAGTTTCTTCCCCCACGCCCTGCACATTCATTGTGTTCAAACAGTGCTCCTTCAGTAAAAGGTCAAATGAGTCTTGCTTTTGCCAAGAAAAAGGTGTGGTTATTTGTTTTTCTGCAGGTCAGATGCATCACCATTCCAATTTAGCTTGCTGCTTCCAACACGTGCAGTTAACAGTTTAACACAGGTCTCTTACCTTCAGGGTGGAACCCTTTAGACTTGAGCTAAAGAAACTTGTAAAGCCTATTCTGCAATTCCCATGTAAATGAAGATGTTTTTTAAATTGGGAATGTTTTTTAAACATTTGTTAGTTATTAAAGGTCAAAATATCCAAGTTGAGAGATTTCTCCTTATCTGCTCATAGGAATCCTTCCTCCCAGGTATGTGCCTTCCTGAAGCACTGCCTGGAAGGAGTAAGGCTAATTTTGGCACTTGGGCCACTAGAGTAGCCACCACTAGAGTGCTCTTAGTCCTTGGTAGGTGTTTTTCCTGATTTCAAAGGAGGATTGTCACCAGAGGTAAAGGATGATTTGGTCACAAGAATGCAGTATTTCATCCTTTCCGATTAATTGGAATTCATATTCATACTATTCCTCAGTGGATTTATATCTGTATGAATTTTAATCTTAGAGAAGAGTCACCATTACATAATTTATCATAAGAAGACGCAGAGACCTTTCCTCTTAGTGTGTGACTGGCCATTGTTGACACTAAGGAAAAGACTGGAATGTCCTGTTTAAGCACAAGGTGATTCTTTTGCTGTAGACCAATCTGACTTTCGTTGGATGCGTGGGCATGCTGGATCCTCCAAGGATTGAAGTGGCCTCCTCTGTAAAGCTGTGCCGGCAAGCAGGCATCCGAGTCATTATGATCACAGGAGACAACAAGGGCACGGCGGTGGCCATCTGTCGGCGCATTGGCATCTTTGGACAGGACGAAGATGTGACGTCAAAGGCTTTTACAGGCCGGGAGTTTGATGAGCTCAGTCCTTCAGCCCAGAGGGATGCCTGCTTGAATGCCCGCTGTTTTGCTCGAGTCGAACCTTCCCACAAGTCAAAAATTGTAGAATTCCTTCAGTCTTTTGATGAGATTACAGCCATGGTGAGTACCTTTGGGCTCACACTACACAGACACAGCACATTGTGATTTTTGACTGTTAAATTTTTAGTACCAGCTCCCAGATTTGGAATATCCTGATTTCGGTCACAATCAGGGTTCTTTGTCTAGGGTTCTACCAACCCATAGTTGGCATGCTGTGTGTTACCTGCAGGGAAGGCTCTAAAGATGTAGACGTGTGCCTTCTGAGTCATTTGTGGAGAAATACATGGTGACACCCAGTCTTTGTCTTGATTAAAGTATACAGTTTTCTAAAAATTAAGAGAACTCATTTGTGTTCTATCACCCAATCTTCAGATAACCCTACCTGAAATTAGATGGTACTGGTCAAGCATTAAAGCTGCCTGTTGGTGGGGCATTTCCAGTATTTTTCCTCTAGTGTGATTCTTCACCCAGACACATTCATGTTTTGTAATATTTGCTTTCTGTTTATAAAACCTTAAGAAAAAAAGATGTTACTTGAAAGCAGATATTACAGATACACTTCCTTCCTCTTCTCCTCTCCCAGAGGGAACCACTGTTCTGAATTCAATGTTGGGTGTTTAGTAAGCTTAAAAAACACCCATGGAAATGATAGCTTTGTAGACAGTATTTAGTATTTTTACATGTTTGTGACCTTTGTAAATGGCATGTTATGGTTTCCACCTTTTTGCAGTCTACACCTATTCTGAGATTTCTCTGGGTGGATGCGAGTGCTGCATCGTAACTGCCATGTGGGTGGTTTTGAGTTTTGTTTGGTAAAAAAAAAAAAAAGTCATAGAGATGATTTTTTTCATAGAGATGAATTTTAAAGTCTTCTTTGTTTCATTTCCCAGGTTAAGAGTGTTTTGTGATGCCACTTTGTAAAAATGATAGTTCACTATGTCTGTGCCCAGAGGCCCCCAGCTCCATTCCTACCCCTTGCTTCAAGATGGCTGAGCCTTTTTCAGGGATGTGTGTATGAGGTGGCGGCAGGTCTGTGTAAACCACTTCTCATGTTCCTTTTCAGACTGGGGATGGTGTGAATGATGCTCCTGCCCTGAAGAAATCGGAGATCGGCATTGCCATGGGCTCGGGCACAGCAGTGGCTAAAACTGCCTCTGAAATGGTTCTGGCAGATGACAACTTCTCCACCATCGTGGCTGCTGTCGAGGAGGGGCGGGCAATCTACAACAATATGAAGCAGTTTATCCGCTACCTCATCTCCTCAAATGTGGGGGAGGTTGTCTGGTGGGTCCCTGTGAAAGATCCCTTGTAGTCCTTGGTCTAAAATCAGGCCTTGGGATGACCAGTTTTTCAGATTATTGTTCATATGGCAGCAGCTTTGGTCTTTGGTGGGAAGGTAGAGGTTCTTCCCACCCGAGAGGGCTGTCCTGCAGCTACTCTGATGTGTAAAGGATGCTCTCAAAGATAGAAATGAGTTTAACTATATAAAGTAACATAAAATTCTTGGTTTTCTAACATTTTACTTTAACTCGAAATTAGGACAAATGTTTTATGGTGGCCAGAAAGTAAGTTCAAGCAGTCACTGTTATTGTCCATTGATTTTTATTTATTTATTTATTATTTATTTATTTATTTATTTTTCTTGTGGAGATGAAGAACGTGCTAATGGTATATAAGTAGTTTCCAAAATAATCTGGGGTCTCTTTCTTTGGGTGGAAACAGTATTTTCCTGACGGCAGCCCTTGGATTCCCTGAGGCTTTAATTCCTGTCCAGCTGCTCTGGGTCAATCTGGTGACAGACGGCCTGCCTGCCACTGCCCTGGGGTTTAACCCTCCTGATCTAGACATCATGAACAAACCACCCCGGAACCCGAAGGAACCTCTGATCAGTGGATGGCTCTTTTTCCGTTACCTGGCCATTGGCTGTGAGTACAGTTTTTATATTGTGTTTTGTTTTGTTAAGATTTTTATTTATTTATTCATGAGAGAGACAGAAGCAGAGACATAGGCAGAGGGAGAAGTGGGCTCACTCTGGAGAGCCGGATGCGGGATTTGATCCCAGGACCCGAGATCACAACCTGAGTCAAAGGCAGATGCTCAACCACTGAGCCACCCAGGTGCCCCTATATCATTGATTAAAAAAAAAAAAAAAAAGTTCATGAGCCAAGATGTTGTAAATTCATCCCTTAAAACCACTTTTGTATCCCTGTATTATGTTAGCAAAAAATGGAGTTTAATAAACCATATACCACTTTACAGGAAAATTAGTTGTTTTAGTTATCCTTGTCATTCCTTAGGCTGTTATGAGATTTTGAGATTTAACCTAAAGGGCAAAGGGATACAGGGGTATCCCTGAGTCGGGGTCAGGCCTTATATCACCAAGCTATGAAACTAAGCTGCATTCCTCTTAAGTAGAGCAGGGAGGAGATGTGTGTTCATCCGCAGTGCTTGGGAAACACACGGGAGCCCCAGCCACAGGTCAGGTTCTATATACGCCATCTCTGTAGACCTTGTTCTCCTGTCCCAGCTGTGGGTTCTTATCCTCACTTTAGAGCATAGGAAATGAGGCCCAGAGAATTAAAATAACTGCCCTGGGGTTCTATAGGAAGGTGGGTTGTTTATTTAATACGTTCATAGGATTTAAAATTCCAAAAGCACTCTGTGGCATAAAGTGAGAAGGTTCTCAGCCAGTCATTTCCCCTCCAACACTGAATTTCTCTTGTACCCTCTGGAAGTATTCAAGCAAATAGATCTATTCTATACACTTACTTTCCTAAGTATTGGTGTGCTATACGTACATGTGTGCTGAACCCTATCTTTGTGTATTTCTTCCTATTTTGAGGGAATTGCCATGTCATTGTCTATATAGCTGCCCTCAGCTGCCTCCTGTTCTATTGTAATTGCTGAGTTGGAGTGTGAACGCGTGCATTTTGGTAGATGCTACCCACATTGGGACCATCTTTGTGGTGTCAAGTCCCTGTGTTCTCTACTGCCCTGTTGCTCTGTAATAAACTTGATCAAATCAAAACTAATTGGTTAGGGAGCAGTGGGTGCGGTGCGGTGGTTCCACAGTCGGCTTCGGGCTCTGGCATGTTGTTTGCGTGCTGCAATAACTGCTCTGGTGGCATTTCCACAAAAAGGATCTGCCAGGCCTTTGATGGAGCAGATAAGGGTATAACTGGGGGCATCATTTTCCCTAAGTCATGGGTGGTATGATCTGGTCCTCCAGCACAGCAAGGTGCTCTGTGGAGGACATGTTAGCCCCCAGGTAGGGGGGAGGGGCCTGGCTAGCGTAAAGATCCAGCCAGTTCCCATAAGGGCTTTTTCTCCCAAATGCTGGAAGAAAAGTTGCGTAGTTTTTCTGTACTGCAGACACCCCTCCTTGCAAACCCACCATCTAGCTGCTTTGGCTGATATGAGTGAGCAGTTGCTAGTGGCAGCGGCAGACTCTCCTGTACCACAGACGTACCAGATCTCCTCTCTGCTGGAGAGTGGCCCCCAAGGTGGCACATGCAGTGAGAGCTGTGGGCTGTAGACCCCGCCTGTGTCTCTTTCCAGGTTATGTTGGCGCTGCTACCGTGGGTGCTGCTGCATGGTGGTTCATTGCTGCCGACGGAGGACCAAGAGTGTCCTTCTACCAGCTGGTATGTGTCTGCCTTTTTTCTATCTTAGAGGCAAAGTGTTACAAGGTTGTCTTTGTGCTTTTTGTGGTTAGGTGCCTACCAAATAATCCTAATGCTCAAATAATAAGCAATTGCATCCAAAATTATTCTGAAGGACCAGGGCTTCTCTGGGAGATGGGGTGAGACCTTGTGTGGGTCTGTGTTCTGGGCTTCCTGTGGAACAGGCCATGGACCTTGGAAATGTACTTGGCTCATCAGGAACTTAATTGGGCATTTGTTGCAGAGCCACTTCCTACAGTGTAAAGATGACAACCCGGACTTTGAAGGAGTGGATTGTGCAATCTTTGAATCCCCGTACCCGATGACAATGGCGCTGTCTGTTCTAGTAACCATAGAGATGTGTAATGCCCTCAACAGGTCAGTGAGTCCTCAACAAGCTGGGGCAAGAGCTCCGCCAGCTAGCGCACTGGGGAACTGGGTGTCGTGGTTTATAGATGATTGCAGAGAAGCTCCTCCCTCCCAGAAAGAAAGAAAGAACAAGCAGCACCAGTTTTAAAAGCTTCAGTCGTCATCACCTCCAGGAAGTAGTGGGAGTGCTTAACCACATGTTCCTTATGAGACAGTGGGGGCCAAAAATAGGGCCTTCAGTGCCCACAGGGAAGGCACTCTTGCCTTTCAGCAGCAAGACAAATGGTATCAGCCAATTAAGCCAGTGATAAAAATGGAAATTTTGAAATAGCATCAGCGTCAAGGGCAATTGAGAGCAGCTTTGAGTCCATTGAAATGGAGTCTGCTGTGCGAAGCCTAGATTTTAAATTGGAAGTTTGTCCTACATCTAAACATTCTTCCTTTAACTTTGCCACAGTAGAAACTTCACTCGGTAGAATTAGGTCAGTGGGCAATGCCAGATTAGCTGTTGCCTCATTGAACATCATTCAAAACAGTTTTGGGCACTCGTGACAAAGGCCTTTGCCTTCTGGGTCTGCACATCTCATGTACCTCTCTTTGTCCTACAGCTTGTCCGAAAACCAGTCCCTGCTGAGGATGCCCCCCTGGGAGAACATCTGGCTGGTGGGCTCTATCTGCCTGTCCATGTCCCTCCACTTCCTCATCCTTTACGTGGAACCTTTGCCAGTAAGCGGTCGGGGGCCACAACTGAGGCTGGGGCCTAACTACCTGTCCCACAAGTCTGGGAGCTTGACAGAGCTTTTTTTGTGTTTTAGCTTATTTTCCAGATCACACCGTTGAATTTGACCCAGTGGCTAATGGTGCTGAAAATCTCCTTGCCTGTGATTCTAATGGATGAGACACTCAAGTTTGTGGCCCGCAACTACCTGGAACCTGGTAAAGAGTGTGTGCAGCCTGCCACCAAATCCTGCTCGTTCTCGGCATGCACCGATGGGATTTCCTGGCCATTTGTGCTGCTCATAATGCCGCTGGTGATCTGGGTCTATAGCACAGACACTAACTTTAGTGATATGTTCTGGTCTTGACTGACAGTTTTACATAAAGAAGATGTTTAACTTAATCAATTAATTTTTTTATTGTTTAAAGCAACTGTCTATTTCTGCTGAATTTTCACATGAACATATTGGCTGGTGAAGGAGATTTCATACTCTAGATTTTTTGTTTTGCTTTTCTGACTCCAGTGGGGCAAGATTTTCCTTTTTTATACACATAATTAAAGTGTCCATTGACATGTACAGAGAACTAACACTATTTTATGCAAATATTTTTTTGTAGATGAAAAAGCATGTACAGTGTTCTGTTTAATACTCATCCTTGTATAAAAAAATATAGTTGAGCCAGCAGACATTGTCAGCAAATTAATTGGCAGCAGATTTTAGGAAATGAATGTGTGTGTTTTTTTTCTAAAACTAAATAGCATGTATTGTGTTTTTGCATGATCATCTGGATTTAATCTGAGATCACAGTCTAATTTTTATTCATAAGCCAATTTTTCTGCACTGGGCAGAGTACTGCTACCTCAGTCAGTATTTTTTGGTTTGCCACCCCCTCACCCCCCAGCCCCTGTTCACTCCCACCCCCACCCCCCCACCCTGCTCGGCTGCTTCTCCTGTAGGGTTCCGATGGTTCTGTTTACATCAGTCTTAACAAGAGGTATGCCTGTTCTCGCTTGTGCAGAAAACATTGTTCCAGATTCAATCGACTGGGTTCATGTCCCCCCATGTAGTTTTTAAGGTTATTTATTTAAATGTCTAATGTATTTTATTGTAACAGACATTGTTTTGCCAACATTGCCTATTTCAGTGGCACTTCACAATCTAGTTTAAAAAGGAAAATAAAACATTTTAAATGGACAGAAAAATAACTGTCTTGTTTTTAACTTTTAAGTGGCTTAGCTTGAACTATCAGATGTGTTCAATTTTCTCTTAAGTTCTTAGCTCAGAACTTGAGTTTTACTGTGCTCGAGGGGAAGGTGAATTGTGTTCTGCTGCATAGGTAGCTGTAGGAATTAATGTGTAGGCGCCTGTTGTCACCCATGATACTTTTTTTGCAAGTTTCTGCTGGCCTGTTTTAGCCTGGTGTAGAGAACATAAGGGTGTGTGTGTGTGTGTGTACGTGTGTGTGTTTTTGTAAAAATCTGTAAATAGCACATGACCAAATGAACATATTGTATAGAACTATTTTTATTTGAATGTGGCACTAATGAACACCATGGTTACTATGATAAATGTTTGTGCATGTTCGAGATCAGTCTTACCAACAGTGTGTAAGTCATTAACTGTCCTAACTATGGTGTTTTCCTCCAATGCCTTCCAACATCCATCAACTAACGTGAGTATTCCCTAGAATCCTGATGCTTTAGCCTAAAAGTGACTGCCACCGAGTGAGCTAGCTGTGTGACACTAACGAAAAAGCCCCTTGTGTCATGCACTGCTGTGCTCTGTGGCTGTCTCCGAGAGCAGCAAGCATATGATGTGTGGTACCTGTGCACACGTGGGGTGGGTTAGCTGACCCGAGGTGTGATGCCTTTAGACTCCACGGACAGGGACTCAGCCGGATGTTGATGAGGGCCTGGTAAGAGAGAAAACTTGTTTTGCTTTGGTCCAGCTGACAGGCTGAGGGAATGCTGCCTTTGCTAATGCCAAGATGAGGATTCTCAAAAACTTGTGGTTCTTTGGTGTTTACTAGCTACAAGGACTCATCCCAAACCTTGCTACCTTGTTCAATAAAAAGTAAAATCCTAGTGAAAGCAAATAATTGAACCAGCGATTTCCTACATCCATAAGTTTGTCTCAAATAGGCTTTTTTCACCTTTTGGGTCCTCTTTTGCATCTGAGACTTGTCTTCTCTTTCTCCAGGGTACATTATAGCCCAGTTATTAGGGCATGGCTCTGCTAGCAGCCAACCAACCTAGTCATGAGCCAGAGTTGAAGGAGGCCTAGGCAGCAGCTCCCTCCCTGTGGGGTCTGTTTTTGTGAAGGGACTGGGGCCACCCCTACGGTGTAATAGAAAGGCTCGGTGTTTGGGGAAAAGTTCATGGGTATCAAGCAGGGCAGGGGGCTGTAAGTCCCAGCCTGACACCCTGATGCCACTGAGGAAGGGGGGCTGGTTTGTTAGGCAGAGAACATAGCAGGGAGGAGGGTTGGTTTTGCTGCTTTTGGCATTAAAAAGATGCGGGTCGAGTGACAAATGCAAGACATGCACGTTGACTGCAAACCAAGGCAGGATGTCGAGCTCCCAGGTGTGCTGTTCAGTGGAAACCAGACTTACCCAACAGTCCGTTCCTCATTCAGTTCCTTGATGCCTCAACAAAACAAGCTGAATGTGGTTTGCTGCTGTTGGAGACACGCAAGCCCCTAGAGGAGCCTGAATCGGTTGTTGTCTGTGGCTTCCCATCTTCAGGCCCACAGAGGCGGCTTGGGTACCTAATGCCTTCAGCCCGGGCAGCTGGGAGCACCCCCTTGTCGGTTCTGCTGAGAAACATGCCCCCTTGAGCACCTCACGGCAACCGTACTGTTGTGGACACAAGCCTGGCCTCAGGCCTCCTGCACTGAGGGCCACGTGCCCAGACCCTCACCCGGCACCTGCAGGAAGGCACAGGCAGCCTCTGCTTTTGCCACCATCAGGACTAGACAGGGCAGTGTCCTTTACAGACTCTACCAAAACCTGTTCGCGTTCCTGCTGATGGGCAGGTAGGCCTTGCACAGCTTTTTCGATAGGGCTTTCCTAGAAGACGGTGATCTCCCCTGTCCCCACACTGGGAGCCCGCTCCACCACTCATTTGGCATCTGCACAGAGCAGGTGACCTGTTCCTGCAGAGCAAGCTGCCTGAGCTCCCAGCCAAGCAGGGCAAGTGCCAGCCTCCCCCACAAACAGCTGCTACCACATCACCCTCAAACCTCGGGGCCTGAATGTCCTTGAGGTGGCAGACGTCAGGAATAGAAGACCACAAGCGTTAGCTCAGTGTCCTACCGCCCAGAGCCGGAGCGGTCTGCAGTACCCACGTCATCTGTTGCCTTTTTAACGTAACCACCAGTTTTGCCAAAGCCCCCACCATGCAGCTAACAGCGACAATGGTAATCCCCAGCCTTTCCTCTTCAAAGAGGGTGGTGATGAGAGCAGCCCCTCTTCTAGGACTGGGCAGGGCTAGCCCCCTGGGAGGGAGGCGGGGAGGGAAGGGAGAGGGAGGAGCCAGAGGCTTCACACTCTGCCACACTGCTCACCTCTCCTTCACCTTCTTTACCATCTGCACTGCTAACCAAGAACTTACCCTCCTCTTGCCCATCTCCTGCTATTACATCTGAAGCAATTATGTGTCTGCCTGGTGGGGTTCTTCTGTGAGCCAGGGTGGCCTTTGCTCTCTAGCTGGATGACACGAAGGGTCTGTTGCCAAGCCAGTACTTCTAGCTGCTATCCTATGTAGGCAGTGCCTCAGGGACAGTTAATCAGAAGTGCTGGTCTTGAAATCTTACAAGATCAAACTGTATATTCCTTCTCACTATTCCTTGTCACTATTGATCTTAAGTAGTTATTCTAACATTTCTTCCCCATAATTCATAAAGCTGATTTCCTCTCTCTTTCCTTTTCAGCAATACTGGAGTAACTGCTTCCTAAACCATTTTGCAGAAATATAAGGGTGTTCGGTTGCGTGCATGTGCGTTTTTAGCAACACATCTACCAGCCCTCTGCATGATTGATGTTGGGGGAAAAAGAAAAGTAGAAAAAAAGTCCCCAACTCATTGTGTGTTATGTGGAGGAAACGTGTATTACCAACGGGTTTAGCTTTTAAATCAAAATAATAATTACAAATGTACAACTTAGCTTAATGAATCAGAAAGCCTCTCCAGAGAACTTTGGTTTCTTTGCTGCAAGAAGAATGAGGTTCCAAAACCTTATCTAAGAACTTAGAAGCCATCAGCCAAGTCTCCGTGTTTCTCTGTGCAAAATGTCATAGTTTATATAAATGTACAATATTCAATTGTAATGCATGCCTTTGGTTGTAAGTAGCCAGATTTCTCTATGGTGTCATTTAAACATGCTACTTTTTAATTGGCCCTGTACAGTTTGCTTATTTATAAATTTATTGAAAACACTACAGGTGTTGAAAGGTTAGAATGTAGGCCTCCAGTTCATAACTTCAGTTATTTTTTTTTTGAGTGTGCAAACAGCTATTTTGCACTGTATTAAATGTAACTTATTTAATGAAATCAGAAGCAGTAGACAGATGTTGGTGCAATACGATATTGTGATGCATTTATCTTAATAAAATGCTAAACGTCAGTTTATCACAAGCATGTTTGACTTTAGACTGTAAATAGAGATCAGTTGTCTATTTCTGTGCTGGTAACAAGCATTGCACAGACATGGTTTCAGGTAAATAAATCTATTCTACGATAAGTTCACAGTGTGGTGCTGACTGTTCTCCGGTGGGAGGAATGGGTGATGGGCACTGAGGGCCTCCAGCCCTGTACCCTAAAGGGTTTTGCTTTCTGGTGGGGGAAGGTCTTAGACTTGACATTCTGGGGAAGAGGTCTGCTCATGTGTCACATGATCTGTAAAAATAGTCTGCCCCCAAGTATAGGGAAAACTGTCTTGTCATTGGGGTTTTCAGAGAAAATCAGATGATTTTAAAAGTAGTCAGCAGCTTGGTTACACCAGTGGAAAGATGCTTCTCCTACTGTTCCGATGGAAAATGCAAAATTCTACACTCCTACTCTGAATAGATAAAAACAAACTAGAACAGCTGCGACAGATACCAGAATTCATCCATTTGATGGTTATTTAGTGTTTATCTACCAGGCGTGGGTTTGGGGTGGGGCATTTCTGTTTTCCAAATTTCCTAAGAGGATTCTTTTACCATTTAAAAAAAGGCAGCAAAAAAATAATAAAAAATAAATTTAAAATAAATAAAAAATTTAAAAGGCAGCGAGGCAAGGATAGATGATTCTATAAATTTAATAACAAAAAACACAAATCCTAGCAACAGTAGAGATGGAAGAAATATTTTATAACATGCAGAAAAATGAACCAGAAGTATTGACACAACCAGAATTCCACTCACCATCCACCAGTGGCCCACTACTCAACACTGTCGAAGGTCTCTGCGATCAGGCAATAGATGGGCCGATGCCTACAAGTGAAAAAACCCCAAGAGTCTTACTGGATCAATGGTAATCTCTTGTTCTTAAGAAAGTTTAATAATTTAGGGGGAGATGACATCTTGAGGTAATACATAATTCATATGTTAATGATAAATGAAAATACCAGCAGACATTTTAGTCAACATGAACGAAGAAAAAGAATAGCAGGAAGTATAGCAAACCCTCAAACCTAAAGCTCCAGTCATAAAAATGCACAGTAAGAAAGGTGGCATTTCAGCATAGTTAAGTGAAAATCAGAGTGTTCACTATGTGGCTGGTCATCTTGATATAAATAAGAAGATGTGTGGCCCCACTGGCAAAATCCCAGTGAGGTAGCATTCATGCCCATCAGCTGACAGATGGGCCCTGTGATACCAAGGAGGTGGAAAACTAGCCCTCGTTACACTGCAGAATAAGTAAGTAGCTCCAGCAAACGTATGGATGCCTCACCGTGCAGCCCAGTAGTGCGCCCCTGCACCCACCTTAGTGAGTCCTTCACATGTGCTGGGAAGAGTCACACACACATGTTTATAAAAGCATCAGAAACAACCTAAGTGAACAGCAGCAGCAGAAAAGTGGGTAAGTGCCTATGAGACAGGTTTAGATCACTTGGCAGCAATGAAAACAAGTAAACTGGAACTGCTAATATCGACAGGAATCTCCCTGCACAGTGGTGGTGTATACAAAGCTCAAAATCTGCAATAACAACAAAAAACATTTAAGTGCTACATATGTGGGTGTTCATTATGCCTGTTTGCATGTCTGGCTTTTTTTTTTTTTTTATAGAATACCATCAATGTACTAGGAGAGGACATGGATGATATGGATGATGACAAGCCTTTCCAAGCAGGACACAAAATCTCAGGAGAAAAGGGATAAATTGACTGTAAAAAAGGTAAAAATTTGGAAAAAAATACACCTCTAGTGTTAGGAAAATAGATTTGCTGTACCTGACAGCAAATTCCCTTCACGTGAATGGCAAAAATCAAAGGTTGATGGATACTCCTCTCTCCCTTGCAGCTGGCTTTAGAAAACTCTATTCATTCTGATGGTGAGCATGTCAACTGGCTCAGCCTTCAGAGGGCAACTTGAAAAATCACTCAGATTTTTAAACATCCATACCTTTTTTTTTTTTTTTTAAGATTTTATGTATTTATTCATGAGAGACACAGGCAGAGGAAGAAGCAGGCCCCATGCAGGGAGCCTGACGTGGGACTCGATCCCAGGTCCGCAGGATCACACCCTGGGCTAAAGGTGGTGCTAAACCGCTGAGCCACCCGGGCTGCCCAGATTTTATTTATTCATCAGAGACAGAGACACGCAAAGAGAGAGGCTCCCTGCAGGAAGCTTGATGCAAAAAAAAAAAAAGGAAGCTTGATGCAGGGCTCAATCCTGGGACCCCGGGGATCATGACCTGAGCTAAAAGCAGATGCTCAACTACTGAGGCACCCAGGTGCCCCTAACATCCATACCTTTTGATAAGCATTTCACTTTAGTGAAATCCTCCCACATATTCTCAGAATCAACATAATCCTGATGTAGGATTGTATAGCAAAAAATTGTAAATAGCCCAGATGCCCATCAATAGGCAAGATGTTGAATAAGCTAATCATAAATACCACTGAATATCATGTAGCCTTCAAGAAACAAAAGGTAGATCTATGTGAACCAGCAAGGAGTGATACCCAATATATGTTGTCTGCCAGTGAAACATTCAAATGCAGAACAGTTTGTATAACATTTCATCATTCGTTTTTTAAAAAACAGGAGGAAGTTGGTTTCCAATAATGATGGTTACTGAGAATAACTGTAATACCATGATACAGATGGTGGATGGTGGGAGCTGGTTTTCTCACTGTTGGGAGTGGGAGGTTACAGATAAGCAGGAGTGAGGAGGCTAGGATGATTCACATGGTAATGAATTACAGTTGGACATACCAGCATAAATTCATGTTTCATTTAATACTGATATAGATGATCCTATAGAGAAATATTTCTAGTTATGTGTCTATGTCCTTGAACTAAGGACTGAAAGGGCCAAGAAGCAAGGACACTGCAGTAGCAACAAGCATACTTAGTTTCAGGTTTCTAATATTCTCCAGTGAAAGGAGTCACATCTCCTCAGAGAAATGGCAGATTCCAGAGCCAGGGCAGAAAAAGAACAATACATGCCTGGGGAACACTGAGTGTCAGGAAGTGCAGAAGTACTAAACAAAAACCAATGATAAAGATGGGGTTATAGCAAAGGGACAGAAAAGCCGACTGCAAAGACTTTTCTGAATGGCCAAAACTAAAACAATTTCAGCAACAAAATAAAGGGGTATTGGATTATAATCCAAAGTATAAAATAAATATCCTTGAGTCTCCACTGACATAAACAGGAGAGACTAGAAATCTCCCATGCAGAAGAAATCCAGGTAATTTCTGTAGATAACCCTCCCTTCGGGGAGGTGAAGGCATAACTCCCGTTCCTTAAGTATGAGCACTGCAGAGTGACCTCCTCCCTAGAGTACATGTAAGTATGGATGGGAGAAAGTAACCCACAATGGAGAAACCTACAGACACTACCTCAGCCAAGTGATGTCATTTTGAGAGCATGTACCCTTGATCTGAAGTGATGAGAGTGGCATTTTACCTGTGGTCTTCCTCTCCAAAACACATAACCTCGGTCTAATCAAAGAGAAAACGTCTGATAAATCCCAAAGACACTCTGCAAAATACCTGACTGTTATTCCTTAAAAGTACTGAAGTCATCAAAAACAAGGAAAATCAGAAACTACCACAGCCAAGAAGAGCCTAAGGATACATGACAACTAAATGTACTCTATGGGATCCTGGAACAGAGAGAGGCAAAAACCAAAGAAATCTGAATGAACTATGAACTTTAGTTAATAATAACTTAGATATAGATCAAAAAACACCCCAGCTAACTTTGTTTAGAGGAAAATAAATATACTTGAAAATCTGCAGGAGATGGAAAATTATAAGTAAATATATAGAGCAGATAAAAAAAATCAAATGGAATCCTAGAAATGAAAAGCACAATCACCAAAATTAAAAACTAGGTGAATTGATGTGGCTTCAGAGTGGACACAGCAAAATAACGAAGTGGAAGATAGATAAGAAATTAACCAGAATACAGAGGCAAAAACAAAAACAAACCTGGAAGATACGGAAGAAAGCTGAAAATACCTGGAAGATAGACTGAGAAAAGTGACAAAGCCAAACAGAAGGTATTATTTGAAGAAATGATGACTGAGGATTTCCTAGAACTGATAAAAGATAGCAATCCACAGATGCAAGAATCCCAACAAATCCCAAATAGGACAAATTATAGGAAATCCAGCTGTGGACATGGTATAGTGAACTCCATAAAACCAAAGACAAAGAGAAAATCTTAAAAGCAGCAGAGGAAAAATAAATAAAGCCATTCCTTTACCTTTATAGGAGTGATACTTGCTGGCTTTCACAGGATCAATGGAGGCCAGAAAATGAGTGATGGCTTCATGGGCTGAAAGAAATTACTCGCAACCTAGACTTCTAAACCTGGAAAAAAACATACAGTATTTAAAGAATCAAGGTAAAATAAAGATATTTTCAGACAAACAAGAACTGAGAGCTCTTCACCAACAGACTCACACTAAGGAAAATTCTAGGTGAGCTCAGAGGTAATTGCTCTAAATGGCCTGGGGTCTCTGTCACCCAGGAGCACAGTAAAGATACTGGCCAGCTTTGGATGTAGATAGACTACAGACATGTTGCTTTCCTCCAGTAAGCAGAAGACAGACATAGACAACACTAACAAATCAACAAAAGGAAAAAAATGAAAAATAGGATAATAGAAGCTGACAGCAACCCCAAATATAGCTAATAACACTCTAAGAATAAACTAGACTTGTTATTCCTGTTGTGCTATCTCTGATAGATTTAAGCATGACCCAGATATTCCTGTTTTGAAAAACAATCCAGGCTTCTAACGAGATTCCCTGAAGCAGGAAGAGATACAAACATGCCCAGCAGTCTGCTACAAACTGTTGGGAAAACAAAACTCATCACTTTTCCATCAGAATTAGTAGAAATTATAACGTATATTTTGTAATTTCAGGAACTATTCAAAATGACTTAAGATTAAGAATATACAGAGTTGGACAGCCTGGGTGGCTCAGCAGTTTATCGCCACCTTCAGCCCAGGGCCTGATCCTGGGGACCCGGGATCTAGTCCTGTGTTGGACTCCCTGCATGGAGCCTGCTTCTCCCTCTGCCTGTGTCCCTGCCTCTCTCTCTGTGTCTCTCATGAATAAATAAATAAAAATCTTAAAAAAAAAGAAAAGAATATACAGAGTTTAACACTTCTATCTCTTTGACATTTATAAATCATTATCTGTTAAACAGTTTTCACTGAGAATTAAAAGTTTGCTTTTTAAATAAACTCTGCTGATGGACTATATGGTTGCAAAAAGTAGGATGGTGTGCACACATAGACTTGGGCAACTTAAGATTTGTTCTAGAAAAATACACAGAAAACTATTAACTGCAGTCACTTCTAAAGAACTGGGAGAAGAAAGGCAGACTGAGCCTTTTACCATATGCCCTTTTGAAAATTGTGACTCTAACTTAAAAAATATATTAGATCCTCTGATACTAACAATTTTATAGAAAGACAAAGAACTAAAAATATCCAAAGCACTGCTAAGGATAACATGAGGGGGTCTTACTTACAAATATTGACAATTTGTATAAAGCTGTGGTAATTAAGATAGTGCGGTATAGGTGCTAGGACAGAAAATGTATTGATGGTACAGAAGAGTGTGCTCAGAGACCGATGTGCTTATCTGGAATACCTGACTTGGGACACAGCTGGCTTCATAGGTTGATGAGAGAAGCAGTTTTGCAATAATTGGTGCTTATGCATGTTTAAACATAAATGAAAAAAATCATTAAAAATAGACCCCTAGGGATTCCTGGGTGGCTCAGTGGTTTAGCACCTGCCTTTGGCCCAGGGCATGATGCTGGAGACCCGGGATCGAGTCCCATGTCAGGCTCTCTGCATGGAGCCTGCTTCTCCCTCTGCCTATGTCTCCGCTTCTCTCTCTCTGTGTCTCTTGTGAATGAATATCTGCCTATGTCTCCACTTCTCTCTCTCTCTGTCTCTTATGAATGAATAAATAAAATCTTAAAAAAAAAATAGATCCCTACCTTACACCATACAAATGGGAGAAGAAATTTTTGACCCTGAGACACAGATTCCTTAAGAAAATAGAACTATAAAGAAAAAGATTCATGATTTAACTACATTAAAATTAAGACCCTATGTTAATCAAAAGATACTATAAAGAGAATGAAAAGTCAAGCCATAAACTGGAAGATTCTTGTCACTCCCATTCTGAATTATATCTAGAATATACAGAGAACTCCTGTGAGTCAAAAAGAGAAAATAACTCAAAAGAAAAGTAAGGAGAGAAAAGGAATTTCATAGAATTTAATTTTTTTTAAAAGATTTTATTTATTCATGAGAAACACACAGAGAGAGGCAGAGACACAGGCAGAGGGAGAAGCAGGCTCCACGCAGCAGGGAGCCCGATGTGGGACTCGACCCCGGGTCCCCAAGGAACACACCCCTGGCCAAAGGCGGCACTAAACCGGTAGGCCACCAGGGCTGCCCAAGAAATAAAATCTTTAAAAAAAAACAGGAACTGAAACATCCATCAATGGAACAATTAGTAAGATAGGAGTGTTCTAACCACACATTACCCACTAGAATAGTATATATTATTATTATAGCAATGAAACTATATCACATAGCAATGAAAAATGAAGTATCCTACAAAATACCTGACCAGTCCTTCTCAAAACCATCAAGGTTACAAAAACAAGGAAAGTCTAAGAAATTTTCACAGCCAAGAGGAGCTTAAGGACACATGATGACTACATCTGATGTACTATCCTGGAAGGGATCCTGAAACAGAAAAAGGACATCAGGTAAAAACTAAGAAAATTTAAATCAACCACAGGCTTTCATTAACAATAATGTATCAAGGTGCTTGGGTGGCTCAGTTGGTTTATCTGCCTTTGGTTCAGGTCATGATCCCAGGCTCCTGGGACTGAGTTGGGAGTCAAGCTCCCTGCTCAGTGGGGAGTCTGCTTATCCCTCTCCCTCTACCTTATCCCCCCACTCCTGCTCTCTAACAAATAAAATCTTAAAAAATAATAATGTATCAATCTTAGTTTATTACTTACAATCAATGTACATATTAATATAAGGACACTGTGCAAGGTAATCAGAAACTATACTATCTACTCAATTTTTCTGTAAATCTAAAGTGTTCTTTTTCTTTTTTTTTTATAAATATTTTATTTATGGGATGCCTGGGTAGCTCAGCAGGTGAGCTTCTACCTTTGGCTCAGGGCATGATCCTGGAGTCCCGAGATCGAGTCCCACATCAGGCTCCCTGCATAGAGCCTGCTTCTCCCTCTGCCTTGTCTCTGCCTCCCTCTCTGTGTCTCTCATGAGTAAATTAATAAAATCTTAAACAAACAAAAAAAATATCTCAGGGTTAGGGGATTGAGCCCCGTGTGGGGCTCCAGGCCCAGCGAGGAGTCTGCTTGCGGTTCTCTTTCCCTTTCCCTCTGCCCCCATTCCCACTCATGCTCTAATAAATAAAATCTTAAAAATGTCTATTAATTAAAACAGGAATGAGTTCTGGCAGCATTAACATGGATCAATTTTTAAAATAACATTAAGTGGGGCACCTGGGTGGCTCAGTTAAGCATCTGCCTTCGGCTCAGGTTGTGATCCTAGGGTCCTGGGATTGATCCCCATGTCGGGCTCCCTACTCAGGGGGCAATCTGCTTTTCCTTCTCCCTCTGCTGCTCCCCTCTCTCTCATGTCCTTTCTCTGTCTCTCTCATAAATAAATAAAATAAAAACATTAAGATACCATGGAAAAACAAACACGACTCCATTAAGTTCAAGAACAAGCAAATAAATGTGTTTTTTAGGATCAGACATGGTAAAACCAAAACAACTGAGTAATGGCATTTTTGTACAGGTGAGAAAAATTAGTCCACTCACCACTTGTCCAAAGTTCACATACTTTCCAGGGTCAGAAAATAAAGGAAGTGTAAAGATAAAACAGTATAGCGGTTGCCTCTGACAAGGAGAGCCGGTGGAGGATGAAAGGAAAGAGAGAAAGGGCTGATACATCTAAGCACACAAGGGACTTCTGGGATTGTGAAGCATTCTATTTCTTGTCCTGCGTGGAGGATACATGTGTGTTCTATCTGTGGTTCTTTAAACACTACATGATGGGGCAGCCCCGGTAGCCCAGCGGTTTAGCGCTGCCTTCAGCCCAGGGTGTGATCCTGGAGACCCGGGATGAGTCCCACATCGGGCTCCCTGCATGGAGCCTGCTTCTCCCTCTGCCTGTGTCTCTATCTCTCTCTCTCTGTGTATCTCTCATGAATAAATAAATAAAAATATTTAAAAAAATAAACACTACATGATTTCATATACTTCTATATGTCTGCTATACTCCACAAATTTGCATTTATTAAACAATAAAAAATATTTGTCTGGCTTCTGGGCAGGTTGTGGGCCTAATGCATTGGCAAAATTAGGAGGCTGCTCTCCTGGACCTCCCTAGGGGTCTCCACGTGGCCCTGACCTCTGAGGTAGCTCCCCTCGGATTCCTCTAAGCTGAGGGAAGCTCCCTTCCTGGTCAATGTATGTCTGGCTTGAATATACACTCATGCCGGAAAAAGCTCCAGATGGGGGCTTGCAGAGGGGTTATCTCTGTCCCTTCCTGTCACATACCACCAGGCTCAGCAAAGCAACAGCATAGGAGTGGGAAGCAGCCTGGGCCTGTGAAGTATTGGGGGTCAGCTTCAGCCAGTCAAGGAAGAGGCTTCACTCTGGGCACCACCCAGGCTGGAGGGCACAGGCCTCTCTCAGGACAGATTCCTGCTTGCCACCACTCCCACTCAATTCCTGGACAAAAACCCCCACTGCCCCAGGGGACTGATAAGGGAGATGGGTCAGTGGGCCAAGTAGGCTGAGGTCATGGATGGAAGACATCTGTCTGCCCCAGGCCCATACAAAACCAAATCTGTCACTGAGAGGGTCTCAGGGCAAATCTGTTGACCCAGCACCAAGAGGGGTCCAGCCTGCAGGTCACTGATCCTGTTTAGCCCTGGGAGGCTCTTCCTCTCCCACCCAGGCCTTGAGGGCCCGCCACAAAGCCTCCCACAAACAACAGGGAGATAGAACAAAACTGAGTTATCTTCCAAAGGAACATGGAAGCACAGACAGGCTAAGAGACCTACCCATGACCCCACAGCCAGTGACAGGACATGGACCTGACCTGAGGCTTCCACCTAGTGACAGAGAGGCCCTCGCTCTCCTACTGGAGAATAGGACTCCTCCAGTGGGGCACTGAAAGAAGGATGGGGACTCAGAACACAAGTAGCCAGCAAACACCCCCACAAACCAGAGACCTCATCAAGCACCTTGCCCTCGAGCAAGACAGATCTGATCTCAATCCAGAAAACACTCCCTAACCTAGATCCAGGAAGGGCTGCCCTATGGGGAAGGGGACCCAAATCCCAAAGGCCCAAGAAGGTAAAGGCAGATGCCTTGGCAGACATGACCAGAGCCCACCACAAGCTCTCAACTCCAGTGAGAGAAGCAAGTGGGAGTTTCAGGGAGTAGGGAGCTCCTGGTTCATCCTTAATCTGAAGCCAATAAATGGACTGAATCCCTGGGTGGAATGGGATGGCCAGGGAAGGCCGCATCAACAGAAGGGGAGGCCACAGAGCCAGCCTTGGCTTACAGATTCACTGAACAGAGAGAGGACCACCCACCTTACCAATTCCAAAAAAGATTATGCACTATCATTCTGATATTCTCCTCCTGGGAATTTGCCCAAAGAAGGAAAAAGCTGTGAGTAGAAAGGAGGTCACCCGAGGGCTGTTTATAGAGACACTGGAAGACTTAAATGACAAACCAGAGCTGCTTTGTGATGATGTTGCCCTTGACAGTCTGGCTGGGAACCTTTAAATGCAGCAGGGCTGAGGACTTTAGTCCATGTTCCTTTTATGCCTCAGGTGAATAATGTTACAATGTGATAACATAGCAAGTCTTGCCTTGTGGCCTGGTGCAGATGATCGCTCAAATAGTAGCTCAATAAAATAGAAATGATAGGAGTATTTATCACATATAAGACTGGTAAAAAAATAAACAAAACAAAAAAACACTTGACACTGGTATGGCTCAGAGTGCAGGAAACAAGCTCTTGGAGAGCAATCTGACAGCATCCATCAAAGCCTTAAATGGGCATACGCTGAGACCCAGAAATTACACTACAAAGAACTTGCCCTGTGTGTCCTTAGATTATGCCAAAATATGTTGACAGTGCAGACTGTAATAATTATATACAAAACTGGAAATAAGTGTCCAGCAACAGCAGAGGGATTACAGAAACTGTTCCATCCACAGAATGGAATTCTGTGGAACTGTCAAACAAGGAAGAGCACAGACACCCTCTGGCAGGAATTTCAGTGACAGCATGACTGCTTTAGTGTAACTTTCATATACAGAGCATTAAGTGAAAGCTCAAAACTATTTTTCTAAAGGCAGTACCAGAACATTTAGTTTGTAGACAGGCACTGGGATTCAGTAGATTGGGAAGTAGGTACATTTTTAATTGTATACCTTTGAATTTTTAAAATTATGTGTACATTTACACAACACATAATTACATGTGTTAATGGAGCTATCTGGATGACAGGACAAGCCATTTCTTTACTGGTTTTCATTTGTACACATATACATTTAAAAGTGTATATATGGGGCAACCTGGGTGGCCCAACAGTTTAGTGCCACCTGCAGCCCAGGGCCTGATCCTGGAGACTTGGGATTGAGTCCCACATTGGGCTCCCTGCATGGAGCCTGCTTCTCCCTCTGCCTGTGGCTCTGCCTCTCTCTCATGAATAAAAATCTTTTTTAAAAAAGTGTATATATACTTGTACATATACGTGGTTGCATGTGTTTATATGCCTATATATATAAAACTCTATACATAAACAAAATTTATCATCTTAACCATTCTTCCGTTTGGTGGCATTAAGTACATTCATATTGTTATACAATCATCACCACCATCCATCTCCAGAACTTTTTCAACTTTCTAAATGGAAACTTTCCTCTGTTAAACATTAATTCCCTATCCCCACCCTGGCCCTTGGTAACCAACATTCTAATTTGTCTCTATGAATTTTGGTTTCTCCAGGGATCAAGTGAGCAGAAGCATACATTAGTTCTCCTTTTGTGACTGGCTTGTTACATTTAGCATGTCCTCAAGGTTCATCCATGTTGTACCATGTAATAGAGCTTCCTTTTAAAGGTTGCATTGTATTCCACTGCGTGTGTGTGTGTGTGTGTGTGTATATATATATATATATATATAATCATTTTATCCATCCATTCATCCAACAATAAACACTTGGGTTGTTTTCATCTTTTCACTGTTGTGAATAACGTTGCTATGAACAAGGGTGTTCACGTATCTGTTGAAGAACCTGCTTCAATTCTTTTGGCTATGTACCCAGGAGTGGAATTGCTGGGTCATAAGGTAATTGTTTAAACTTTTGAAGAACTGCCAGACTGTTTTCCACAGTGGCTGTATCATTTTACTTCCCCACCAACAATGCATGAGGGTACTTTTATTTTTAAACTGTTTTAATGGCTGCTAAGGAGACAGACTTGTAGGCTTTCTGGCTTGTTCCTGGTGTTGCTGATACTGTGTGATTTGTGAAATAAAGGACATACTCTGTGTTGTCAACACCTGACATCTTCCACGGTAATCTGGAAAAACCCCATACACCCTGGCCCTGTCTAGTGATGCCACCTGAGCAGCTCAGAAGCATCTAGACAAAAGAAGCCTCTTATTGTGCCCCAAGAGGGAAATTGATGGCTGGTGCACCACCCCCACCACCACCATCCACTGCCCCATGGCAGAGAGCTCCAAAGAAAAGTGGAAAACCTTAGAGAGGCACTTACCTCAACGGGCCCTCCCAGTGCCAGGGATTCCTGGCTGGCATGGCCAAGGCCATGGTCCCCAGAGGCCATGGTGAGGTGCTTGTCAAGTCAGGCCTCACTGCCTGTAGCCAACAGAGAATGCAGTCACCATGCAGCAGGCAGTGCCTTTGGCCTCAGGGCTGGTCAAGCAGGTCCTGCGCATGGCCTCAGAAGACCTGGTCAGACAGCTGTACAGTGAGGCCCCCACAGGCCTTCTGGGGTCAAGCCTATATAGTCTTTAGGACCCTCAAATCCCCTCCCACAGGTTTCTCAATATCTAGACTATGAAATACCTGCATCAGAATACAAAATCAAGGTGGGAGTGATTGAAGATGTAGACTCCTGGGCCTGGGCCCTGGATTTGGATTCAGGTTTGATGCTGTGCCTGGTAATCTGTATCATTAAAAAGCATGTTGAAATGTGAGAATTACAGATTTTGGCAAAACCTGGTCTCATTCTGATGAAGAACTCACTGGCAGAAGCATGGTTCCCAAGCTAAGGCTGGCAAGGAGAGCTTCTGACATCAACCCAGTAGGGGCCCTATCTGCTAGGTCCCTGGCACACAGTAAGGATTCAGAGTGTGAAGACCCAAGCGAGAGGGCAGGGAACACCCTTTCTTAGGACCCTGCCTGCCTTCTTAGCTTTAGGATCTCCAGGAGAAAAAGGCAAGAAGGCTTCAGAGTGTTACCACCAGTCCCCAATTCCTGATGGAAAAACTGGCAGTCTGGCATATACCGTTAATGGTAATGGAATACACAATGGGCACCATACTGAACTCCTTATGGGCTTATTCCACCCTCAGCCCAGAAGTTATGGGAGCTCAGGCCACAGAACCAAACTACCTGGCCCCTGATCTGTAGCTCTGAAGTGGGGGGAGCATGGAGTTTTAAAGAATCTAACCTGATTCCAAACTGCTGCTATAAACAAACTGGAAACAGCTGAGGGTAAAGGATAGTAAGAAGTGAAAACATTCCCTTCCTTATTGGTGTGTGAAACTTCAGACACCAGAGAGTACCTGTGGTGACTGTAGGCACTTGGGAGCCCCTTCCTTGTCAAGATGCTTCTCTCCTAGGAGATGGCTCAATGGGACAGCCAGAGAACTGACCAGCCTGATTCTGTCCCTGCTTCCTGGGGCTCCCTGCCCTTGAGGTTTTTTTGTGAGACCAAGTGATAAGCAGCAAAGCCAGGTGAGATCTTCAGCACCCTTCAAATCATACTCCTCTCAATCTCTGACGTAAATCAAGTGTCTTCAATTCTACATCAGGTGCTCTAAAAATGTAGCTTCAGTTGCCTCCTAAAACCCGGTTGTGACCATATCACCGTCAGGGTAGATATGCTACAGTTGTAGTGGGAGGAGTCAGATGGATCCAGCCCAGGATGTTGCTGGGATGGAGGGGCCTGGGATGATCCAGAGGCTAGCAGAGGGCTGAGCACCAGCCCAGGAAAGGGGAGAAACATGCTGGTGCTGACAGAAGGTAATACACAGGGCCTGGGCCCCAAGGCACATCATGACCCCACAAGCATCTTAGGGGTAATAGTGACAAGCCTGGCATGCAGCAACATGTAGGCTGGGTGTGGCTAGGCTTCCTCCCCAAGCCAGGGGAATGGCAAAGAGGTTTCACCTTTTTTTTTCCCCCAGTGCAGTGACTGATAATGGCTGCTGAGAAGAACCCGAGGCCATGAAGCTATATCCAGAGGAAGCAACGAGGCCCACAAGCGGTGTCCTCCCGGCAGTATGCTCATCTGGGAATGACCCCAACTGCTAGCTGGGCTCTTTAAACACTGCTGATCACACGGTGCTGCCCAGGCTTTGCGTCTCATACCGAAAGATACTTGAAAATTTTTGCCCATTTGAAGTTGTAGTTATCAGGTGTTCCAAGCTCCTAAAATACTGCACACTTCCATTGTTTTTTTACACTTTTGGACAGAACTTTCCAATTATATCAAAATCACATTTTGTACCACTTTTGTGTAATTTTTAGTGAGATTTTGAGGTTAAATATGCCATTCTCCCCACCTTCACCTCCAAATTAAGGATATAGTGAAAAGCATGGCATCTTAAGAAACAAGGGGGAACAAAAAAAAAACAAAACAAGGGGGAAGAGGGTAGGTGAAATCTCCCAGCACGAAGCCCAGGGATTGCGCCCCCTGCTGACCCTGTGACAGAATGCTGAAACCAGACTTGTTTAGTGCCCTTGACAAAACTGGGCAGAACCAGCCATAATCAGGCCAAAGATGCTCTCCCCCAGGGGAATTTAATCAATCAAAAATGCAAACAGATGAACCAGTTCAGTGTTATCCCAAGTTCCCAATCCTCCTGCCTCCCAACACTCTGGGAAGAAAGGAAGTATATTTATGGCAAATAATTCTGGGGCTGAATCAATGCATTGTGAATCAGAGACCCAAAAAAAGGTAAGAATCTATACAGGGTTTCCATTCTGATCAACCCAACACCATTACTGTACAAAAAACAGTTTTATTAGTTAATTACCCCAGGTGTGCCTCTGTTCATGCTCTAGGTCACACCTGTTTCTCAGATCCGGCCCAGGCTCATAGGCAAGTTACCAGATTAGCAAATAGGAAAATTGTTCTGCAAAATAGCAATTGTCAGCTTAAGGCATTACTAACATTGCAGAAGGGAGCAGGTTACTAAGGAAGTTTGGACAGCTCAGGATGATGATTTCCGGAACAGGAAACCCTCTCTGAAAGGGCCAGCCCATGCTGCTGTCTGACATGGGAGAGGACACTCTTGCTGTGTGACAGATCACTCCTTTAAACTCACCCACAATGTCACAGACAAAACACTGTCTATTCCTCAAGCTTCAGATTTAGAAATTAGTTATATAAAAAGCACTCTGTCCCAAGAAGCCCTGGCACATCTGCAGGCCTCCCAGAGAGCTCACTCGATCCTCCCTGACTGGAGCAGGGGAGGACAGAGATATATGGAAGGTTGGTCAGGCTCAGTTTTTAAAAATGAATTCACTACTAGAAATATGGAGCAAGAGGTAGAGACCCCTGCTGCAATTACATGCGGAATCATTGTCCTCCCAGAGAGCGGGCTCCTCCGGTCCACGGAAGTGCTCAGAGCAGGGCAGGCCAGTGTGGCCACAGAGCTGCCGCCTGCCTCACTGCATGCCGAACCACTGCTCCTGGTCAGCCCACTGGGCCGCCTCACTGTCGCTGCCCTCCAGGTCCCCTTCTTCCCCACTCCCTTCCATGTCGTCCACATCCTCCTCCTGAGTGGCATCCGTGGGACTCTCCTCCTTCTCCATCTTCTGCATCCCCTCTAGAGACTTCTGGTCATTGGGGTCCAAACTAGGGGACAACAAAACAAAGGAGAGGCCTGAATCTCTGCCTTGCTTCTTGCTGGCTGATGCGTCATCTCCCTGGCACAGCAGTGAAATGACCACCCAGTCACAGAGAAACTGCTAATGCCTGGCCTCTCCAAACAACTCTGGTTCCACAGGCAGGATCGAGGGACTCCACCACTAGAAGTGAAAAAAGGTATCTTGTCCTAATTTTTAGCATTCTCAATTTGAGTTTTTCTCCACATATTTCTTATACATTTTCAAACTTATTACCCCAGCATTCTGCTAGAAGAAGATACTAGGTAACACAAATGAAAAACCAGCAAACAATCATTAATAGACAAATTCAAATGTAATTTAACAGCGTCGGATTTTTAAGCTACAAAGTTACAAAAAAATATTTTTCTGTGAGTGAAGTTGATTCATGTTTTTATGATATAATTAACCATATCAGCATTTCAGTAGTCAAGCAAAATTATCATGCTTACCATGGAACACATTTGTCAACTACTAGGTTAGACTCCAGGACCCAAAGCTACCCCTACCCAGGCATTCAAGTTTAGCACCTAAGAGTCCTAATACATGCCCCAAACCCCAAAGTTCAGAGGCTCAAGAACATTTAGCTTGGCTTCTAAGCAATTCTTCCTCCTGCCCCTGTAATTATTATCAAGGCCAGGAGGTGTCCAATCGCTAGCAAATTTAACCTCTAATGGGTCCTCTGTTCCTACTTACACAACTGCAGATTGATTCGTAAGCTCTTCTCTGAAACCCTCCATACGGCTCTCACCCACACCCAGGGCTCCCCACCCTTGGGACTCCCACTTTGCTTTCTAGAGACTGCTAGAAAGAACTGTATTTATTATTATGTGGCATCACCCAGTCTACATGCCTGAGACTGAGAGCTTTCGGAATCACAGCATACGCAGTGGTTACTGAGATGCCAGATGCTCAACTGCTGAATAAGTAAATGGATGCGAACAGACTCAATTAGAGACAGGCCTTCACCGTAACCTTCCAGACACACAGACAACCCTCAAAGAAATCACTTCTATATTAAACAGTAAGAATATCACTATTTATTTAGTATTTACTATGTACCAGGCACACCACTAAGAGCTTTACACGGAATAATAATTTAATCCTCATGGAATCATTCAATACCTATTAAGGTAGATATAGACATGGAAACTTGTAACTTGCCCGAGATAACAGGTGAAAGTAATATTCAAACTTCAGAGCTTAGGTTCTTTACTACAGTAGGTAGAAACATGGGAAAGTACTTACAATACTTTGATTTGAAAAAGCAGAATATAAAATATATACTACATATACCCTATAAAAATATGTTTATGTGTGGGCAAGACCAGGAATATGATCTACACAAATGAAAACAGATGATATAGTGATATGGGCTGGTTATGAGTGAAACAGTTTTTTAATGTTACTTATAATATACTTTATGAAATTTCTTTAAGATATGAGCTCACAAATAACTCTTCTAATCATTACTATAATTACTCTTTTCAATCATGGGCACAAACGTGTATGTTTCCAGAACTCCTGTTACACAGTTCCCTGCCTCGTCTTCCCCTCATTGACCTTCCCCCCCATGGGAGGCTAAGTGCCTACCTTAGTGCTATACTATATTGGTCCATTGCCTCCTGATACTCATTGACAGCTACAAGGAAATCTCCTAGGATCCGATGCAGGACACAGTCACTCTGATTAGCTAGTGCGTTCCTCAGCAAAGCAATTCCATCTTCATATTTCTGCTCTCTGCCTGCAAAGAAAAAGATCCTCATTTTCCTTCTTACACAACATTTTGAAAATACACTCCCATCCCAAATCATATACACAAAACCACAACACTCACAATCTAATAATCTCTTTGTAGATGTCCTTAAGAGAACAGTGGTATGGCAGGAAATAAGAATAAGCTCCTATGAATTCTTATTCCATTAAGAAATGTTCAGCTTGAGTGGTGTTTAGGTGGCTCAGATGGTTAAGCGTCTTCCTTCGCATTAGGTCATGATCCCAGTCTGGGATCAGGCCCCACATTGGGCTGCCTGCTCAGCAGGGAGCCTGCTTTTCCCTCTCCCTCTGCTTCTAATAAATACAATCTTTTTTTTTTTATTAAGATTTTATTTATTCATGAAAGACACACACACACACACACACACACAGAGGCAGAGACACAGGCAGAGGAAGAAGCAGGCTCATTCAGGGAGCCCGACACATGGGACTCGATCCCAGGTCTCCAGGATCAGGCCCTGGGCTGAAGGCGGCGCTAAACCACTGAGCCACCCAGGCTGCCCATAATTACAATCTTAAAAAAACAAAAAAGAAAAGAAATGTGCAGCTTGAGTTCTGATTTTTTAAAATATACTCTTAACCTAAGTTCAAATAAAAAGCCAAAATGCATTTTATTTTCCAAACTAGCCCAAACCCAGGACTTCATCATGAATCAGGACTAAAAACACCAAAGCTAAAAGGAAAATCATAAGCAAATTCAGATGGACTGAAAAACAGTTCTAGCCGGCTAAAACTAGTTCTATTCAGGCCAAACTAGTACAGGACAACCAAAACAGATGAAAGTGAGCTAAACAGGTACGAACCAAGTATAGCTGGTTTGAACCACTCAAAGAGTAGTGCCAATCCAAGTCAGTCTAAGATAGCTACATTTGGTTGTGCTAAATATAAACCAATTCACATGGGCTCAAACCTACTGTAAAAGGCACACACATGCCTGGTTATCTATAACCAGCTAGGACGAGGAAATCCAAATGACACCAGGTTTAATACAATTAACAAAAAAGGGAAGTAAATAAGATACACTTACTAAGTAGTTCTGCTTTTTTCACCACAGCCTTAATGTAATCCGGCCTTTGGGTCAGGGCTTTATCTAATAAAGTTTTGGCTTTTTCCTGTGTCACTGGGTCTTCAAGACAAACAGTAGCTAAAAGGGTAAGGGTCTGTGCATTTGCTCCTAGAGTTTTGTAAACGTTGTTAGCCATTACCATTGCTTCACGAATACTGTTTGAAGCTAAGTAACATTCAATGAGACCTGAAAAAATAGAACAGAAAGTTCAACCACATTACCATTCTAAGCAATGCTTCCACCCGGACAGCCTTCCAAATTGCAAACCTTCAAAGCTTCAGAGAAAGGGCAGGCCAGGGGAAAACTGATATTAACTGGAGAGCATGTTGATGGAGTAAGAAATGCTCTTCCCCAGAGCACTTCAGGGACGTGAAAAAGGCTGCATGTGCTGCAAAGGCACCTTTAGTTAGCAAAGGAAACAAACATGCATAAGTAAAATGAAGCAAGTAGGCAGCTCAGGGTGGATGTTAGAGCAACAAAGATGACCCTAATCATTCCTTGAGATAGAGATATTAACAAAACAAAGTTCCACTGCCTCCTAACAAACTAATTTCTGGTTGTGTTCAGTCCCCTTTAGTTTCCGGTTGTGTTCAGTCCCCTTTAGTCCTAGAACTAAAGATATGTGCAGCTTTTCTGCACATTTGGGAGCTGCGTGGGAGAGCTCCTACAATTCCAAGTGAATGTCCAGTTCTACAAAACTACTAGTTTAGTGTAGTTTCTACTAATGGACTTAGGGAGCAACCTAAGGTGAAATGACAACTTTTCATTTTAAACATAAAAGTTGGGGATCCTTGGGTGGCGCAGCGATTTGGCGCCTGCCTTCGGCTCAGGACGCGATCCTGGAGACCCAGGATCGAGTCCCACATTGGTCTCCTGGTGAATGGAGCATGCTTCTCCCTCTGCCTATGTCTCTGCCTCTCTCTCTCTGTGACTATCATGAAAAAATAAAATAAAAAATAAACACACATAAAAGTTATCTCGGGCAGCCCCGGTGGCGCAGCGGTTTAGCGCTGCCTGCAGCCCAGGGCGTGATCCTGGAGACCCCGGATCGAGTCCCACGTCAGGCTCTCTGTATGGTGCCTGCTTCTCCCTCTGCCTGTGCCTCTGCCTCTCTCTCTCTGTCTCTGTCTCTATGAATAAATAAAATCTTAAAAAATAAAAAATAAAAAGTTATCTCAAAAGACATTTGCTGATGTTTCCCTAACCTAGATGGAAAATGCTCCATCAGATGCACTAATAAGTACATAAAGACTGGCAGCTCCTGCCTCTTATCATACCCACAACAAGATGTCCTCTGGGGACATTTCAGTCAACTCTCAATTCTTCTTGCCAAGAACTTGAGAACAGAGGAAGTACTTTTTGACACAAAGCTCTCATCAAAACAGAAAAACAGCTTAAACCCCAAACCCACACAACCCTGGCAGATTTTCTCTGCGTACTCCTCCACCTCAGCAGCGTTTATAATATATATGCACATAACAATGGTTACTTAACTAGAAATTCCCTAACTCTTTAGGCCAATATGCTGGACTCAGAATATGGTTGTTTGCAACTACTTATTGAGCAGTTTTATTTCCCTGCTAAAGCCCTCGCTGGAAGTTCAAAGGCAATGGAAAGAATGCTCTTCACTAATCCAGTGCCTCCACCAATAAAGAAGCTCAGCTGAAGGTTACAAGAAGCACCAGAGAGCACAGTTACCCTGATTCAAAACTCCAAATGGTAGCTTGAGTGCAGGCAGCCCATGAAGCCTCACTGGGCTGGGGAAAGTCCTCCACCCCAATGCCTCTAACCATCCTCTGTCTAAGCACTGTAGAGTCATTATTCAACTGCATTCCTGGGCTCTTGTGAAACAGGCATGCACCAGAAAGGAACACCATGATAAAAGCAGCTGAGAGGCTAAGAAGTTATGCTTCAGGATCAAAAATTTAATCTGCAGGGCGCCTGGGTGGCTCAGTTGGTTAAGTGTCTGCCTTTGGCTTTACGAACAAATCCACAATATGCATAGTTCTCTATCTAAGATTTGTTCTTTACCCTCACTTCCAAATTTTCTCAAATCTGAACTCCTCTTCCTGTTAAGAGCAAGTCACTCCTAGACTCCTGAGTTTATTTTTAAATTCTTATAAAAATATGCTTTGGAGGAACTGCATCTTATAAGATCTATTTTAACATCTGTGACTGAGTCACCAAATGTTGCTGAAGCTGGCACGGCTCCTTTGAACTCCTAGGGTCAGTTCACAGGAACTTAAAATAGTACTTAACAAAACAAAGTTTGACCCTGATCATGCCCACTCAGGAGGTCAAAATGAACTGACTAGTTCCCACAATCAATACTGTCATATGGATATGAAGTTACCCTAAGAGTAGTATTTCTAGCCCGAGGTAAAACAACTGCTAAAAAGAAGAAAGACATAAGCAAGCAATCCAGCAGAGTGCCAGCACAGATTCACATTAAGGAGTGGGCCATGTTTGAGAACTAAAACAGGACAAAAAAACCCTACCAACTACTCCCTCACCAAAAGCCAGGAAAAGAGAATGAAAAAAATATATTCTGAAGATCCAGGAAAGCCTTAAGTGATTTTTAAATGCCTAATGCAGCAATTCCCAAACTTGTCCACACATTAGCATTACCCGGTCTCTTCAAAAAATACTGGTGCCTATCTCCCAACTGCAATATTCTGATTTACATAATACTGGAATGAACTGGCATCAGGATTTTTAAAAGTACTCCCAGACGACTATAACACATAACAGAGTTTGGGAACTGCTGGCCTAACAAAACCTTCCATCTGAGGGCACCTGGGTGGCTCAGTCAGTTAAGCATCCAACTCTTGATTTAGGCTCAGGTCATAACCTCAGGGTCATGAGATCAAACCTTGTACTGTGTGTGGAGTCTACCTAAGATTTCTCCCTCTCCCTCTCTGTCCTCCCTCCCCGCCCATGAGCACATGTGCTCTCTCTCAAAAAAACTAAAACCTTCCATCTGAGTGTTAATGCTACATACCTATAGATCATACATTCATCTCTATTTTTCATCTTACCTTCATAGCAATCTAAACGACAAGGTGCAAGCCGTATAGCCTCCCGAAAGTGGATTATTGCTTCTTGGACTCTGCCCATGTTTCTAAGTGCTGCTCCCTTAAGTAGCAAGGCTTGAACACTATTACTGTTCAGCTGAATGGCCTTGGCTCCTAAATACAGGGCCCGGGAGTAGCGTTTGCTATAAAAACTATGACACCTGGAGAAAAAAAAATGAAACATTACCTGAGGGAAAATAAAGAAACTTCATTCAAAACCAAAGAGAAGGCCCTCTATATGATTCTTATTACAAACCACACTTACAGCTTTAACTTGAGATATTAGCGGGGTATGGGGAGGGGCACAAGTCGCAAAAGCAGAAAAATCTAAGTATTTTTAAGGGGAAATTTGATATGGAAGGGAAAAAAATCTGGTATCTGGATATGTTACATGTGAGAGATATTCAGAGAATTTGCAAAGCCATGATAAATAACAAAGCAGCAGCTTCTGGCCTTCAATGATGGCTTCCAGTGCTGAGCACAATGCACTATCTCAACTGATATTTACTCCATGAAAATCTGAGAAAAGAGACTAAGAAAGGTAACTAATGTGTCCAAAGTCAAAGACCTTGATCTGAATCTGATTATCTTTTCAATCTGTGTTTTCAACCTATATGCTATCAATTTCCCAAAGAATGTACTGAAAACTGGAGAGAAAAGAGAACGCATAAACATACCCAGAGACCACCCAGGGTTCTGCATGCTGATCAGAAATATTGAAAAGGCGGCAGCCAAGATTCTCCACATCCTCTAGCCGCCCTTCTCTTGCCAGGAGGTAGCCATATACATCCATTCCTGGAAAGGAAGAGGATTTTTAAAAAGCAGCAGGTGTCCTTTATTAAAAGAGCAAGAGCCTGGGATCCCTGGGTGGCGCAGCGGTTTGGCGCCTGCCTTTGGCCCAGGGCGCGATCCTGGAGACCCAGGATCGAATCCCACATCAGGCTCCCGGTGCATAAAAAAAAAAAGAGCAAGAGCCTTCATCAGAACCCCCACTCAAGCCTCAGTTCCAGCATGGTCTGGGCCCTTTCCACAATCATGAGCTCCTCCCACCAGCATTCACACTTTCCTACAATAGGGCTATTAAAGGAGCACCTGGACAGCTCAGTTGGTTGGGCATCTGACTCTTGATTTTGTCTCCTGTGGTCATGAGATCAAGCCCCACATTGTGCTCTGTACCCAAAGGGGAGGGGAGTCTGCCTGAGAATCTCCCTCACCCTCTGCCCCACCCCCATGCTGGCTTGCTAGCACTTGATCTCTTTCTCAAATAAATAAATAAATCTTAAAAAAAAAAAAAAAAAAAGACCATTAAAAAGACAAAACATCCAAAAAGTTTAAAAAGCAAAAGAGTAGAAGAACCTACAACTCACAATTTTGAAAGCCAATTATCTTTGGGAACTGTTTGTCCCTATAACCTGTGACATGATGTGCAGTTATCCTAACTCATAACCAGAAAAAGCCCAAAAAAGGCATCAAATAAGTTCTTTTCTTCAAGAGTGCACACTTAATATGCAGTTAGTCTCAGAAAAAGTAGCTTATTCCAGAAAAAGCATCTAGTTCTTTCTGGCCCAGCGGATTTAAGATCACCCTTACTCTGCTTATTCTTACTTGTGTTCTATAAAAGGGTCCCTGCTTGCTGTCACCCATCTCTTACCACCATCTCCCTCATTCCTTGTTATCTCTTCAGACTCCCAGGAAAACGTCTCTCTTGCCAAGATCACTGCAATACTCTGCTGGCCCCTAAACTCGGCCTGAGCTTTCAACTCCAAGCTGCTAACTACTGCCAGACTAGTATTTCTAATACACCATTTTCATCATGGGCACAGGCAACTGAGAGGAGAAATAAGCACTGGGCAGGAGGGAGACGTTGAGCAAACAATTTCATCTTTCTGCATCTGTTTTCTCATCTCCCTGCTCTGTAGCCTTAAGAGTCTACAGGACTAAAAACTGTCAACAGGCCATATTTTTCTCATGGCTTCTTTTAGGACTTTATAAGCAGATTTCAGCCTATCAATACCTTCCCACACTCACTGCCAGTCACTGGATACTCATCCTTTGGAAGTCCCTATGGCTCACCTCTTCAGTTACAATCTTTGAGATCAAGGATTTTGTGTTGTTGTTAATTCCTAATTACTTCCTTTAATCACCTCAGTCCTCTCTTAATGCCTGTTCACTTACTTGCTTTTAAGTATACTAAGGTCACAGTAAAACTAAATCCCCTAAAAGGATATTATGGTTTTGGGGATGCCATCCAAATTCTGTCAGGCACACCATAAATTTATAAATCATAAGGAAGGGCTATCACTCCTCCCAAAAGAAAAAGAGCCAAATAATGATCTGCCTGGAGATGACACTTGAATTCAAGCAAAAACAACTGCTTAAAATGGAATTACTCAAGTGTTAAGAGGCATGTATTAGGACCTAAAAAAAGTAAAAGGCTACTGAAATAAGTTTCACAATAGTTCTATGAAAAATGGTATTAGAGTATTATGGTATATTGTCTCCCTTTCTTTTCTTTTTTTTTTTTTTTTTTAAAGATTTATGATAGACAGAGAGAGAGAGAGAGAGGCAGAGACACAGGAGGAGGGAGAGGCAGGCTCCATGTCGGGAGCCCGACGCGGGACTTGATCCTGGGACTCCAGGATCACGCCCTGGGCCAAAGGCAGGCGCCAAACCACTGAGCCACCCAGGGATCCCCTCTCCCTTTCTTTTCTGATCCTCCCCACTACAGCCACTTCCACCATGCTTCAAAAATTACTTACCTTTTATCAGATAAGGATCCAACATCTGTGCCTGTTCAAACTTGAGGACAGAGTTTTTATTGTCTCCAGCTCTAAAGTACAGATCTGCTAAGCTTCCCAACAGGTCCACGTTATCTCGCAATAAGGACTTTTTCTCTAGTGAACTTCAAAATATTAAACATTGTTTAACATGTATTATGAATCCTCTTAATTTCAGAATCTCAATGACAGGTATATAAGCACTATTTTCTTTTGTGTATATTTAACATTTTTCATAATAAGAAACTTTTCAAATAAACTGTATAGACTAGCTTTTCTTTTTCTGAGCTTATGATTTAAAGAAAGTTACAGAGGATAACAAAGCCAATATACAGAATGAAGCAGAAATCTCTGTCATTACCCAGAAAGAACTTTCTGGTTGCAGGTTTTCAGAGGACAACATGGTGCTAAATGTAATGTCATTCAAAAGTGACTGCTACTTATTACTCAACCAAATGATTTTACAGAACAAAAAACTCAGTCCCTTATCCTTGGACTTTACCTGACTAGAAAAGAAAATCCCAGTTCTAAAGAGGCAACCCAGGTCAGATGCTGCAATCTATGCTTCTGGGACATTCAAAAAGATGTTCTTCCAGGTTCAAGCATGACAACTAAGGCAGCCAGCTTTGCAAGGGTTATCACTTTTGCAAATACAGAGCTGAACTTAGTCAAAGTTTACATTTAACAGGTCCTCACAGCAGAGATTATTACCCTTAGTATCGTTAGGTACATTAAGAGACTAAAAAGCAAGCCTGAGGACAACAGGCTGAGAGATAAACATCTCATATTTCTATTTTGCTAATTTAGATACATCAGACCTCCATACAAAGGGCCTCAAGAACACTGAATTAACTTTTTTGGCTCTCACCAGATAGTATTGATTGCTCTCGAGTTGTCACCAGTGTGCACAAAAGCATATGCTTTGATCCACACAGAGAGCCAATCCAAGTTAGGCACAGTCTGGATCACGTTCATTGTCATCGATGCCACCTCTGCACCTTTTACAGAAAGGGAAAGCAAACCTAATCCAACAGAAAACAAGAAAAATGAGGTGAGGCATAGCATCCCTCTTCCACAATGCAAGAAGCAATAGGCTACACTTTCCTTTGGCTACAAGATAATTCTATCCCTATTCTAAGCAAGATGCGGATGACAAAACAACCATAGTTTAACATTTCTTGATCTGTTAAAAATACAAAACAGTAATTTACTGAATCATGAATCACTCTCTGGAAGTTAGGCACTGGCAATTTTTTTTTTTTTAAACTTTACTTTTTTAGTAATCTCTACACCTAACAAGGGGCTTGAACTCATGCTGTGAGATCAAGAGTCGCAAGCTCTTCTGACTGAGCCAGCCAGGTGCCCTGGCATGTACAAATTCTAATGTAAAGTAAAGAGTGCAAAATTCTAATGTAAAGTAAAGAGTGCAACTATCACCTCAGAAAGTAACAATGCATAGACACAGGCTAAGAATGATCTGCACCTAGTATGGCATCGAGGGCCAACGGGCACTGCCTCAGCACTTCCTTATAGCTGGTGACTGAAGGGCGCTCCTGACCAGCCTTCTTATACAGGTTTGCCAGCATCATGTTTATCTGTAATAAACAAAAACAAAAGACAGTAAGATAAGTGTATATTGCAAAGAAAATATCTCACCACCAATTAAGTCCTGATTTTTTATTACCAGCTACGCTTCTACTTTTTACTGGAAACTACCCACAGCCATGTGAAAATAAAGACCAATCCCATTCTTCAAACCAAACAGGAAATTACTTCCTTCGCTTTTCCTATGTCCTCCCATCTCTAAGAGGAAAGTCAAATTCCTCTCACTTACCCAACCAAAAGGCCCCATACTATCTGTACCAAAGATGCTGCCTTTGGAAATGGGAATAGTATTTAAGAAATGTTACAGGGGATCCCTGGGTGGCTTAGCAGTTTAGCACCTGCCTTCAGCCCAGGGCGTAATCCTGGAGTCCCGGGATTGAGTCCCGCACTGGGCTCCCTGCATGGAGCCTGCTTCTCCCTCTGCCTGTGTCTGCCTCTCTGTGTGTGTCTCTCATGAATAAATAAATAAAATCTTAAAAAAAAAAAAAAAAAGGGAAAAAGAAATGTTACAGAATTCTAATTACCTTCATTTTTTCTTGCTCTTAAGACAGAAGATGAACTACCCTAGAAGTGCTCAAGTTGACATATTTTAAATGCAATTAATATCAAGACATAAGGAAATGAGGAATTCTTAACAATGTTTGTTAAGAAAAATCAGATAAATTTCCCCAAAAAAAGAAACAACAAAGAGTTAAATACTTGGCTTTTCTCTGACAATTATTCTAGCTGCTAAACTCTAGCCTTTCTAACTCTGAAAGCATGGACACATCAAAGTAATGCTACAAAAATCAACCCCAATTGACCTCTAGAGGTACAATGATCCAGAGATCAGCTACAGCATTTAAATCCAATAAATGCATTTTTTAGCACAATTCAAGTATGTGACTCAGTAGAGCTCTTTTAAAATAACCCTTTCTAAAAACGCAACAAGGATAATTTGAGAAAACCTAAAAGTTCCAAAGAACGTAGAAGTTACAGGGAAAAATAAATGATCTTCTTAATAGTACAGAGAGAAAAAAGGAACATTACAATTTAAAATTAATAGATCTTGAACAGAGCAGTGTTTGCCTAAGGAAGCAGTCAATGTGAGAACACACACAAAAAAGCCAATCCCCAATCTCTCCAGTTATTTGTAGCCTCATATGCCAGATATTTACTTGAGTGGCTCTGAAGATGAAGAACATCTGTTCCATTATGACTTACGTATATAAAACAATCTGTATGGCATTAATCCATACTGATGATTCAAGTAATGAAATAATGAAATACTAGAAATAAAACTTTATTTGGCCTCAGCTTTTCCATTTTAGGCTATGTTGAAAATGCAAAAGAAAATACTTAAAGGAAAACTCCAGTATTAATGTCAACACTTGAAAAGAATAAAAGGTTAAATTTAAGATTCTTTCTTGACTGCTTGTTTTTAACAAACTATGACTGACCATCTGTCTCAACAAATATTAAAATTCCCTTTAACCACCTGTCACTTCGAACAAATGAGTTTTGAGTATTACCTATCAGAAAGTCAATTATTTTAAAACAGATCCTTACTTGGGAACATCACAAGGCCACACTCTACCAGTTATAAACACAAGCAGTCATCTTTCTCTTGAAACTGAGTGAGAAATTGTATGTCAATATGTTTACTCTTAAAAGTTGAAGATTTACCAAGTTATAATAATCTCACACTGGAATTTTCCTTTAAAATGTGAAGAAATGTGTGGTGGTGTTTACCATACATTAACAGACGTTCATTTAGACGTATTTTGACTCACTTCCTTGTCCATTACACAGACTGAGAAGCCAGTTAACTCCCTAACGGACAAGAAAGAAAAACTGTAAATATTATAGGTTTATGTTTGAGGCACACATCTTTGTTTGTTCCTGGCTACAACAGCTCTATAGAATGAAGGATATGTACTCCTGACAAATGTGGAATCCTCTAGTCTCTCTTAAAATGACCCCAAAGTGTTGGATATCACAAGGTTGAGCTTATTTGCTATTACTCATTTTCAAAAAATGTCCCCAACCCTCAAGTTATTGAGTAAATTGTGGTATATTTCCAATAAGAGAAGGAAAAGGTATCATTCAAAGTTTATAATCAAAATGGCATCTTCTTCCAAAAGGAAGACACTCTTCACATATACAAAAAAAAAAAAAAAAAAAAATGTACTTGGGGTAAGACTTTCATACAGTATTAGAAAACAATTTAGTATATAGCAGCCAAACTTATTATGAGACAAGTTAGTCTATAATATGCTTCCAAATGTTTTTAACAGCATAAAATAAACTGAGGAAATAGCTTAGTTTTTAGAAAACTCAGAAAATAGTAAATAAATCCTCAATATAAACAGATGCTTAAACACATTTTCATCAAGTTTGATTGGTTACTTTTAAAACTCAGCAACACTTAGGTGAAAAAAACCTAATATATCACTGCTTAGATTCCTTATGGCAGGAGGATGTACACAGATATCTTACATATAAAATTACTCATCATTGTTAAGCATAAGTTGCACAGAACAGTTCTTCAATGAAGTGAGGAAGACAGGTAACATGAAAGTATATGTTAGAATATTAACTACTGATGTAAATTCAATACTAAGAGCAAGGATTCTCATGGTTCTTCTAAACTGGACTTCAAAACAAACTGTAATCAAAGATACCCAATATAATACTCCTTAAGGAATGATATTTTAAAAAGTATTCTTTCATATATAAACTTTATTTTTCCAAAGTCAGCAAAGTATTATTAACCTCATTTTACAAATTAAAAAAAAAAAAAGTAAAGTTCAGATTGGTAACTTGCCCAAGTTCACACTACACAATTCATAGCTTATATGCCCTAAACTCAGACAAGATACCAGATCTCTTGATTTTAGCTGAAGGTGTTCTATAGATTATACTGCCAAATCAAACACAACTATATATTCTATATACAAATAAGTATATAAAGATCTTGCAACCTTGGATTTTTAAAACAAAGGGATTAATAAACTCATTCACATTATTAAATGGGGATACCTACAGAAAGCAAAACATGAGGTTCTAAAAAAAATACTATTGCTACCTAGAAGCATTTGCAAATTATTATTTCCTAAGGTAAGAAATACCAAAGAATAGCACTTGTTGTATTCTCCAGCTACCATTTTCATCAGTTGAATTTTCAGGGTTTCATAAGAAAGTAATTCTTCTTATCTCTCTGAATCTCATCCACTCCATTAACAGGGAACAAAGTGAGTCAAGAGTAAAATGTTCAGATGGACTCCCTAAGGCATGGAGAAAACATGGAGGAAGTAGGTTGGAAGGACCAGATAGAATATTATGTAACAAATTGTTAATGCAACTTACTTTGGGAGTTCTCTGTCTTGAAGGGATCCCATCAAGAATAGCAATGGCATCTTTATCTTGTTTTAGCATTGTATAACATTCAGCCATTTTGTATTTCACTTCAATCTCAGATGGAAGACACTAAGAAGCAATGAAGACATCTCTTCAAAATACTACTTCAACAATATGGCAGTTCTTTAAAATGTCATAAAGTTAGCATATGACCCAGCAATTCTGCTCCTGTACATACAGCCAAGGGAACTGAAAACCAGGCACCTGGGTGGCAGTTAGGCGTGTGCCTTCAGCTCAGGTCATGAACCCAGGCCCTGGGATGGAGTCCCACTTCAGACTCCCTGCTTAGTAGGGAACCTGCTTCTCCTCTCCATGCTCCACCCCCTGGCTCATGTTCGTTCGCTTGCTCTGTCAAATAAATAAGATCTTTGAGAAAGAAAGAAAACTGAAAAACTATGTCCATACAAAACCTACACACAAATGTTCAGGTGCCTGGGTGGCTCAGTTGGCTAAGTGTCTGACTCTTGATTTCAGTGCGGGTCTTGCTCTCAGGGTCATGAGTTTAAGCCCCGTGTTAGCCTCCATGCCCAGCATGGAGCCTACTTAAAAACAAAACAAACAAAATTACCTGCACACAAATGTTCACACCAACATTATTGATAGACAAAAAGTGGAAGCACTGTCTGTCAACTAATGAATACATAAAATATAGCATATCCATACAGTGGAATACTTTTAAAAGACTTATTTATCTGAGAGAGCCAGCACGAGTGGGGAGGAAAGGCAGAGTTAAAGGGAAAAGCAGGGCAGCCCTGGTGGCGCAGCGGTTTAGCGCCGCCTGCAGCCAGGGCATGATCCTGGAGACCCTGGATCGAGTCCCACGTCAGGCTCTCTGCGTGGGGCCTGCTTCTCCCTCTGCCTGTGTCTCTGCCCCTCTCACTCTCTGCGTCTCTATGAATAAATAAATAAAATCTTTAAAATAAAATTAAAAAAAAAAAAAAAAGGGAGAAGCAGACTCCCCTGCTGATAGGGGGGAGGGGGAGTTTGATCCCAGGACCCTGAAATCATAACCCAAGCCATGGCAGATGCTTAACCGACTTAGTCAGCTAGACACGCCATACATGGAATATTATTCGGCAATAAAAAGGAAACAAAGAACTGATTCATACTATACCATGAATCAAACTTGAAACATTATGCTAAAGTAAAAGAAGACAGGGACACCTGGGTGGCTCAGTGGTAGAGTATCTGCCTTTGGCCCAGGGCGTGATCCTGGAGTCTTGGGATCGCATTGGGCTCCCTCCAGAGAGCCTGCTTCTCTCTCTGCCTATGTCTCTGCCTCTCTCTCTCTCTCTCTCTCTCTGTGTCTCTCATAAATAAATAAAATCTTAAAAAATAAAGTAAAAGAACACAGACACAAAAGGTCACATATTGTATGATTCCATTCCAATGAAATGTCCAGAACAGGCAAGTCCATAGAGACAGAGGGACAGTAATTTCCAGATGCTGAGGAGATAAAGGCCTCAGAATTTTCTAAGGTGATAAAAATGTACTAAAACGGTAGTGATAGTTGCACAATTTTGTGACATTGTATATTAATTTTTTTTTTAGATTCCTTAAAGATTAATTATAGAGAACTGATAACTACCAGAGGGGAGGGAGGTGAGAAGGTGGGTTAAATAGGCAATGAGTCTTATGGAGTACACAAATGATGAATTACTATATTGTATACCTGAAACTAACATGATACTATATGGTAACTAACTGGAATTAAAAACTTAAAATAAAAAAATTTTTTAAATGTAAGGTCAAAAAAAATTCCTTAAAGATTACATGTATTTAATTAAAAGGTTTAGCACGGTGCTTGACATACTGAGTACTCAAAAAGTTATCTACTTCTATGAATGACTCTACATGGATAATATACATGACTTCCATTCAGTATCAGAAAACAGGGCAGCCCAGGTGGCTCAGTGGTTTAGTGCCACCTTCAGCCCAGGGCCTGATCCTGGAGACCCGGGATCGAGTCCCACGTCAGGCTCCCTGCATGGAGCCTGCTTCTCCCTCTACCTGTGTCTCTGCCTCTCTCTCTCTCTCTGTCTCTCATGAATAAAGAAATAGAATCTTTTTTTTTTTTTTTTTTTTTTTTAAGAAATAGAATCTTAAAAAAAAAAAAGAAAACAGGGATCCCTGGGTGGCGCAGCGGTTTAGTGCCTGCCTTTGGCCCAGGGCGCGATCCTGGAGACCCGGGATCGAATCCCACATCGGGCTCCCGGTGCATGGAGCCTGCTTCTCCCTCTGCCTATGTCTCTGCCTTTCTCTCTCTCTCTCTCTGTGTGACTATCATAAATAAATAAATTAAAAAGAAAGAAAGAAAGAAAGAAAACAGTGAAAATCCTGGGGTGTCTGGCTGGCTCATTTGGTGGAGCATGCAGTTCTTGATCTTGGGGTTATGAGTTTGAGCCCCACATTGGGTATAGAGAGTACTTTAAAAATATAAAATAGGGGCACCTGGGTGGCTCAGTGGGTCTTGATTTTGGCTCAGGTTATGATTTCAGGGTTGTTTTTTTTTTAAGATTTTATTTATTTATTCATGAGAATACACAGAGAGGAGAGCTAGAGGCAGAGAAACAAGCAAAGGGAGAAGCAGGCTTCATGCAGGGAGCCTGATGTGGGACTCGATCCAGGGTCTCCAGGATCACACCCTGGGCTGCAGGCGGCGCTAAACCGCTGAGCCACCAGGGCTGCCCTGATCTCAGGGTTCTGAAAAAAAGCCCTGCATCAGGCTTACCACTCAGCAGAGAGTCTGCTTGTCTCCCTCTGCCCCTCCCTTCATTCTCACTTTCTGTCTCTCAAATATATACATCTTTAAATAAGATAAAGAAAACAGAAAATCCTGGCAATCAGCTCATTAATAACAAACAAACAAAGCATAAAGAGAAAATGAGATGAAAATCTAGAGGCTTAAAAAACTACATTAATATGTCTTTTTTCAAAATGTGAGAAAATACAAAGCAGAAAAACCTGACTTATAATTTCACTCCCTGTTTATTCCACTGACATTCCTTTCATTTTACTTATTTATATCTTTATTAACATTCCTTTTAAATGTAGCATGCACATAGTTTTTTTTTTTTAATATTTTATTTATTTATTCATGAGAAACAGAGAGAGAGGCAGAGACAGGCAGAGGGAGAAGCAGGCTCCATGCAGGGAGCCTGACGTGGGACTCGATCCCGGGTCTCCGGGATCACACCGTGAGCTGCAGGCGGCGCTAAACCACTGCGCCACCAGGGCTACCCCATGCACATAGTTTAAACTTAAAGAGAGGTTCAAACTGCAAGGTGAGAAGTTTCCCTCTTCCTAAAGCTTTCCACTGTTAAATTGCTTTCCTTTGGGGATCCCTCAGTGGCTCCGCGGTTAAGCGCCTGCCTTTGGCCCAGGGTGTGATCCTGGAGTTTCAGGATCAAGTCCCACGTCAGACTCCCTGCATAGAGCTTGCTTGTGTCTCTGCCTGCCTCTCTCTCATGAATGAATGAGTGAGTGAGTGAATAAATCTTAAAAAAAATAAATTGCTTTCCTTCTAACACACAAAATATTTCATGCATATTACCCATATGTGTATGTTAGGCATATACCAGGATATATTTATATATCTATAAACTATCTCCTTTAAAAAGAAAGCATTGAAATACGTCTTCAAATCTTATTTTCCTTACTAATATATATAGTTCTTTCTGAATCAGCATGTGCAACCCTCTCTCATTTTTCATCTCAGTAATAGTTTCATCACATTTCCTCTTATGGCTATGCTCTAATTTAACTAGACCCTACTGATGGAACACTTAGGTTTCTAGTTTCTTACCATTACAAACTGCTGCAATAAGCAGCCTTAGTTATGTTATATACCCTGCAAACCTTCTGTGAGTCTATTAGGGTTAATTTCTAGCAAGTGGAGGACTGTCAAATTGGAGGATGCTGCGAAATTACAATTTTGTCCTTCATTTACTTAATTATCAAGCTACTGAAACTGCAAGAATTCTTATTTCCCATAAAGTTCCCTAGGTACCCAAAATCCTTATAACTGAGTTACATTTTTTTAAAAAAAGATTTAAGTTATTTATTCATGAGAGACACAGAGAGAGGCAGAGACACAGGCAGAGGGAGAAGAAGGCTCCATACAGGGAGCCCGATGTGGGACTCGATCCCAGGTCTCCAGGATCAGGCCCTGGGCTGAAGGCAGTGCTAAACCACTGAGCCACCCGGGCTGCCCATTCAGCTCCCTTTTAAAATTACTTTTTATTTTTCCATCTTCTACATCTAATCAGCAGTCTTATAAATTCTTCTAGTCTCTCATTCTCCAAAAAACAAATAAATAACACTTCCAACTCCATTTACCTGACTTTGTGGAGTAGATGCAGAATTACCAGTTGAAGGTCTCACTTTTGAAGTTTTACTTAGGGCTTTCTTCTGCTGTAAAGCCATGGTATACTTACTCACAGCATTCCGATATTCCTTATCATGAAAGAGAGAATCTGCATGATACACCAAAAGCTGGTACTTCTGAGATGGGGAGAATAACTCACTAGAAAACAAAGAAAATATACCCCCTACATGGGTTATTTTGAAATGTTAGATAGAACATCCTCCTTAGTAACCACATAAGCCTAGCATAAAGTCTTATGTAATGAGTTTACAACTGTCATCATACCTAGTCCCTAAAATGAGAAGCATGAGAATTGTATTCTATGTTAATATGGTCAACACTTCCAGGCAACTGCTTTAAATTGCCGTTTTAATATGCTTTTCTCCTTTATTTACTATAAATGCAATGATACTTCTAAATCAAATTCAACAATATACAGATATACAAAGAAAAATGTTCTACATCTTCCCCTCCCCTTCTTCAGTCTAAACCATCTTATTTTTTTTTTTTTTGAGAGAGCAAGAGCTCAAGTAGGATCAGTGGGGGGAAAAGAGAGGAGAGAATCTTAATCCTGGTGCAGGGCTCAATCTCACAATCATGAGATCACAACCTGAGCTGAAATCCAGAGTTGGACACTTAACCAACTGAGCTGAGCCACCTACGTAACCCCCACAAGCCCTCTTAATTTAATAGTTTGATATGTATCCATACTTTCTTTTATTAACACCAATTTTTACAATATAGACAAAGGACAGAAATCACAATGACTTAACCAATACTATCAAAGAAGTGTTGAAGAATCTGGAAAAATGAAACCTCACCACTATGAAACACTTTTAGAAAAGTGCTGAACAAAAAGAGGTTTCAGAGCAACTGAATACTTCAAATACTGAAGATAGGAATATTAAAAACCTGAAAACTGAAGTATGGGAATAGGATAAGCCAATGGGATAAGAGTGGGATAGAAAGAGGATTAGCCTCATTTGAGGGAAGTTTTTTTTTTTTTAAGATTTTATTTATTTATTCATGAGAGACACACAGAGAGAGAGAGAGAGAGACAGAGACACACACAGGCAGAGGGAGAAGCAGACTCCACACAGGGAGCCCGACGTGGGACTCGATCCCCCATCTCTAGGATCCACCCCTGGACCAAAGGTGGTGCCAAACCACTGAGCCACCGGGCTGCCCCCCCCCCACCATTTTTTTTTTTAATTCTACATACAAAAGTAAACTTTACTAACACTAGAAGAATTTTTAAATTTTTTTAAAGATTTATTTATGATAGAGAGAGAGAGAGAGAGAGAGGCAGAGACACAGAGGAGGGAGAAGCAGGCTCCATGCCGGGAGCCCGATGCGGGACTCGATCCCGGGACTCCAGGATTGCACCCTGGGCCAAAGGCAGGCGCTAAACCGCTGAGCCACCCAGGGATCCCCACACTAGAAGAATTTTTACTTCCTTGAGTCTCAGGGGTTTAAGGACAGTGCAAATGAATCAGTATTTTTTAAAAACATTTTCATTGACATTGAACATTGTTCGCAAGCAATTTAACTGCCTACAAGCTGGCCACCGTTCTTTTTTTTTTTTTTTAAGATTTTTTATTTATTTATTCATGAGAGAGAGAGAGAGAGAGAGAGAGAGAGAGAGAGGCAGAGGGAGAAGCAGTCCCCATGCCAGGAGCTGGATGTGGAACTCCCGGGTCTCCAGGATCAGGCCCTGGGCCAAAGGCGGTGCTAAACCACTGAGCCACCAGGGCTGCCCTGGCCACCATTCTTAATAGGAAACTCATCTATTTTTAATCTTCAATTTCTCACACACACACACACACACACACACACACACACCCCTGCCCGGACTCCTGCCAAATTAAGAGGAATTTACATGTCAAATTTACAGGTCAAAGCTTTAGCCATTTAAAATAAAAGCAGTCAAATCTGTAAACAGTTAATCTGTCAACAAATGAAGGATATTCATGAATAGGTACCAGAGATTAGTGTTGCCAGGGGCTGGAGGAAATGGTATTAAGGGTGCTTACTAATAGATATGGGGTTTCTTTTGGGGATAATGAAAATGTTTGGAATAGAAAGTGGTGATGGTTGTACAAGTCTGTGAAGATGCTCAAAACCACAGAAATGTATTCTTTAATAGTATGTCAGTTTTATCTTATTTTTAAATCTTAAAAAAGATAGCTAGTCTGAACATTAAATATAAAGTATAAAATTACAAAGAAAATTCAAGGACTAAAGATATAGTCCAGATAACTAAGATTTCTTCCAACTGAGATTCTTTGTATTTACTGAGAAATAAGGTTTGGTAGAAAATACTACTACACTCCTAGGAAGCATTCAGATATTTATATATTGTAACACATGCCTACTTATGCAGCCATAAATTATCTTTGGAATGATGCATGAGAAACTGGTAATGATTGTTGCCTCTGGAAAATGGAAATGGTGGGGTGTGGTTCAAGATTCAGGGACAACACTTATGTGCATAACTCTTCCATACTGTTTTAATTTTTCTTACCATGTATGGTGTCAATTCAATAAGAACATTTAATAATACATGGTAAAGGGACGCCTGGGTGGCTCAGCAAATGAGTGTCTGCCTTCAGCTCGGGCATGATCCCACAGTCCTAGGATGGAGTCCCACATCAGGCTCCCTGCACAGAGCCTGCTTCTCCCTCTGCCTGTGTCTCTGCCTGTCTGTATCTCATGAATAAATAAATAAAATCTTAAAAAAAAAAAAAAAAAAAAAACATGGTAAAGGTCAGGATTTAAGCTGACCTCCCTGAAGCTAAGAAACTGTCAGTTTAATCTAATAGAAAGACATATGGGCTAAGCTGAGTCAGAGGATTAAACTGCTTCAAACTATCCTGTAACATCCTCAAGAACCAAGAATAATGACTAACTGGTGCATAAATTCCCAATGATGGAAAGTGTGCCTTGGCCAATCACTGAAAACCAACTGAAAGGCTCCAGAATAAACACAGAAGGCTGAAAGAAACCAGGGCTCCTCACTGTCAACACTAAGTGGATGGTGGTGAAATGATGGTTCTCACGTAGTGAGGTCCAGAAGCACACTAATGGAAATAAAAGAGACCAGCAACTACATTACAGGCACTTAAGGGACTTTTCCTTTCTGACTTAGACAGTTTCTAGAGTAGGCCAAATGCAAATGGGTCCACCCTGAGTAGAAAATTCGATTATGCCACTTAGAAGGAGTAGACTGTGGTAGGTCAGTCTGAAAATTTTAGTCAGAGGACTGAAGCCTAGACATGGTGGCTCCCCCAATTACCAAATGTGTGAATTTGGGCAGTTTTACCTTCTTAAGGTTGTACAGACTTCCTTAGCACATTCAATAAACACATGAGTGCTCACTGCACACAGGCACTGTGCTGACCTCCTTAGGTGTTAAGTGATGCAGAATACTGATCTTAAAAAAGTTCTGGGGCACATGGGTGGCTGGCTAAGTTGGTTGGACATCAGTCTGTGGATTTCCACCCTGGTTATGATCTCAGGGGTTGTGACATTGGCACGCAGGTGGACTCTGCGTTCAGTGCAGCTTCTGAGTGTCTCTCTCCCCCTTTGCTCCTCCCCTGCGCTGTCTCTCTTAAGTAAATAAAGGAAAATAAAGTCTTTAAAACTTCTCACCACAAGGGAAAAAAAAAATTAACCATGTGGTGATGGATGTTAACTAGACTTATTGTGGTGATCTTTTCACAATATAAGGATACAATCATCAAGTCTTTATGTTGCACACCTGAAATACGTCAATTATATCTTAATTTAAAAAGAGTGATGCAGAATGTAAAACAGGGCAAAGGGATAGAATAGTGAGGGTATGGGACAATTCTGACGGTTACAGAAGCTGTTCCCCAGGAGGGGAGATGTGAGCTGAAACCTGACTGAGGATACAGATCTCAGCTCCAAGTGAAACAGCAAATGCGAACCCCTGAGTTAAGGAGGAGCCTGGTGGGTTCAAGTAACAGAAAAAAACTGCCTGCAAGGCTGAAGTACAGTGAGCCGAGGGCATGAGATGAGAAAAATGTTTGGCCTCGGAGGCCACGGGAAGCAATTTTAATGTAAGTACAGTGGATGAATGCAAGCAGGGGAGCAACGCGCACTCAAGGATGGAAACGGCCCTGGTGCTGTTATCCGTCCAACGGCTCAAGAAACGACTCTGAAAACCAGAAAGAGGCACTGCGTGTCCTTACAAGGGCGCCACTTCCATTCATCAGAGGAGTCTCCCGTTTTAGAGGCCAGAACGTGGATTCTTCTAACACACTCAAGGGGAAAAAATTCCATCTCGGATGGGGGACGAAGGTGTAAGACCAGGCCTGTTGGAGCTGCGGCGAGCGAGAATATGGGAAAGAGCTGGGAAGAGAGCCGGGAAGGGAGGAGTCAGCCCAGCGAAGTGACAGTCGCTGTGCCCGGCGACAGGTGCCTCGGGAAACCCTCCGCTCCCAACTTTCGGGAAACCCCAGCCAGGCTCGCCCTCAGGGCCTCCGCCTTCCATTTCTCGAAGCAGCCGCTCGCCACATCTCCCTCAGGGAGCTCATCCCAGCGTCTGGTACAGCGCAGAGATCGAGTCAACTCCACTTTGTGTTCCTAGATGGGCTCCGCCCGACGATGCGGTCGCTGGCCCCGAAACCTCCGCTGAGGCCCACGTTCGCTCCTTCCCGCCAGTTCCCAGGCCCCCGCAACTCCCGCTCCCAAACCGGCGCCGCCTTCTCCTCAGCCCCAGGCCGCTCCCCGCCTCAACTCACGGGTTGTTATTACTCATTGTAAGTAACAAGCTGCTGAGGAGCCGCACGTTAGAGTGCAGCCCCGCGGCCGCCATGTCTCGCACGTGGTCTATCACATTCATCCTGCCCGGCAAAGCCGCGGGCAGCGGCGGCAGCGGCGCGAAAAGCCGGTAGAAGCTCCTTAGGGAAGACTCCAAAATGGCGGTCTCACCGGGGCCCATGGGGTCCACAAGTGGCACCGCCCCCAGGAAGATAGGCAACTACTGAAGTGCCTGAGCAAAAAAAAAAAAAAAAAACCCACCAAACAAAACAACTCCGTTCCTTCCCCAGGCACCCTTATGAAGAGGAATGATTTGGTTTTGAGGTTGATTTTGGTTTATTTTAACAAGTTACGTCATCATTCTAACCTGCAAAATTTATTGAGGGCTTACAATGGGCTGGGGACAAAAGGCACTTGAGTATGAATACATGCTCAATTGAAATAAGATAACTCGGAGAGAAATTTGTGTCTCAAAAATGAATAAAAACGGATGGACACTTATAAATAATAAAGTTGAGGGAACCTCCAACAGCAGGAGTTAAATTTTTTAGCCAGGCGCTAGGGGCAGCCCTAGCTGCTTTTACAGTCGGGCTTGCGCACTAGGCTGAAGGCACCACGCCCCCTTCTCTCGGTATAATGTGTACCTGCTGGAGCGAGGCTTCGCCCTCAGGGTAGCATACTTGAGTGCAAAAGGGACCCTTCTTACCCTAAGAAAGAACTCACTTAGCTCAGGGTGAATAAAGGCTAGGTTGGGTTTTAGCCATTCTAATATCTGTGTAGTGGTAACTTACTGTTCTACTTTGCAATTCCCTAAAGAAGGAGGTTGAGCGTTGTATTTCCTATCTGTAGATCATCTTTGGTGAGTTAGCTGTTCAAATTTCTAGCTCATTTTTTTATTTGGGTTGTTCATAGTTTTGGGTTTGTTTGTTTGTTTGTTTTTTCCATTTAGGAAAGTTTTATTTACATAATCTCTACACATGGGGCTCAGACAGCCCCGACATCAAGAGTCGCATGCTCTTCCAACTAAGTCAGCCAGGCGCCCCTGGGTTGTTCATTTTCTCATTGTTGAGTTTGTTTGTTTGCTTTTAAGAGTTTATTTATTTGAGAAAGAGACAAAGATAGCAACAGAGAGCACAAGCTGGGGAGGAGAGGGAGAAGCAGATGCAAGGCTTAATCCCAGGACCCTGCGGTCATGACCTGAACCTGAACTCAGACACTTAACTGACTGAGCCACTCAGGCGCCTTTCTTACCATTTAGTTTTCAGGGTTCTTTGTATATCTTGGATAACAGTCCTTCATCAGATACATGTTTTATAAATATTTTATCCCAGTCTGTGATTTGTCTTCTGATTTTCTTGACTACCCCCTCCCTGTTAGGAAAAAATTACTTTCAGTAATAATCCTGAAATGAAATGACTAGTAATGGCCAGAAAAGAAAACAGTGAAAATAGTATCTTATTGAACTTTAAACTTAATCTAAATGATGCTAGGGACAACTGGGTGGCCCAGTGGCTAAGCGTCTGCCTTTGGCTCAGGTCGTGATCCCGGGGTGCTGGGATTGAGTCCACATCAGGCTTCCCGACAGGGAGCCTGCTTTTCCTTCTGCCTATGTCTCTGCCTCTCTCTCTGTGTCTCTCATGAATAAATAAGTGAAATTTTAAATAAATAAGCTTGTGGTCCATTGGAAAAAATAATAAAGATGCCAGTAACATTTTTAATTAAAAATAAAACCAGGGAGGGGATCCCTAGGTGGCTCAGCGGTTTAGCGCCTGCCTTTGGCCCAGGGCATGATCCTGGAGTCCCGAGATCGAGTCCTGCATCGGGCTCCCTGAATGGAGCCTGCTTCTCTCTCAGCTTCTCTCTGCATGTCTTTCAGGAATAAATAAATAAAATCTTAAAAAATAATAAGATAAAAAAAATAAAACCAGTATTACAGTACAAAGAGTAAAAGATTAATACTTTTAAAATTACATAAATGTATTTTAAGAACTTTTATCCTACATATTGGATTAGCAAATAAATGAGTGATACAGTTTCTGCAAATTTGTCAATGGCTGTCAAAACTGATCCTCTTTGCATACTCATGTTTCATAAGCAGTATAAACAGATTTGTTGTTTGCTGGATCACAACCATGAAATGACATGGAGGAAATATAAATTCATACTATTAAGTGAAAGAAGCCAATCTGAAAAGGCTACATACTATGATTCCAACTGCCTGACATTCTGGAAATGATGAGACTGGGGACAGTAAAAAGATCATTGGTTGCCAGGGGCTGGGGGAGGGGAGTGGGGGAGGAATAGGTGGAGCACAGTGTATTTTTAGGGCAGTGACACTTCTATATAATACTGTAATGGCAGATATGTTATTACACATTTGTCAAAACTCAGAATGTACACAGGCAGAGAAACCTAACAGTAAGCTATACACTTTGGGTGATAACGATGTGTCAGTGTAGGTACATGAGTTGTAACAATCTACCATCCTTGTGTGGGATGTTGATAGTGTGGGACACTGGGCAAGTGGGGGATATACTGTCTGTATATCCCACTCAGTTTTGCTCTGAAACTAAAACTCCTCTAAAAAATAAAGTTTACCCCCCCCAAAAAGAAGAAAGAAGTGGAGAGGATGTAAAAATTGACCTGTTCTGGGTGTCAAACATGCTAGATAAACCACTGTATCTAACACACTTAAGACAGTGACTTGGAGGGCAGCCCCGGTGGCTTAGCAGTTTAGCGCCGCCTTCAGCCCTGGGCGTGATCCTGGAGGCTCGTCCCACGTTGGGCTCCCAGCATGGAGCCTGCTTCTCCCTCTGCCTGTTTCTCTCTCTCAAATAAATAAATAAATAAATAAATCTTTAAAAGAAAAAAAAAAAGACAGTGACTTGCACACAGTAAACACTATATAAATGTTTGCTTGTAAAAAAATGAAATAAATAAAAAATAAATAAATGTTTGCTTGTTATACTATTTTCTACACTTGAACTATTTCATAATTAAGACCACATATAATAATTGCTAAAAAGTGAAAAAATTAAAATGTTCACCAACTGATGACTATATAAACTAAATGTGGTGTATCTGTACAGTGCAAACCTATTCAGCAAAATAATAATAATAATAATAATTAATAATAAAAAGAACAAACTACTAGTAATAACATGAATAAATCTCAGGATGCCTCGGTGGCTCGGTGGTTGAGCATCTGTCTTCAGCTTGAGGTGTGATCCTGGGGTCCTGGGATTGAGTCCCACATCGGGCTCCCAGCAGAGAGCCTGCTTTTCCCTCTTCTTGTGTCTCTGCTTTTCTCTGTATGTTTCTCATGAATAAATAAATAAAATCTTTTAAACAAAACAAAACATGATGAATCTCAAAACTTTATACTAAAAATAAAATCACACGAGGTGAAAGAAGCCACACAGAAAAAATTACATAATTTCTGCCTCCATTTAGGTTTGTTTGTTTTACTGTTGATTTGTTTCAATTTGTATCTGAGAAAGATCAATTAGATCAATTCTTGCAATTGGTTGATATGTCTTTTAAATTATATAAGTTCTTCCTCTCTTTTTTCCCATTGCATTTTATTTATTTTCTTCCTTAAGATTTTATTTATTTATGAGATTGAGAGAGAGAGAGGCAGAGACACAGACAGAGGGAGAAGCAGGCTCCATGCAGGGAGCCCGATGTGGGACTCGATCCCAGAATTCCAGGATCAGGCCCTGGGCTGAAGGCAGTGCTAAACCACTGAGCCACCTGGACTGCCCCGCATTTTATTTCTTGAAGAATGAAGTTAGTGTTTAAACCCCTGAGACTGGATAAGATCATCAAGAGGGTGAGTGCAGTTAGAGAAGAGGTTTGAGGGACGCCTGGGTGGCTCAGTGGTTGAGCATCTGCCTTTGGCTCAGGGCATGATCCCGGAGTTCTGGGATTGAGTCCCATATCAGGCTCCCTGCATGGATCCTGCTTCTCCCTCTGCCTGTGTCTCTGCCTCTCTCTGTGTCTCTCATGAATAAGTAAATAAAATCTTTTAAAAAAAAAAAAAAGGTTTGAAGACTGAGCAGTTGATCAACAGGTAAATATCTAACAATTGGGGAGGTAGGAACCATAACTTGTAGCTTTTGCCAATTTTCATGGTGTAAATACTTTTACTATGGCTAATTGTAAGGTGCCAATAGTCTAACAATCTGGCACTATTCCTTAAATATAACAATTTCTTAAAACGTAACTGGCTTCAGTACACATCCCTCCATTAAATGGTCAGAGAGAAGAGGAAAAACCAGCAAAAGGGACTGAGAAGAAACAGCCAAATGAGGTGGAAAGGAAAGTAAGACAGTGGTGTTCTGGAATCCAAATGAAGAATATGTTTTCAAGAAGGTGGGAATAATCAATTGTGTATACATAAAGTGCCAGTGAGAGATTAAGTAAAATGATGAGAAATGGCCATCAGATTAACACCATGGAGGTCACTGATGACCTTGAGAGCATTTTCAGTAGGGAAGTGGTCAAAAGGGCATGGGAGGAGATAAATGTGAGAAAGTACAGATAGTTTTTTGTTTTCTGTAGAGCAGTGGTTCTCAAGTGGGGAGGATTTTGCCTCTAGGGTACAATTTGGTAATGTCTGCAGAAAAAAAAAATTTTTTTTTTGAGGGAGGGTTGCAACTGGCATCTGAGGGTAAAAACCAGGAATGTTTGCTAAACATTCTGAAATGCACAGGACAGACTCCCACAATGAAGTGGAGGAGAAATTTTAAAATTTCAAGTCTAAAATATCAAAGTTGAGGTTGAGGTTGAGGAGCCCTTGTTGTGAAGGAAAGAAATAGGTGGTAGCATGTGGGAAAAATAGAATAAAGAGAGAATTTTTAAAAAGGAGAACTGGGGCAGCCTGGGAGCTCAGCGGTTTAGTGCTGCCTTCAGCCCAGGGCCTGATCCCGCAGCCCCAGGATCTAGCCCCAGAACGGGCTACGTGCATGGAACCTGCTTCTCCCTCTGCCTGTGTCTCTGCCTCTCTCTGTGTGTGCCTCTCATAAACAAATGAATCAATTATTAAAAAAAAAAAAAAAGAAAGAAAGGAGAACTAACTTGTTTACATAGTAATAGGAATGAAGTAGAACATATCCCTGTCAAAACAGCAGGAGAAAAGTGGACAATTTCTTTTTTTTTTAAGTTGATAATTTCTATAAAGAAACAGTGCTAAAACACACCCATCCAGTTGGTGTGTTTTAGCACTCACAGAAAGAGTGCACAAAGCAAAAATATTTATAGAGAAAAAGAGGTAAGAGAGAATCCTCTTTGGAAATATTTTATAATCCTTTTAAAATTATCCCAAAGTAAGATAGAATCATGGTCAAATTCATTAACCTGATAAAAGATCATGCTGGGCCATCTGGGTGATGCCATTGGTTGAGCGTTTGACTCATAGCTTCTGCTTGGTGATCTTGGGATTGTGAGATCAGCCCTGCATCTGGCTCCATGCTCAGTGGGGAGTCTGCTTGGGATTCTCTCTCCCTCTGCCCCTTCTGCTCATTCTTTCTCTTTCTCTCTCTCAACTAACTAAATAAATCTTTTTTTTTAAATTTTATTTATTTATGATAGTCACACACACAGAGAGAGAGAGAGAGAGAGAGAGAGAGGCAGAGACACAGGAGGAGGGAGAAGCAGGCTCCATGCACCGGGAGCCCGACGTGGGATTCGATGCCAGGTCTCCAGGATCGCGCCCTGGGCCAAAGGCAGGCGCTAAACCGCTGCGCCACTCAGGGATCCCAATAAATCTTTTTAAAAAGTCAGATCATACTGATTTTAATATTATTTAAAGACATGTATAACATTAAACTCACTTGGGACACTCAAGAGATATAACCAAGGGGACCAGGCCTCGTTCTCATGGAATCATCTTCTAAAATGATAATTTGGGAACTAGAGAGGACATTAGAGGTCATCTCACTTTTCATCTCCATTTTATTGGTGAGGAAACTGAGGCTCTGGGATGCTAACGATGTGAGCAGATACACAACTAGCCCTGAACTTTTAGGTAAGCCACTTAGATGCTGAATGATGTGGATACCACCATGGATACCATGGAATGTTGAATCAGATACATCAGAGGGACAATTTATAAATGTAAATATTCTGCTCCACTTAAGTTCATCTCTAAATGTTCAGCAGCCTCCTAAGAATGAAAATCTTTCCCAGCTGCATTAGACATTTTTCTTAGATCTGTCTTTTGTACAAGGCGAAAAACACAACACTTGTAAATTGCTCTAAGGGAAACATTACTTAACATCCCTTAAGTGTCTCCTGGCAGTGACAGCCTTCTTTTCAAGTGGAAAAGTAACTTCAGGTCAAAGAATTTGGAGGGAACACATAGGGCCATCTTTCCAAATGATTTTCCCCCTTTTCAGTAAAAGTGGCTAGTAAGGGGGTATTCTGGGGCTCTAAAGTGTCCATTTTATGAAATTTCATAAATAAAATGGTCAGATAAGTAAGGCTAGAACAAACTCATTCAAACACAAATGCAAACTCAAGAGGGCTTGCCCCAGTCAGCGTTCAACTGCCATAAAATAAAGTTTTCTGTGAATTTTAATACTATTAACAACCCCCTCCAAGAAATTCCTCCCTATGACTCCTATGCTTTACTGATCAACCTTTCATTCTAACTTTAGACTGATTCTTTGCTGATTCCTTCTGTCTTCCTGATTCATGAAGATCCCTCTGATTTGTCTCAGGGATCAGACTCTATTTCCCAGTTCCACTAGATGTCTTTATTTCTATAACTAATCTTTCACATACATTTGTATTTCCTGCTGGATTTCACCCAGGCCATCGGATGCCCCCTCAAATTCAGTGTGCTCAGAATTATTTTTTTTTAAGATTTTATTTATTTATTCATTAGAGACACACTGAGAGAGAGCGAGAGAGAGAGAGAGAGAGAGAGAGGCAGAGATACAGGCAGAGGGAGAAGCAGGCTCCATGCAGGGAGCCCGACGTGGGACGTGATCCCGGATCCCCAGGATCAGGCCCTGGGCTGAAGGCGGTGCTAAACCGCTGAGCCACCCGGGTTGCCCCAGTGTGCTCAGAATTAAACTCATCTCCCACTTCCTTCCCAAGGACTCCAAGCCCAAGTTCTTGGGACAATACCAGTTTATGTCTGCTGTCCCAAGAGAATTAACCATAGCATGCTCTTTTACACTCAAGAGTTTGGATAACAAATTATATCATCACCCAACCAATTTTCATGAAAGGCACTGCTATTTTTCAAGTCAGCTAGACTCAAAACTTCAACCTAACCTTTAGCTGCCAAGTCCAATGTATTAAAATCCTTTTAGAGGGCAGCCTGGGTGGCTCAGCGGTTTAGCGCCGCCTGCAGCCCTGGGCATGATCCTGGAGACCTAGGATTGAGTCCCACGTCGGGCTTCCTGCATGGAGCCTGCTTCTCCCTCTGCCTGTGTCTCTGCCTCTCTCTCTGTGTCTCTCATGAATGAATAAATAAAAATCTTTTTAAAAAATCCTTTTAGAATGTCCCTCAAATCTCCCCTTATTCTTACATTCCCAGTAACACCCACTAAGCCCTTACCTCAGGACTACTAATAAAGCTTCTTACTCTCTGGTATATACCTCTCCCATCTCCCTACCTTCCAATCCATCTGGTATAACATAACTAACTCAATCTTTTTGTTTTGTTTTTTTCAAAGATTTTATTTATTCATGAAAGACACAGAGGGAGAGAGAAAGAGGCAGAGACACAGGCAGAGGGAGAAGCAGGGCTCCACGGAGGAAACCTGATGTGGGACTCGATCCCGGGACTCCAGGATGATGTCCTGAGCCAAAGGCAGACGCTCAACCGCTGAGCCACCCAGGTGTCCCTTATAACTAACTCAGTCTTATAAAAATCCTGATTTTATCTTCTCCTAACTCTGCTTGAAAATTTAAATGTAATAATTCAATGAATATTTCCTAGGTATTTGCTATGTGAGAAGCAGTCTTGGCCCTCGAAAAACCTTCATTCATTTAATATATATTGAGTGCCTACTGTATGCACCTCACCTCTGTAGGCATTGGAGTGCAGTGATGATAGGCATGGCCCATGGCCCATTCAATAGCAATACAAGACACACAGATAATGGCTTAGAGAGAACTCTTAAGGGGACATGTAATGAAATTGCAAATGAGTAATTTTTTTGAGCACCCTGAGGTACAGGAAATTGAACAGATACCTACACCCTGATGTTCATTATTAATAATGGTCTAAAGGTAGAGACAATCTACCAACAGATGGATAAACACAATGTGGTCCATCCATACAATGGTCAGCCAAAAAAAGGGATTGAGTTCTGATACATATTACAATATAGATGAATCTCTAAATCATCAAGCTACGTAAAACAAGCCAGTCACAAAAGAACAAATATTGTATGATTCCTCTCGTATGAAATACCTAGAATAAGCAATCCAGAGACAGAAAGAAGATTAGAGGTTACCAGGGGTTATGAGGAAGGGGAATGGGGAGCTATTGTTTAATGGGTACAGTTTCTGTTTGAGGTGATGAGAAAGTTTTGGAAATAGCGGTGACAGTTGCACATTATTAGTGTAATTGATGCCACCAAATTACACACTTAAAATGGCTGAAATAGATTTTTATGTTATATATAAAAATTAATGTGATATGCTAAAAACTATTGAATTGGATGCGTTAAGTGGGTGAGTTATATAAAATTTAAATTATATTTCTTTTTTTAATTTTTTTAATTTTTTAATTTTTTTAAAATTTTTTATTTATTTATGATAGTCACAGAGAGAGAGAGAGGCAGAGGGAGAAGCAGGCTCCATGCACCGGGAGCCCGACGTGGGATTTGATTCCCGGTCTCCAGGATCACGCCCTGGGCCAAAGGCAGGCGCCAAACCGCTGCACCACCCAGGGATCCCTTAAATTATATTTCAATAAAACTTTTTAATTTTATTTTTAAAAAGATTTTATTTATTTATTCATGAGAGACACAGAGAGAGAGAGAGGCAGAGAGAAAAGCAGGCTCCATGCAGGGAGCCCAATGTGGGACTTGATTCTGGGCGTACGGGATCATGATCTGAGCCAAAGGCAGATGCTTGACCGCTGAGCCACTCCGGCATCACACAATAAAACTTTTTTAAAAAGCACCTTAGGGGCATCTGGCTGGGGAGGTCAATTAATTGTCTGGCTCTTGGTTTCCTCTCTGGTCGTGATTTTGGGGCATAAGTCTAGCCCTGTGTCAGGCTCCAGGCTTGGGGCTCTCCAGAGGGCCCAGTCAGCTTTGGACCCTCTTCCCCTCTCCTTTTGTTCCACCCCACCCCCAACCTTGCTCACTCTCTCTCTCTCAAATCAATCAATCAATCAATCAATCTTTTTTTTTTTTTTTTTTTTTTAACAAAGAACCTGAGAGGCACTGAGAGTTGAAAAAAATATCAACCTTCTCCCTGGGGAAAAAAAAAAGCACTTGAGAGCCAAGTGCAGAAACTGTGGAATGATTTGGAAAGAAAACAAGAGCAGGAGAAGTGATTGTTGCTCAGGCAAATGGTTCTCATTGTGGTAGATAAAAGCAAATGGTGTCCTGGTGTGGAGAATCTATCGGGTTGTCTTGCTAATAGGATAAAGTTTATTTATTTATTTTTTTTAATATTTTATTTATTTATTCATGAGAGACACAGAAAGAGAGGCAGAGACACAGGCAGAGGGAGAAGCAGGCTCCATGCAAGGAGCCCGACATGGGACTTGATCCTTGGTCTCCAGGATCGCACCCTGGGCTGAAGGCGGCACTAAACTGCTGAGCCACCCAGGCTGCCCGCTAATAGGATAAAGTTTAAAGGTATGAGCTTGACCCTGGCCCTCAAAAATGTGAGACATACATCCTGCTAAGACAGCTGCTTCTCTATATTCTTCTCCCTAAGGTTTCCTTCACGGCAGGCTTGGTCATGCCGTGTAGCTGGCTCAGTATACCTTTTTCTCATCAGGCCTGCCCAATGTAGCTCACTTGTTCTAAGGTCAGTGCAATGCCATTTACATGAAATCTTCTCCAACTGACCTTAGCAGTATCAGCCTGTCCTTTCTCTGAGCTTCTATTGTGTTAGGCAGTCATGCCGATCTCTGCATTTCTTGGTTCTATCTTGTTATACACATTTCTCATCAGATGGCTAAGATCTAGGAGAGGAGAGTTCATATTTACATTTCTTGTACATACTTTCAGTAGCTGGCACAGCAGAACAAACAGAGGAACAGAGCAATCTCCTGATCTTGTTGCCTGAATGCATTACTAAAAGTTGCAGTGTAGCAAAGTAACCATCTTATATATATATTTTTAATTTTTTATTTATTTATGATAGTCACACACAGAGAGAGAGAGGGGCAGAGACATAGGCAGAGGGAGAAGCAGGCTCCATGCACCGGGAGCCCGATGTGGGATTCGATCCCGGGTCTCCAGGATCGCGCCCTGGGCCAAAGGCAGGCGCCAAACCGCTGCGCCACCCAGGGATCCCAGTAACCATCTTATAATGGCAAAGAGGGGCAGCCCTGGGTTCAAAAAGACTCAAGTTTGGGCAGCCCCGGTGGCTCAGCGGTTTAGCGCTGCCTGCAGCCCCAGGTGTGATACTGGAGACCCAGGATCGAGTCCCACATCGGGCTCCCTGCATGGAGTCTGCTTCTCCCTCTGCCTGTGTCTCTTCCTCTCTCTGTGTGTCTCTCATGAATAAATAAATAAAAAATCTTAAAAAAAAAAAAAGACTCAAGTTTAATTGCCATTTCTGTCAATTTCCAGGTGTGTGGGTTTGGTCAAGTTACTTAATTTCTGTACACTTCAGTTTCTTCATCTGGAACAGAGGAGAGTACTTGTATCTGCTGCAGCATTTCTTGCAAGGGTTAAAAAGGATTTTAAAATGTAAAGTGTTTAGTGCATTGTCAGATTACCTGTAAATTGGAGCTGCAGTGTAAAAGCAAAGAGGAAAATCATGACTAATGATTTATCTCAAAATCAACACAGAACAGATGTAACCCTAAAATTACACTCTCCTAATGGAATGCTTCTCCAATTTCCTATAAACAAAATGAAGGGAGAAACAAACCAAATGGCTTTTGGTATAATAGTATTACATCCCTTTCTAGACACAGCTCTGAACTCATTAAAGTCTTCAGTACTAATAATTTTGGAGAAAAGGAAAATGGGAAATAATTCTCATAAATCTTGTTCAAGTATTTCCATTTAATATTTCTACACATATGACAGTAATTAGTGGCATATTAAAACGATAAATGTAAACAGGATGCTTAAGTAAAGACAAGGTTACTGTTGTCCTTAGCCTATTTTTGGCTAACGTTAACTAATGTTAATTTTTTCTAATATTTGATTTTTTTAATCAATCTGTTTTTAAAAAGTAGTCCCTTCTCTGCCCCCCGTTTTTTTTTCTGCCCCCCGTTATTTAGGTAACACATAATGTGGCTGATTTGTATGTATGTATGATGTGGAAGGGATAAGTCTTTGTAATTTTGCATCTGCCCAAGATAATCACTGTTAATGGTTTGGTTGTATGTACTCTCATAGTTTTTCCTGGAGTACGTACAATTAAATCAATAAGGATGGAATCACATTATAATACTGTCCCCCCGCCCCCTTTTTTTTACTCAATGAAGTATACTAAGATATCTTCTTATGACAGGATAGATAGAATCCTATTTAAAAATTTTTTAAACTTTATTTATTTTTAAATATTTTATTTATTTATTTATTCATGAGAGAGAGAGAGACAGAGACAGAGACACAGGCAGAGGGAGAAGCAGGCTCCATGCAGGGAGCCCGAGGTGGGACTTGATCCCGGATTTCCAGGATCAGGCCCTGGACTGAAGGCGTCACTAAACTGCTGAGCCACCCGGGTGCCCTTAACTTTATTAACTTTTTAAAATTAATTTTAAAGAGATTTTATTTATCTATGAGAGAGAGAGAGAGAGAGAGAGAGAGCATGAGCAGGGGGACTGAGTAGCAGGGGAAGAGGGAAAGGCATGCTCCAGCTGAGCAGGAAGCTGAATGTGGGGTTCAATCCTAGGATCCTGGAACCATGACCGGAGTTGAAAACAGAGGCTTAACCAACTGAGCCACCCAGGTGCCCCCTTTATTATTTTTAATGGCTGCATATTTCATTTTACAGAGGTACCATAATTTATACAATTCTCTATTTAAAAAAAAAATTCTTATTTATTTATGATAGTCACACAGAGAGAGAGAGAGAGAGAGAGAGAGAGAGAGAGAGGCAGAGACAGAAGCAGGCTCCATGCACCGGGAGCCCGATGTGGGATTCAATCCCGGGTCTCCAGGATCGCACCCTGGGCCAAAGGCAGGCACTACACCGCTGCACCGCTGCACCACCCAGGGATCCCTACAATTCTCTATTAAAAGATGACTCCAGGTGTGTGTTTGCCTGTGTGGTTCAGCATTCAACAATGCTTGGAGTTGAGTTGCTGGATCAAAAAGAAGGAAGATTTAAAACTCTGATACAATTTTAAAAAGAAAAAGTTATAATTATCACAAAATTGCCTTCCCTAAAGAGCCATCCATACCTGGTAACAATCTTCTTTTAATGCTGGCATTACATTTTGATGAAAGCTGTATTTTAAAATCCACTAGGCTATACTTCATGTGTAATTTGTTCTGGATTCGTTGTAGACTGCTCTCTTAGGTGCATTAAAAAAACAAACAAACAAACAAACAAAACAACACACAACCAACTCCTGCTATAAAATAACACCTATAGAAAGGTTTTAGAAGCCAGGTTTTAGCTCTTATTGTTGCAAAACCTATAGAAAGGTTTTAGAAGCCAGGTTTTAGCTCTTATTGTTGCAAAAAACAACACTCCCTATCTGTTATAAACAAACCATGATATGAATAATATTGATATGAATCACTGTGGCTTTCTTTCTTTTGTTCTGACATGTGTCTGAGTTTGTAATAGAAGTTCCAACCAAAATGCCCAGATTCTGATTTAGGTAACAATTTTAATTATTAAATAAAAACACAACCCAATAAAAACAGTCTTTTGGCTTTAAGACTGTGCTTTCATGTATTTATGGAGTAGGTTTTTACATACCCATTCTCCTGGGTATGTGAAATTGGTACTTAGTCCATAACTCAGATCTTTAATGAACAAGATGGCTCAAGCACATTTAACTCATATATTATAATTATAGAATAACCCATAAAACCAAAATGGAAATAGTTGACCCTTGAACAATGTGGCGGTTAGGGCATTGACCCCTCCCACCTAAGTTGGAAATCTGTGTGTAACTTGATTTCCAAGAAACTTAACTACCAATAGCCTGTTGACTGGAAGCCTTACCAATACCACAAATAGTCAAATAAGATGTATTTTGTCTATGTATTTTATACTATATATAGTATAATATATTTATTATTATTATATTATTATAATTTATTAATAAATATATATTTATTATATTTATATATAGTATATAATATATATTTTAAAATATATATAAAATATATGTATATATATTTTAAGATTTATTTACTTATTCATGAGAGAGACAGAGAGATAGGCAGAGGGAGAAGCAGGCTCACTGTGGGAAGCCTTATGCAGGGCTCAATCCCAGGACTTCGGGACCATGACCCAAGCCAAAGGCAGAGACTCTCAACCACTGAGCCACCCAGGCATCCCTATACTATATTCTTATAATAAAGTAAGCTAGGGAAAATAAGATATTTTAAAGAAAATCTATAAAGAAAATAACATTTACAGTATTGTACTTGTAAAAATCTGCATATAAGTGGACCCAAGCAATTCAAACACATGTTTAGGGATCCCTGGGTGGCGCAGCGGTTTGGCGCCTGCCTTTGGCCCGGGGCGCGATCCTGGAGACCCGGGATCGAATCCCATGTTGGGCTCCCGGTGCATGGAGCCTGCTTCTCCCTCTGCCTATGTCTCTGCCTTTCTCTCTCTCTCTCTGTGTGACTATCATAAATAAATAAAAATTAAAAACAAACAAACACACACATATTTAAGGGCCAACTCTAGTCAATCAAGTAACACCAAGCTTCAATTTTAATAATTTGAAAATTATTTCTGCTTCTATATAACCTTCCCTTTGTCTTCAGTATAGCATAACACAAATAATCAGGGTAGCAACATGCTCAGATAAAATTTTCCTTTTTTTTTTTTTTTTTTAGATTTTTATTTATTTATTCATGAGAGACACAGAGAGAGGTAGAGATATAGGCAGAGAGAGAGAAGCAGGCTCAGGAGTCTGATGCAGGACTCGATCCCAGGACCCCATCAATCACGACCTGAGCCAAAAGCAGATGCTCAACCACTGAGCCACCCAGGTGCCCCTAAAATTTTCCTCTTTCCAGACTCCCTTGTAACTAGATGCAAAGGAGACATAGTACAAGTCACTGGACAGAATTTCTGGGAAGGATATTTAAAGTGGCACTCAGCTAGTATGCCCTTTGGTCCTCATGCCCTCCCCATTTCTTTATGCCAAGTCCAGGAAGGCATCTAGAGTGCAGAGGTGCATCTAGGTTCAGAGGCATCTAAAGATGCTCTACATGTGGCATGTTAAGAAGTATTGAGCAAGAAAATTGGAGCCTGGGTCTCCAATGACATCTTTATTTATTTTTTATTTTTTTTAAAGATTTTATTTATTTATTCATGAGAGACACAGAAGGAGAGGCAGAGAGACACAGGCAGAGGGAGAAGCAGGCTCCATGCAGGAAGCCTGATGTGGGACTCGATCCCGGAACTCCAGGATCACGCCCTGAGCCGAAGGCTGGCACTTATCCACTGAGCCACCCAGGCGTCCCGATGGGCAAAGAATTTGAATAAACATTTCCCTGAAGAAATACAAATGGCCAATGAAAAGATGCTCAACATCATTAGTTATTAGGGAAGTGCAAATTGAAACATGAGATGCTACTTTGTGTCACCTGGATAGCTATAAGTAGCAACTGTTGGTGAGGACATGTAGAAATTAGAACCCTTATCACTTGGTGTTAGAAATGTAAAATGGTGCAGCTACTGTGGAAAAAGTTTGCCAGTTCTTCAGAAAGTTAAACACAGGGTTAATCATATGATTCAGCGATTCCACTGGTAGGTATATAACCAAGAGAAACGAAAATGTATGTCCACATTAAAATTTGTACAGGAATGTCCTTGGCAATATTGTTCATAACAGCCCAAAAGTGGAAACCACTCAGATGTCCTTAAACATCAGATGAATAAACAAAATGGGATACACACACACACACACACACACACACACTGGATATACAATAGAATATTATACAGCCATAAAAAGGAATGAGGTGGGGGCAGCTCGGGTGGCTCAGCGGTTTAGCACCACCTTCAGCCCAGGGCCTGATCCTGAAGACCCGGGGTCGAGTTCCAGGGCAGCCTCCCTGCATGGAGTGTGCCTTTCTCTCTCTCTCTGTGTCTCTCATTAATAAATAAAATCTTAAAAAAAAAAAAAAGGAATGAGGTTGATATAGACTAAAACATAGACGAATCTTGAAGACATTATGCTTAAGTAAAAGAAATCAGATATGAAAGGACAAATGTTTGATTCCACTTATATGAGGTGCTGTAATAGGCAAATTCAGAGATTGAAAGTAGATTAGAGATTACCAGGAGCTGAGGGTTACAGTCAGCAGTGGTTTAATGGTTAGTGTTTTTGTTTGGGGTACTGAGAAAGTTTTGGAAATGCATAGTGGTGATGGTTGCACAGCATTTTGAATGTAATTAATACCAGTGAACTACATACCTACTTAAAAGTGGTTAAAATGGTGGTGTTATGTGTGTTTTACCACAATAACAGAAAAAGGAAAGAAATGGAGAACTATTAATGCAGTAACATGGATGAACCTTGAAAACATGATCTTCAGTGAAAGAAACCAGACGCAAAAGGCCACATGTTGGGACGTCTGGGTGGCTCAGTGGTTGAGTGTCTGCCTTGGCCTCAGGGCATGATCTCTGGTCCAGAGATGGAGTCCCACATTGGGCTCCTTGCATGGAGCCTGCTTCTCCCCATGCCTGTGTCTCTACCTCTCTCTTTCTGTGTCTGTCATGAATAAATAAAATCTTAAAAAACAAAAGTCATATGTTTATATGATCCCATTATGTGAAATGTCCAGAATAGGTAAATCCATAGAGAGGCAGAAAGTAGATCAGTGGTTGCTGGGGGCTGAGAGGGAAGGCAGGAGGGGGCAGGGCGGTGGCAAAGAGGAAAAAATGGGGGGAACTGCTATTGAATTGTACACTTTAGGGATGCCTGGGTGGCTCAGCGGTTGGGTGTCTGCCTTTGGCTCAGGGTGTGATCCTGGAATCCGGCATCGGGTCCTACATCGGGGTCCTTGCAGGGAGCCTGCTTCTCCCTCAGCCTGTGTCTCTGCCTTTCTCGTCTCTCATGAATAAATTAATTTAAAAAAATCTTAAAAAAAAAAAGAATTGTACACTTTATTATTTACTTAAGTAGGCTCCACACCCAGCATGGAGTCCAATGGCTTGAACCCATAACCCTGAGATCAAAACCTGAGTGGAGATCAAGAGTCAGGATACTTAACCAACTGAGCCACCCAGATGACCCTGAAATGTACACTTTATTTTTTATTTTTTTAAAAGATTTTATTTATTTATTCATGAGAGGGAGAGAGAGAGGGGCAGAGAGACACAGGCAGAGGGATAAGCAGGCTTCATGCAGGGAGCCCGATGCGGGACTCAATCCTGGGACTTCAGGATCATGCCCTGGGCCGAAAGCAGGCGCTAAACCACTGAGCCACCCAGGGATTCCCTCAAAATATTTTTAAGTGAATGTCAAAAATAAGTAATAAGGTTTTTTGACATGGAATGTTAGAAATTTCTTTATTATTACTTATTAAGCACCAGCTTAATACTGCAGAAAATTTCAAATCACCCTTCAACAACCCATTCTTCCTTCCCCCACCCAAATTCTTGATAAAGAGCTTTTCAAGTGAAGACACGGTCTCTTTTTTCTTCTGTATAAAACTTTATCAAATAAAGGCAAAGAACTGTGTACATCTTGCTGTAAAACGCTGCCCACGGCTGTGGAAAGTGTCTGCCTAGGCTCCTTTCACTGTCCAGGTCCTGAAAGACTCTTGTTCATGAACTGTCTCTTCACAAAGCAAGTCCACCACTAACAAGAGGGAATAAACAGAATGAACAGTGGTGGTCAAGTCACAATGCAAGTTCAAGGTAAGGTCAGAATATGAATTTACATAATAACAAAATTAATCTTGGCCTGTCATCTGCCTTCTTGAAAACACATGTAAAAAATGTTTTTCTGACTCACAAGTCAGTCAAAATTAAGATGACCAAAAAAACCCCCCAAAAACAAAAAAATGTGATACATTCAAGGTATCTCACACAAAAATCTGCCCTATGGGTTTACAACAGTGCCCTGACATAAGAACATACAACCAAAATATTTACTATATGCAATTCATTATGCAGTATAACTCACTGAATCCCTACCATGTACTAGGCAAATACTCAAAGTTAAGCAACACTGCAATGCAGAAACTAAAAGTCTTCTTGCCATGGGAAACCTAAGTTTGTTTAACAGTAGCTACATGACAAAAGGTTATTTATCAACTAAATAGGTAAAGAGGAGGATCTTACCTTGCTTGGCTTATCATTCTGAGGGTCAAAAACTTTCTCACAAAGTCTCAGTCCAGTCTCTTGTCTCAGCTGCTGTAAGTAGGCCCTCATCACCTCTAAAATAAGCAGGCAGAACAATAAAAAAAGTCCTGAGAATGCCCCACTAATGTGCTAGTCTGCACAATGACGTTGGCAATACATTTCTACATATTCTTTTTTTTAAAGATTTTATTTATTTACTCATGAGAGAGAGAGAGAGAGAGAGAGAGAGAGGCGCAGAGACGCAGGCAGAGGGAGAAACAAGCCCCTCGCAGGGAGCCCAACGTGGAACTCGATCCCAGGTCTCCAGGATCAGGCGCTGGGCTGAAGGCGGCGCTAAACCGCTGAGCCACCCAGGCTGCCCACATTTCTACATATTCAAACAAGATTAAGAAATAAAATGGCAGTCCAAATGGTTCTATAACTATCTTGGTTCAAAAGATTCTCTGCATGTTATACTTGTTCCCAAGAATCTTCTGTGAGAGTGACTGGTAAGATAATATCCATGCTAATGGTTCCACTCTCCACCTGTATACCAACCAAGACAAGGAGAGGAGGGGATAAAAAGTCAAATGGAGGAAATCTTATGTCATAGAGAGGGAGGTAGAAACCGTTCTTACCATCTTCCTGTTTGTTTGCAGGTTTGGCATAAATTGCATTAAGTGGAAAACCAGGCTCTCCAGGAATGGGGAAATTAGTGATTCCCAGTGTATACATTTCTTTTTCACCTTGGCTTTTGGAATTACACTAAAAAAAAATTATACATACACATGTATTTTACAGCGAAAAGGATAATAACATCCAATCTGTAATTTTTTTAGTCTAAGTAGCTATGTCTGGGATTACTTATGTTTTTGGGTGCCCTTCTGCGATCCAGAGACGTTTGAGGACTTTTCTCAGAATGTTAAACGAATAAAATAAAGTACACAAAACTACAATAGAAATCAATTATAGTCAAACACAATAATTACAGTATTAAAAAGCCAAATTTATGACACATTCATACATGTACTTCTTTATTAATGCACTAAATGACAAGATCCAGGCAATGGGCCCAATAACTAAAATTTGAAGTAGTACTGAGTGAAAATAAAATTTCAAGATATCTTCAACTCTAAATGTAACAAGAAAATGCTGTGACAATTACTGGAGAAAAAGTCACAGGACAGGTATGGCTAATACTATTGTGGGTTGTTGCCTACTTTAATAATTAAATGCTAAATCTCAGTCATAAATCAGTGAAAAGAAAGACATAATCTCTTTCCCACTCAAGTTCATGAACGCTTGAATTATATCCTTGGCTCAGAGATTCTTAATCTGAGGTTAAGAAAGATTTCTCTCTTGGGAAAATATATGGAAAGCCTTAAAACATCAGCCCCTTATCTTCTCATTCCTCAACTAAACTACAAGTTTAGAATTCACATTCAGATTTTCCTCTTAGGTCCATGCTCTAAGTGGGAGGAAGGCTCGTCTACTTGTCCTTAAAATCTCAATGAGTCCAGATAGCTAGGAGGGTGAATATGTATCAGTACTGTGTTTTTCTGATAGACCGTCATCCAAATTTAATTACCTTTTTTTTTTTTTTTTTCCAAATTTAATTACCTTTTGGAGTTTCTTTAGACACTCAGAAATGTAGAGTGTTATATATATCAAGGTTCTATCGGCTTCATTCTGCAGGGGTGGGGGGGTAGGGTGGGGAGAGGAAGGAGAAACAAAAGTTAAAAATAGTCCCGATCAAAACATAACTATCACATGCAATAAATGAATTCAAGCTTTGTATTTTGAGCATCAACTGAAAACCATGCAAGTATAGTTCCTATAGTATCAATAGTTCCCGTTTTCCAAACTCAGTCTTCCCAACCCACCTTTCTGTCTGCTCTGGGGCAGGGAATATCACCTCCTGCCATCCTGAGCTGTGGGACTGCTCCCATTCACCTTGGCTGCCCTGCCTTTGGGTCTAGGGAGCTGTGCCAGCAGCCCCTCCCTCCATGTAGGAAGGAGAGTTTAACAGAGCTGCCTGGAAAACCTGAGGTGCACCATATGGTTGGCTAATTTTTAAAACCCTTTCACTTCAGGATCTCTGCCGAGAACAAAAACATCCCCCTCCTTTTTTTTAAGATTTTATTTATTTATTCATGAGATGCAGAGAGAGAGAGAGAGAGAGAGAGAGAGAGAGGCAGAGACACAGGCAGAAGGAGAAGCAGGCTCCATACAGGGAGCCTGATATAGGACTTGATCCTGGGTCTCCAGGATCATACCTTGGGCTGAAGGCGGTGCTAAACTGCTGAGCCACTCTGGTTGCCCAACAAAAGCATTCCTGACTTGAAAGGAAGAAGCAGATATTTCACGGGTGTCTTGTTCTTGAAGAGCTCCAAGAGCCCACCTCTTGATCTAATCAAAAGGAAAATGTGGGGATCCCTGGGTGGCGCAGCGGTTTGGCGCCTGCCTTTGGCCCAGGGCGCGATCCTAGAGACCAGGAATCGAATCCCACATCGGGCTCCCTGCATGGAGCCCGCTTCTCCCTCTGCCTGTGTCTCTGCCTCTCTCTCTCTCTCTCTCTGTGACTATCATGAATAAATAAATAAAATCTTTAAAAAAGAACACAAAAAAACAAAAGGAAAATGTGAAGATTGGATGTTAAGCAAAAGTGAGACTTTTGCTCAGGTGAAATTTTACACAGGTTTACAGTTAAAAAAAAAAATCAACCTACACCTGCCCCTATTTAAAAATAGAGCATATGATACTCAGGAGAGAATGAAATGGGGCAGAATTACATTTATTTATGCCTTGACAAACATCATACTTAGACCATGCATCAAATACAGCAAACACTGTGAGTATTGTAGGATGTTTAGACTACAGTCTGTAGACCACGAGCCTGCAAACAAAGATTTCACATCCTGTTTGATTCCAAAAGGTCAAAGTCTGGCCAGGAAAGGAAATTCCATATTCTAGAATAGTATCAAGAAAAGTTGACATTCCTGTAACTTGCTCACATGAGGAACTCAATAAACTCAATAAAGTTCTTTCTCTCCTCTCCTTTTTTGCCACCTTCCTTCTACCCTCTTTTTGACCTCATTCCTCACACGAACTAAGAGCAGAAAGGAAGAAAGGATAGTTGAGGAACGATCAGGATCATTGAAGTTTCTTTATTTCTTCATCTCATGGCCAGAACACAGAAGTATATATAGAAATAACATAGCATGTAGGGTTTTTTCATTTTGAACTGGCACATGGTAGGTGCTTTATTAATGTTGAACAAATAAAAATGTCTAGATCTTGGGTTGGCAAACTTCCTCTATAAGAGACCAAATATTAAATATTTTAGGTTTTGTGGGCCAGTCTTTGTCACAACTATTCAATCCAGCTGCTGTGGCATGAAACCAGTCATAGACACTATGATAAAAAATGAATGTGGCTGTGTTCCAATAAAACTTTATTCATAAATGCTCTACATGCAGCTCCCCCTGATCATACTCTCTTAACAACAATAACAACAAAAAGAGGCAGTGGGCCAGATTTGGCTCTCAGGCTGTAGTTTGTTGACCCATGGTATAGACTTTGGAGGAAAAACGAGAAACTAATACTGAGTCTAATATTAGGCACTATTCTGGTTTTAAATTTTTTTAAATTTTATTTATTTTTTATTTGAGAGAGAGAGAGCACAGAGTATAAGTAGGGAGGGGAGGGAAAGGGGCAGAACGAGAGGGAAAAAGACTCTCTGCTCAGCCCAGAACCAGATGTGGGACTTGATCCCAGGAACCCAGGATCATGACCTGAGTCGATGGCAGATACTTTACCAACTGAGCCACTCAGGTGCCCCACTATTCTCATTTTTTAAAGTCATACAATCTCATTCAATTTTATTTATTCTTCAGAACAACCCTGACTACCAGGTAGCTTATTATCCACACCAGAAAACTAAATTAAATATTAAAAGCTCTGTACTTTACCTTAATCTCATAGTTTTTGAAGAAGACATTGGCCTTGAAGTAATAAATGGCTTCATCCACAATATCTGTATCTTTTGCTAAACAGGACCGAAGAGGGGGGTGGAGGCAGAGAACATGAGCTAAAATATAACAATAACACTTAAAAAAGCTAGAGAGTAAACTTCCCAGCTCCATGGTCAAAGGAGTTGAGTTCCATAAAATGAGGCCACTGAAATATAATGTCTTTAGAAACAATATCTAGAAAAATAAGGATATGGTTTATTCTGATAGCTTTATTGTTTTTATAAAAAAATATTCTCATTAGGAACAAATTAACCAGTACCAAAAAACATTTTATTGTCACTCTAAATCTCACTACCTAGAAATAACTACTATTATCATTTGGTGAACATCATTCCAGACATTGAGAGATGTCTCAATGTTCATTTATAAAAATGAACTTAGGCATAGACTAAACCTTGATAAGATGCTGTTTAAATAAAAAGTATTCAATCTAATTCTATTTGAATTTATATTCTATGGTTTCAGGCGGAAAAAAACCCTCAACTATCATTTAGGAACACACTGGGCTTACACATACATCTTTCTTTTTATGAAAACCGTGCTTAAAATATACTTGTACATGCTGTTCTAGGTGGCGAGAGACTGAGAAAAGCCAGAAATGCTGTTGTGACAAAGACAGATCTCATTATACAATTTCTTTGGCAGGTTTTTGTTTTCCTTTTCTTATTTTAAAAAGGTCAAAATCCCAGGGTCTTGATATCCAGCAGCCGGTTGCAGCAATGCAGAGACAGTTTTTTGGTGGTCTTTTTTTTTTTTTTTTTCCAGAGTTATTTATATTGTCCAATGACTGCTCTCCCTCTCACACAGAAGAAATGCAAAGTAATCCTGGAGGTTTAGTACTCTGTGATTCAGCTGTCTTTAACCCTACTCATTCCCCTGCTAAAGAACGCAACAGAATTCTAACTCTAGACTCCTGTTCTTGCAATTTTCTTATGTGCAAAAAGGAAACTTCCTCAGAAGATTCCATATTGTTTATAAAACCAGCTAGTTCTTCTAAATGTAACAATGTGGGGGTGGGGGGTGAGGAACGGGGCGGGGGTGGGCTACAAGATTCAGAACCTAGAAGGGTGTTTGGCACAGAAAGGTGCTCAAAAGGTGTCTGATGAATGTAAAGAAATGAATTTGATTAATGCTAACAGTTATTTTGCTCACAGCATAGGCCTGTACTCTTTCATAATTCCAGTTCAGTTCCAATCCTGTCCACTGGGAAAGAATAACAGGTCATTCTCTGTCTACAGAAACCATGTCCATCTGGTTTCTTGGGGTCCTGCTCTCCCTCAAGGGCCCACGAGTTGTTGCGAAGGTGGTAATTAGATACACTCCATCTCTAGTCAACTGCATCTTCTGATATGCTACATGGTATTTTGTAAAGATCTGAAAAGAGTTCTTCTCAAGGAATCTGGGCCAACATGGATTTTTTTATTCTTTCTTTGCACTGTAATTCTTTTACATTATTTTTCTTCTTTTAAATCTTTTTTTTTTTCCCATCTGTTCCTTTTTCTTCATCTCAGAATCAAGTAAAAACTGTGGTAACTCACCAAGTTTATTTAGTTTACTGAGCTTTCAACTGGTGTTGAAAATAAACTTAAGGAGAGGTCACGTCAAATAGTCTGGCAGAGGAATGAAGATGGGGTCAGTGCAAATTGCAATGAAAACCTTAAAAACCTTGAATGGAACTCAGTGCAGATGCTTTTTGGATGCAGGGAAGCCATGTCTGCTATAATATAAATTACACTGTTGGTAGAACATCTCAGAATGTATCCAAAGAGTCTAAAAAGAAGGAGGCTTTCTGAACAGTAAGGAAATGTTTCAAAAAAAAGGGGAAGTACTAAAAAAAGAAAAGATATAAAATTCAGAAAAGCAAGAGAAACAATGTGTAATTTTACATAAGACACTTACAACTTAAGATCCAGGTACTGCTGAAAATGAAGATCCTGAAGAATGAATAAAGGAAGTAGATATAGACAGGGGAAGGAGTTAAAATGTCTTCTTTGTTTTCCTCAGCCTTACAACAGAAAAAGGATGGGGACATGGTATCCTACAGAAGTAGTAGCATTAGATCACTTTGTAAGTACTGACAGTGATGACAGAATAATGTCAAAAATAAGTAATATTTCCTCATCCCTCTCAACAAAATATTCAGAAGAACTCAGCAGCATTAATACACTTTCTTACTAGATGCAATGTATACTCCTGATCTTGAAAGGTCTAGAATGCAATATCCACCAAACAAATAGAATATCCAAGAGCAGTCTGAGACAGAGGACTGAGCTAAGAATTTGCCTGATTTGTTAATGTCAGAGAGTTGCTAGATGTTTTCTACTAAAATCTGAGAACAATAGAAAGAAGTTTTGACTTACTCTCTCTAGGGGCGGGTCCTTTGAATTGACTTCTGATAGGCAACAATGCCATGTTTCCAATGAGTTTGGTGTCAGGGTCCATGAGAGAAGAGTGGTAAGCCTGTAGTGGCAAGCCAGGTAAGAATATGGAGACAGAAAGAGAGCAAACATCAGCAGGGCACACAAGAAACATTTCTCTAAAGGGAAAAAGAAGAACCCACCCAAGACTAACCAGGAGGAGGATCAAAGGTTGGTAGCAGCAATACGCTAGAGCTGGCTTTTACTGGCTCAAGAAAACTGAATGTTAAATTTTGAGCAATTATTTTTAAAATATTTTAATTATTTATTCATGAAAGACAGAGAGAGAAAGAGAGAGAGGCAGAGACACAGGCAGAGGGAGAAGCAGGCTCCATGCAGGGAGCCTGATGTGGGACTCGATCCTGGGACTCCAGGATCACGCCCTGGGCTGAAGGCAGGTGCTAAACCGCTGGGCCACCCAGGGATTCCCAATTTTGAGCAATTAAAAAAATTATTTAAATAATCTGCACCCCACATGGGGCTCGAACTCACAACCTGGAGATCAAAAATTGCATGCTCTTGGGATGCTTGGGTGGCTCAGAGGTTGGGCATCTGCCTTTGGCTTGGGTAGGGATCCCGGAGTTCCGGGATCAAGTCCTGCATCTGGCTCCCTGTGGGGAGCCTGCTTCTCCCTCTGCCTGTGTCTCTGCCTCTCTCTCATGAATAAATGAATAAATCTTTATATTTTTTTAAAAAAAAGAGTTGCATGCTCTTCCCACTGAGCCAGCCAGAAGCATCTATGTTTTGAGGAATTTTGAAAAATATTGAGGCAAGCTGGTTATTAAAAACAGCCGTTAATGGGATGCCTGGATGGCTCAGCAGTTGAGTGTCTGCCTTCGGCTCAGAGTGTGATCCCTGGTCCAGGGATTGAGTCCCACATCGGGCTCCCTGCATGGAGCCTGCTTCTCCCTCTGCCTGTGTCTCTGCCTCTCTCTCTCTCTCTGTGTCTTTCATGAATAAATAAAGAAAATCCTTAAAAAAAAAGCCATTATTAAAAATTAAATTATGTAAATTTGCATTTAAGTGCATTATATTGAAAACAAATGTGATAAATGCTGAAAATTCATTACTTCATATTTTTAAAAATTATTTTACTACTGTCTATGATCTTAAGGTTATATATAACTTTTGTATCTTTGTGGCAGAAATGCTATATAATGGTGTGCTACTGTGCATCTTCCAATCCCATATTCGGTGATATCACATTGGTAACTGGTGGGAGTATTTATGCTATGGAAATAGGCAGACACTATATAAATCAGGGGTACATCACCCCACCAGCTCTTGTTAAACCAGAACCCAAACACTGGCTTTTCAGTTCTGCCACTTCCTGGCTATGTGTTTGACCAAGACATCACTTCTCTTCACCTGTTTCCAAATTCATAAAAAGAAGAGTTATCTACTGCCCTCAGTGAGTTAAAGGAGCAGGGAAAATCCCATTTATTTATTTATTTTTTATTTTTTAAAGAGTTTATTTATTCATGAGAGAGAGAGAGAGAGAGAGAGAGGGAGAGAGAGAGAGGCAGAGACACACAGGCAGAGGGAGAAGCAGGCTCCATGCAGGGAGCCCAATGCAGGACTCGATCCCAGACTCCAGGATCACGTCCCAGGCACCAGGCAGAAGGCAGGTGCCAAACTGCTGAGCCACCCAGGGATCCCCGATGTCTGGCTTTTAGTAACAGAAAAGCCCCATTCATATATTCATTCATTTACCAAACGATTATCAAGCACCTTCAATGTGCAAAGCATCATGAAAAAATGGTATGCAAGACCAGTATCTCTGCCCCTGAAGAACTTTCAGGCTAATGGAAGAGGCAGATATTAAATAAGTTATCGCAGGGAAATCCAGGAATGAGCACAGGACTTTAAAGTCCTAGCCTTAAGGAGCACCTGGGTGACTCAGTTGGTTAAGCATCTGCCTTCAGCTCAGATCACAATCTCAGGGTCCTGGGACCAAGGCCCATGTTGGGGTCTCTGCTTAGTTGGGAGCCTGCTTCTCTCTCTCCCTCTGCTCCTCACCCCTGCTCAGGGCTTACTCTCTCTCTTCTCAAATAAATAAAATAAATAACTTTATTAAATAAAATAAAATTAAAGTCATAGCTTGAAATATTGCAACCTTGGGTAAGTTATCATACTTCTCTGAGCCTCAATTTCCTCCTCTGCAATACGGGAACAATAAGCATGGACTTCACAGGGTTATTGTGAGGATAACATGGAGTAACTTACATGCAGTGTATAGTTCAGGGCCAGTCTGGCACACGTCAGGAATTGAATGGTACCAACAAGACTCATTAAGTATCTCTAACTATAGCTTGCTCCTCTTTGTCATCAGTAATCCTTTACCTAAAGCAGCCTCCACCCTCTCCTTCACTAGCTGTCTTGTTTGTTACCCATCTATTTCCTTCATTGCATTTGTCACTACCTAAAACTATCTTAGGGACAGCCAGGTGGCTCAGTCGGTTAAGCGACAGGCTCAGGTCATGATCCTAAGTTGGTGGGATAGAGCTTCTGGCTCCACACTAAGTTGCAGACTACTAGTCCCTCTCCCTCTGCTGCCACTTAACCCCCTCTCCCTGCTGGCACTCTCTCTCAAAAAAAAATCTGTAAAACTATCTTTTTCAATTTACATATACACGTTTGTGCTGTCTCCCCATTAGAATGTACACTCTTTGAGCCTAGGGATTTGTTGGCTTTATTCACTGCTGTAACAGTACTTGGCATGCAGCAGGTACTCAGTAATGTTTTTTGAGTGAGTTTATCACGTTATTGAACCTCCTTTACCTCATCTGCAAAATGGAGACCATGATGGTGGTGAATTCACTCCACCAGACTGGCTGTCAGAAATGAAGGACAACCAGACACTACTATCATCTTGCTCCTACTCTGATGCACACGAAAACAGAAGCATTTGGAAACCAGGAGCGGACCCTGCGTCTGCTCTGGCGGCCCTACACCCAGCAGCTAGGGGTGGCCGCCACTGCTGGGGAGACAGAGGAGTCCGGGAAGTGGGGTATGGCAGTGACAAGCAGCGGGAGGAACCCGCCCCCTGGGGCCAAGGAGGAAGTGGGCCTGTGGGGGGAAGAAAAAGCAGCCGGATCCTAGACTTGAAAAATGGAAAATAAAAAGCACAGCCCTTGTCTTCTCGGCTCCAGTGAATCTTTGGGGATTCTGCTGGAGTCGGGGGATACAGAAAGAAGGAGAGAAGGGGCAGCACTGCAGCGAAGAGGGCGAGAGGGGCCGAGCCAGCCTCCTCTCCACGCTCAGGGTCTTTGGCCCCAGGTGCTCCGGCCCCGTCCCCCTCGCCGACACCCCCGGGCAACCCCATCCTACAGCCACAGGCCCCTCTTCCTAGCTTCTCCCCTTCTCAGGCCCCGCTTCTTCTCTGCCCTCCTCCGCCCACTTCTCTCAGCTCACGCATGATTTCTCGCTGCTCTCCCAGTTCTCACCATCTCCCACACTGCGAATTGGCCTCCTTACCGGCATCTTGGCGGCGACCGGGTTTCTAGCCAGACGAGGCTGGGGATAGAGCTCGGCGCTTCCTGTCCGGCGGCCCGGGCGGGGTAGGCGGAAGTGAGCCGGAAGGAGAGGGGGAGGGGAGGACGCGGCACTTCCGGTCTCGCGGTCCCGCCGGAAGCTGCTGCGGCTGCGCAGGGACGAAGGGGCGCCAGAGGGCGCCCGAGCACTGAGTAGGGATTGTGAGTGCCGTGCATGGTAAAGTGTGTGCGAAATGGGGCTAGATCTTGGGTTTCAGAATCCTCGGCATCCACCACTTCCTTGATTTTTCCTCAAATTTCATCTTTCTAGGAAAGCATTCTCTGGATCACATTATTTTATTTTATTTTATTTTTTTTAAATTTTTTTTTAAATTTATTTATGATAGTCACAGAGAGAGAGAGAGAGGCAGAGACACAGGCAGAGGGAGAAGCAGGCTCCATGCACCGGGAGCCCGACGTGGGATTCGATCCCGGGTCTCCAGGATCGCGCCCTGAGCCAAAGGCAGGCGCCAAACCGCTGCGCCACCCAGGGATCCCGGATCACATTATTTTAAATTCAGTCCTACCCCACTCCTCTGCGTCATCCTGATTTCCTTATGATTTTTTTTTTTTAAGATTTTATTCATGAGAGGAGGAGAGAGAGGCAGAGACACACACAGGCAGAGGGAGAAACAGGCTCCATGCAGGGAGCCCGATGTGGGACTCGATCCTGGGCCTCCAGGATCATGCCCTGAGCTGAAGGCAAGACACTAAACCGTTGAGCCACTGGGCTGCCCTGTTTTGTTTTTTTTTTAACCTAATCTTAGAAAGCACTTCAAATGTTAGTTTGACTTTCCTTTCTTCTACGACAATAAAATTTCTAAAAATTATGCAGATCAGGGTGTTCTCACCCTTTCATACTCAGGGCCACAGACAAGAGTCCTGACACAGGACAGCACATTCCCATGATGCCCATTCAAGTTCTCTCCTGCTGGCCGTACCTCTCCACCGTACAATAGCTCACCTTGATGGACTAGGATGCAAATACTTGACTTATGCCCCTGGCCTAACCTCCCAGACACAAGTTACCACTGATAGCTGTGGTTCTTCACACATGGGGCATCTTTAGTTAAAATGGATCAAACGTGACACTGCAGGTGTACTCCTGCTACCTAGCCCAAGAATGATGAAAAATTTAACCTGTTTCCAGTTTTCTGTAAGGGTTTAATTTGTATCAGCTGGAAGATCCAGGCCCAAATAGCCAAGGAAGACTGGGCTGTAATGAGGATTAAATGAAAGAGATTATGTAAAATGTTTCTTAGCACAAGGTCTGGCAGAACTCAATAAATTAGATTCTGCTTTTCTTAACAGGGCCTAGCCCATCACAGATGGACTAGCCACTCCCCATTGCTTTCATACCCAATGCTACTGAAAATAAACAATTCAATCAAGGTGCAATTCTTTTCTTTAAGAAGAAAAAAATGTCTTTTGCCTTTTTTGTGCATCTGCTATTATTACCCAGGAAAGTATAAATTTTTAAATGCTCAGACACAATTGCATTTTTAAAGAAATCACTGGCTACATTTTGACAGTTGGGCAAATTTAGTCATTCAAAAATTTGCCCTGGATGAGTATTTCAGATTCTGACTAAAAAACAGGAGTGTAATGAAAAGTTAGCACTATTTTTATATTTATTTTATTTATATACATATATGTTTTTTAAAAGTTAATTTTCATTTAATTACACAAATGATACATTTTCAAATATAGGAAAATTCAGACATACAAATAAGCAATGGTCTTAACTATATCCTAGATTTTTTCCTTTGGACACACATGTGTATATTGTTATAATAATTCCTGCCTCTCCAAAAAAACCCTCAAAAATAACAAAAATCAAACAGGAAAAATAAAGGTAGACTGAGTCCTAACTGTACCACAGATGCTCATTTATATTATATGCAAATCTATGTGCATTCATTTCAATTTCAACATTTAAAATCTAAATTGATGCTGTAAAAATACTACTAAAAGATTCCACTTGAAACACCAGCCATTTCAGAATAATTACAACTTGATTTAGGCATGCTGCTGATAAAGAGCCAAGTATTGCCTTTTTCATTAAATAAGTAGCTTTCTAGTATTGCATCTTTTGAAAAGAAGAATGTCTTGGTTCAATTGAAAGTGTTTCAGGTATAGTTACTCTGAAAAATTCTTCATTCATTTTGGTGTCCTTGAAAATATTCATCAAACATAGAAGAAGATTCATCTTCATGTTCCTGACACAAAAGAAACACAAAGCAGAAAATATTCATTTCCTGTAAATCAGATCTAGTAGGTGCTTACATATTTTCCAAGTAATACTCTACCAGTAGATAATGCCCAGCTGCATTGTAGGTCTTTTACAGTGACAAAAGGCATGACTGATAGAACTTTTTCCAGCTACATGGTAAATGAAAAATACTTCTATCTCACTGGAAGCATTTGTACTTGAGTTTACGCTTGCTGACTCTCAGCTAATTTGCTGAGGTAGTGGCCTACGACAACTACCATCAGGCTTCTCACTGACATATGTGAGGGCATCCTAATTTCAACTGGATTTCATCTCCGTTTTGCACATACCCTGAGGACAAAGAAGCTGGTTTATAGTGCCTCAATAAAGGGTAGAGTAAAACTGGTACTACTTGTTGAGCACAGATGTCAATTTCAGACCTCCTCTTGAAAAGCCCAGGTTTCTACTGCTGCTAAGATAAAAATCTGAGGAGTTGCTGGGATTATGCAGGAGGCCAGTAAGTGCTGGCAAACATTATTATCAAAAGTCAATAATCAAAAAATTTACCTTTGGTTCTTTGAATTCTAAGTCTTCTCCATACTGAATGGCAAAATCAATATGCTGTAACACAATATTCATGCTTTCTTCATCTGACTGATCATAAGGCAAAAATCGAACCATGCTATAGTCATCAATCTACAAGTTGGGAATTTCATAAAGGGTCATTCAGAAGCTGTACAAAATACTTAATCTTCAACTTATAGTCTACAACCATTTATACTTCTGATTAAAAACATTTGTGTGTGGGGGGAGGAGGGACAAATCATCATTGATTTGCCTGACCTCTGACCTCCCAGAACACTCATTAACTTATTACTTAACTAGACACTTACTGTTTCATAGATACTTCTCTGAATTCAGCAACCGTCATAAATTTCAAAAGGGCACAGACAGTTCTGAACTCCCCAAATGGTATGGAACAATAGACATGTCAGTTAACTTATTACAGCTACCACTAATAACTACTTTTAAATTAAACTACTGACTGGCCTGCCCACAGCCTGCCCTCTACCCACCTCCCCTTTGTGAGGAAATAGGACTGTGCTTTCCATAACGGTGGCCACTCACTGGCTATGGTTAACAGCTGACCAGGTCATTTAAAAAAACTTCAAAAACTTACCAGTCCACATATAGCTTTAGTCAATTTTTTGAATTTTTTGCTTCTTAAGTCACTTGCAGAATCGTCTAATAAAGAATACATGTCTGGGTCTAAAAATCTTTGAAAATGAGAAAGACTAATGAATAAAATGAAGAATAAATAAAAAAACTAGATTTGTAGACTAATAGAACCTCACGTCTCTGCAATTAAGATCTGATGATAATGGAAGAAGTGAACTCACTTTTCAATTTCCTTTTTGGCTTTCTTGCTAAGCAGATCCATTTTTGTCATGATGTTAACTTGTGGAATTTCTAGGGAGATCATAGCACTCAGGGCTGCCAAGATGCCAGAAATAAACTGGAGGAGGAACAGAAAAGGGAAGATGAGCTGTTGCCAACAAAATTTGCTGGTCTCCACATAAAAGAGAGATGTTTGCTCTTTGCTGAACAAAGTAAAAGAAATGCTCATCCTAAAGAAAAGACTAATCGGATGGTTGACACTTGGTTTCCAAAGGTGAGAATAAGGAGGGAAGAGGTAGATTCAATTTATAGTGATCATGGGGTACCAGCCTGGCTTGGTTGGAAGAACATGTGACTCTTCATCTCTGGGTTGTAAGTTCGAGCCCCATGTTGGGTGTAGAGATTACTTACAAATAAAATCTTTTTTTTTTTTTTTTCAAATTAAATCTTTAAAAAGGTCTGGGGGGGGGGGCGCAGGGGCACCTGGGTGGCTCAGTCGGTTAAGTGGCCAACTCTTGATTTCAGTTCAGGTCGTGATCTCAGGGTTTTGAGATGAAGCCCCACACCGGGCTCCATGCTGGGCATGAAGCCTGCTTAAGATTCTTTTTCTCCCTTTCCCCCTGCCCTTCCCCTCACTCAAAAAATTACAGTGATCACAAATCTCAGTTTAGATGGTAATTTTTTTTAAATTTTTTTTATTTATGATAGTCACACAGAGAGAGATGAGAGAGAGGCAAAGACAGAGGCAGAGGGAGAAGCAGGCTCCATGCACCGGGAGCATGACATGGGACTCGATCCCAGGTCTCCAGGATCGCGCCCTGGGCCAAAGGCAGGCGCTAAACCGCTATGCCACCCAGGGATCCCCAGATGGTATTTTTAAAAAAAAAAAAAAAATTTTATTTATTCATGAGAGACACAGATAGAAGCAGAGACATAGGCAGAGGAAGAAGTAAGCTTCCCTTTGGGGAGCCCAATGTGGGACTTGATCCCAGGAACCCGAGATCACAACCTGAGCTGAAGGCAGATGCTCAACCACTGAGCCACCTAGGCGCCCTAGATGGTATCTTAACCTCTTTTCTGATTGAATATTCTTAAGAGCAATTAATGGAAAATATAGTTCATAAATTAGACAAGAGGCTCTCGAAGAATTAAAAACAGACACGAGGGACACCTGGGTGGCTCAGCGGTTGAGCATCTGCCTTTGACCCAGAGCATGATCCTGGAGTCCCGGGATCGAGTCCCACATCGGTCTCCCTGCATGGAGTCTGTTTCTCTCTCTGTTCCTCTCTCTCGTGTCTCTCATGAATAAAATCTTAAAAACAAAACAAAAACAAAAAAACAGACATGAAATGTGCATCTGCCTCATTTTTCTTTGTTAAGTAGCTCCCCCAAATCTATACGATATCATAACTTATCATTTTTGAGTTAAAAATAGGTCATTAAAAAAAAAAAAAGGTCATTAAAATAACTGAATAACAAAGGATAATACTAAATTATTCTGGAATGTAGTTTGTGAAATGTCCAGAGTATTGAAATCACAGAGTGCTTAAAGGAGACTGTCATCTGCTTGTACCCACAACTAAAAAATAGACAAGACGGATCTTCAAACCTTGAACGACTCCACCATGAACTGAGAATCAACAAGAAAAACTCCACAGACTCGGAACTCCCACTGTTCCAGCTGTTGGACCAGCTGTTTCATCACAGGCAGGTGCGTATACAACTCAATCTGACCTACAAAAGAACATGACAAGATTAATATAAACAGGAAATATATAGTCATCAAACTACATGTAAAAAAATTTCCCACAAGATGGTTAAAAAAGGGGAGTCAAAATTGAGGGCTACAAAGATGTGTGTTTTTTGGGAATATTCATCAAGCTGTATGCTTAGGATGTATGTGCTTTTCTGTGGGTTCAATTAAAAGCAAGGGAAAATACTTTCTCTTTAAAAAAAAAAAAAAAAGTGGGGGGTGGTACCTGGGTGGCTCAGCCAGTTAAGAGTCCGACTCTTGATTTAGGCCCAGGTCATGATCTCAGGGTTGTAAAATTAAGCCCCGTGTTGGGATCTACACTAGGAACGGAACCTGCTAACGATTCTCTCTTGTGTGCGTGCATGTGCTCTCTCAAAACAAAAATATAAAAATAAAGTAAAATAAAAGCAAGGAAAATTAAGTGAGAACCACAAATGATCACAGGTCAGACTCAAGTCTAAAACTCACAATTTGGCTTAAGGAGTTGTGTGTGATCTGTCCCCTATCAGCCTCACCTCATGAACTTCCCCTGGGTTTTCAGTACTTCGGCTACCCTGGACTTCTTGGTGTCCCAAACCCACCTCATTCCTTCCTGCCTTGAGGCTCCTGGCATGTTGTGCCTCTGCCTGGACCATGGTATGGTCTCTCTCACCTTCACCCCCCAGCCCAGCTTACATACTTGGTCAGAAGCCTCCTAATCTTCTTGCTATATGATGATGGTTGGTGCTACTCCTGTGGAGCACCTATCACAAATCAGTATTAAATAATCACCTAGGAGATTTTGTTCATTCTGTCTAGCACACTCACTGTGCTGCCGACTCCATGAGACTGTGAGCTCCATGAGGGCAAAGACCACAGCTGCTGGGGTCTCTATGGTATTCTCAGCACACAAACTAAGCACTCAGTAAACTCAAAGCCAATAGATAAGAGCTTTGGGCCTCACTGCAATCTAGTTAAGAGCTACAAGGCTCAATCCACTTTCTCTCACTGAGGACAGAACTAGTACAACTTCTAAGAAAATGTCATATTCAAATTACTGACTTACCTGGACAGTCAAAAAGGATGTAGTCATCCTCTACATGGCCAAGGCAGTTCTCTAGCCAGTCAAAATTATTGGCAAAGTACTCCATGCAAAATACCAATCCTCCATTGGGACCAAAGCGGAGAGAGTCATCCTCCATGACATCATCCACCTCAATCAGTTCCCGAATATCTGCAAAAGATGGGGCCCAGGATCTAAGAACAGCCATTCAAAAACTGTTGTCCTCATTAGTGATAGTTAACAATTTATTTTTTTTAAGATTTTATTTATTTATTCATGAGAGAGAGAGAGACAGAGGCAGACATAGGCAGAGGGAGAAGCAGGCTCCATGCAGGGAGCCCGATGTGGGACTCGATCCTGGGACTCCAGGATCACTCATTGGGCTGAAGGCAGGCGCCAAACTGCTGAGCCACCCAGGGATCCCCAATAGTTAACAATTATATAAAAACACATGTGTGGGATGCCTGGGTGGCTCAGCAGTTGAGTGTCTGCCTTTGGGTCAGGACGTGATCCCAGTCCGCGGATTGAGTCCCGTATCAGGCTCCCTATGAGAAGCCTGCTTCTCTCTCTGCCTAAGTCTCTGCCTCTGTCTCTCGTGAATAAATAAAAATAAATAAATAAAAATAAAACACATGTGTGAAACTATTTCTGTACATGATTATTCACTGTAGCAGTTTGTAGGAACCAATTAAATTATTAAACAGCCAGACAATGGAACCCTACGTAGCCATAAAAAGGAGAAGCTCTCTTTTTTTTTAAAGATTTATTTATTTATTCATGATAGACATAGAGAAAGAAAGAGAGGCAAAGACACAGGCAGAGGGAGAAGCAGGCTCCATGCAGTCCTCCAACGCAGGACTTGACCCCAGGTTTCCAGGATCATGCCCTGGGCCAAAGGCAGGTGCTGAACCGCTGAGTCACCCAGGGATCCCCCAAAAAACTCTTTAAATATGGGTGTGATATAATCTCTCAAGTATACTTTAATTCATTAATTTGAGAGAGGGTTGGTGTGCGTGCACATGAACAGGGGGAAGGGGCAGAGAGAGAGGCAGAGACTTTCAAGCAGACTCTGTGCTGAGTATGGAGCCCAACCCAGGGCTCGATCTCACAACCCTGAGATCATGACCTGAGTTGAAACCAAGAGTTGGACATTTAACTGACTGAACCACCCTGGCACCACATCCTAGGTATACTTTTAAATGAAAAATGCAAGGTGCAGAATTCTGTGTAAAAAATGCCATCATGGGGATCCCTGGGTGGCACAGTGGTTTAGCGCCTGCCTTCGGCCCAGGGAGCGATCCTGGAGACCCGGGATCAAATCCCACGTTGGGCTCCCGGTGCATGGAGCCTGCTTCTCCCTCTGCCTGTGTCTCTGCCTCTCTCTCTCACTGTGTGCCTATCATAAATAAATAAAATTAAAAAAAAAAAGCCATCATTTGTGTGAACAACAGCAACAATAAGACAAAGGTTCACTACATATACACAATAATACATATATCTGATTTTATATCCATAAACTCTCTATGGAAAGACACCTTAGAAACTGGCAAAACTGGCTGTCTCCAGGGAGGGGAGCCAATTACCGGAACACAGACCTGAGAGGGAGATATTTTACTGTACGCTTTTCTGTACCTTTTGCATTTTAAACCATGTCAATATACACTATGTATTCCAAAATAATTAAAACCAAACCAAAAAAATCAATTGATGTTTCTTAGCATGGTGACCTCAGGGAAGCTATTTAACCTTTCCATACCTCACTTTCCTTATTTGTAAAATGGGAGACAAATCATATATCCTGGGGTAGAAGGATAAAGGCTCTATGAGGTAATGTAGCTATATCACCTACAGCAGGGGCTTAAAAATTCTGGTATTTGCATAGTTTACCTTTATTATTAATTTTGGAAATCTGTATTTATAACTTTCTACCATAGGCTTTTTACGTTTGTGCACAAATCTACCATCTCTGTTCACAGAGCACTGCCTCATTCATAGCCACATTTATGTGGATATGTACTTCCTATGCACTTCCTCTCCCTGAGTGATAAACATCTGACTCAAGTTGGGACAACAAAACTGGGTCTTCTAAAAGGATGACTCAAGGACATAAGTCAGTCATTAAGACACCTGGACCTGAAAGTGATATGAACCTGAAGTTGGTGGCACCTTACTTACTGGGCTTCCAGAAGCTGAGAAAGCTGGTAAGAGAGAAAAAAGGCAGAGACCGAGAAAGCCACCTTCAGTTTGTTAGTTTTTGTTCTGGGTTCTAGTCTCTCATAAAGCCTTGCTCTTGGGTTTTGTGAGAGATCCCTGATTCCTTCTAAAAAAAAAAAAAAAAAAAAAAAAAAAAAAAAATCCCCCCTTTACATAGGCTGGCTTGAGTGCTTTCTGTTGGGTGCAAATGATCCCAAAGAAATGCAAAGCCTTTTTTTTTTTTTTTTTTTTGAGGGGCAGAAGGAGACGGGAGAATTTTAAGCAGGCTTTACACTCACTGCAGAGCCTAACACAGGGCTCGGCGGCACAACCCTGAGATCTTAGCCTGACTCAAAATCAAAAGTCAAGACGCTTAGCTGACTGAGCCACCCAGGAGCCCTAAATCCCTTTTCCTTATGAAGATAACTGTTTTGTACCTCACACCCACTTCTTGCCACTCTCCTGTCCTGATGGCACACGTGTCATTAACAGAAATCAGAAGCTGACAAAAAAGAATTTCCCATATTCCCACCACCAGTATTACATGGTGTCTTCCACTCCGCCTTCCTTTTGGTTACAACAGAAGGAGCATCCCACTCCTGGGGCACCTGGTGGCTCAGTCAGTGGAGTGTGCAACTCTTGATCTTGGGGTTGTGAGTTCAAGCCCTACGCTGGGTGTAGAGATTACTCAAAAATAAAATCTTTAAGAAAAAAAAAAAAGCATCCCACTCCTAGTGAAGGCAAAATCTTCCAGTTGTTTGGGATCCTCTTCCCCTTTCCCATTCTTGAAGTTATTCCCACTGGTTGGCATTTTCAGTTTGTTTCTACTGGATTGTTCTGTTCAGCAATCAAGTCCGTTCCAGTTAGCACCTCCAATGTTAAAACGCAACCTCCTGGGACGCCTGGGCGGTTCAGTGGTTGAGCATCTGCCTTCCGCTCAGGTTGTGATCCTGGAGTCCTGGGATGGAATCCTGTATCAGGTTCCTCACAGGGAGTCTGTTTCTCCCTCTGCCTATGTCTCTGCCTGTCTTTCTGTGTCTCTCATGAATAAAATCTTTTTAAAAATTTGTATTAAAAAAAAAAAAAAAGCAACCTCCCTTGACCCTCCTATCCGCTCCAATTCTCACCCCTCTTCTCTGCTCCTTTCACAATGAAACTTCATCTCTTGCACCGACACTGCATCACCTTCAGGCCACTCTTCAAAACACTCCACCGGAACTGTGGGGCAAGTCATCTCCATCTCCATGTCTCCACACCTAATGGCCACTGCTCTATCCTCATCTTTCATAACTTCACAGCCATATCTGAAATAACCAAGCACAAGTATTTTTCCTGAAACAGTCTCTCCTCCTGGCTTTCTCCCACCTTACTGACTCCACCTCCTACTCTAGACCTCTGAAGAGTAGACAACTTTGAAGCTGGCTTGGTCTTGGGTTCTTTTCTCTAACCATCCTTCCTTCTTCCCCAAAGGATCTCATCCAGTCCTGGAACTTTATGTTCTGTCTATATGTTTCTGACTTGAAAATTTATTTTTATTTTTTGACTTGAAAATTTATACCTTCAAACCAGCCTTTATCCCTAAGTCTCTATTATATCCAATTGGTTCCTTGACATCACCTCTTAGATATCTATCAGATGTCTCAAGCTTACTAAGTGCAAAGAGAATTGCCCCAAACCTAAATAGACTTGTCTTCCTTTCCAATAGATGGTATCATATACTCTCTTCAGTAACTCAAGCAGTTCAAGTCAGGTATCTAAGAGTCACCCTTGATGATCTCTCCCTTTCCTACGAAATGGTTCTGGTTCACTCTCCCAGAAAATGCTAATTCTACTTGCAAAGTATATACTGAATCTGCTTCTTTACATCTCTACCATGACTACATTAGTCCAAGCCACTTAGACATCTGCAATAGCCATCCTGCTCATCCCTGCTTCTATTCTTGACTCCCTAGTGTCCATTTTTCACCTGAGAGCCAGTTATCTTTAAAAATGTATATCAGATGTCAACCCTCTCCTCTGCTTTAAATCCTAATGACATTCCACTGTTGACAGATGCTACACGTTGAATGCTGGTGTCTCCTTAAAATTCCTATGTTGAAAAGCTAATGCTCAAGGTGATAATATTAGGAGGTGGTGCCTTTGGGAGCCAATTAGGTCACGAGGGTGGTTCCTCATGAATGAGATTATTGCTCTAATAAGAGGCCCCAGGAGCAAGTGGGTAGCTCAGTGGTTGAGTGTCTGCTTTTGGCTCAGGGCGTGATCCCAAGGTCCTGGGATTGAATCCCGCATCGGACTCCCCTCAGGGAGCCTGCTTCTCCCTCTGGCCATCTCTGCCTCTCTCTGTTTCTCATGAGCAAATAAGCAAAATCCTAAAAGTAAAATAAAAAATAAAAAAAAATTAAAAAATAAAATAAAATAAAATAAAAATAAAAATAAAAATAAATAAAATAAAATAAAATAAAATAAAATAAAATAAAATAAAATAAAAAAAGAGATCGCGCCAGACCTGACTATGCTGGCACCCTGATCTTGGGATTTCCAACCTCCAGAACCATGAAAAAATATATTTCTGTTGTTTACAAGTTGCCCTGTCTGTGGTATTTTGTTAAGGCAGCTCAAATGGACTAAGAAAACAGAATAGAACTCAAACTTCTCATGTCCTTCTAGCACCTACCCACTACTTTCCTTCACTGATTATGCTCTAGCTCATTGATATTTTTGCTTTTTCTGGAACATACCAAACCCCTTCCTATCTCTAGGCTATGTATTGACCTGATTTCCCTCATCTTGGAAGGCTACTCCCCAGCTTGGTAAGCCCATTACTATCTTCGGGTCTGGGCCCAAATCTTCCCTCCTGAGACTACCCTTTCTAAAGCAACCTCCAGGTTATTCATTCTCATTGACTACTTGGAGTCATTATCACAATCTTTAATGTTTATCATTTTGCTTATCTCCTCACTAAAAGGTCCATGAATGAAAGGATAATGTCTGCCTTGTTCTCTGCTAGAACCTTGGCATCTGGCATAAAGTAAGTGTTCAAAAGACATCTGAATGAATAAATTGAAAGAATTTTACTTTAGGGGCACCTGTGTGGCTCAGTCAGTTAAGTGTCCAACTCTTGATTTTGGCTCAGGTTATGTATGACCTCACCATTCTGAGACCAAGCCCCATGTTGGGCTCCACACTGGGCATGGAGGGCATGGAGCCTGCTTAAGATTCTCTCTCTCAGGCAGCCCTGGTGGCTCAGCGGTTTAGCGTCGCCTACAGCTCGGGGCGTGATCCTGGAGACCTGGGATCGAGTCCCATGTCAGGCTCCCTGCATGGAGCCTGCTTTTCCCTCTGCCTGTGTCTCTGCCTCTCTCTCTCTCTCTCTCCTCTCTGTGTATTCTCATGAATAAATAAATATAATCTTAAAAAAAAAAAAAAGATTCTCCCTCTAAAGAAACATAAATTTAAAAAAATTCTTTTTAAATTTTTTTCCCAAGAGAGAGGGTAGGAGGCGCCTCTAAAAGAATTAAAAACAAACAAACAGTTAAGCTGCTCGCTAATACTATGACCTGCAGTAAACCCGATTCACCACAGCAGGCTAAGCATGGAAGGACAGAAGGGGGGATGCCTGGGTGGCTCGGTGGTTGAGCGTCTGCCTTAGGCTCAGGGGGTGATCCCAGGGTCCTGGGATGGAGGACCTTTGTCTCTGCCTCTCATGAATGAATAAATAAAATATTTTACAAAAGTGGGGAAAAAAAGGACAGAAAAGAGGTATGAGGGAAGAGTCTACTCAATTCTTAAACTAAGACGAAGAAAGGATAATGTCACACATTTCATCATGAAGCAGGGGAGCAGACTATAATAATTAAGTTTTCACCTTCTGTACCAAGCAGCCAGCACTCATGGCCTCTCCACCCCCTCATTTTTCCTGAAGGAGGGGGAAGGCTCTGTTCAGGACTCACCAGCCATCACGGAGTAGTTGAAGTGTTCTGCTGCAGGATCTAGGTTCACAACTTGGACAGACCGATTGAGGGCTTCACAGTGTTGGACCATAGTGGCACAGTAGGTGCTCTGTAATGTCACAAGGCATCATGGGGTCAAAGCAATAGGCAGTGTAGTGCTACCCCTGCACCCCCAAAATGGATACCCTATATCCCTTGGTCGGTGTCCACTGAGGCCAAAATTATGCCTTCATTGATCAAAAAGCCGACTGAAAACAGGTACTAGGCTGGCAGTCAGGACATCTGACTGGGCTGTAGATCCAGACCTGGCTGAGACTCAAGAGTAACTTTAGTGAAAGCGCTTCTCTACTTTTCTCTTCTTTTTTCTAGAGACTTTATTTTTAAGGAATCTCTACACCCAACATGGGGCTCAAACATAAAAAAAGAAAGTATTAAAGATACACAGGTGTCAAACTGACAATTTCACTTCAATGCAAACTGAAAGAATTGAAAAGGGAGTAATTTTCTCAATTTATGATCTCTAGAATTTACTGACCTCAATCAAGACTCATATTCCACCAAATGAATCAGCCAGGAGCCTTACCCCTGGTTTTCTCTACACCCAACATGGGGCTCAATCAATATACGATCCAATGTTCACTAATGTTAGGCCATGTACCTCCTAAAATCGCCTCAAAGACCAGAAGTCCATGTTTCAAGCTCTGAGAAACTGACTTAATGAGACCTCACCTGAACTTTCTATGAGCGAGACAGGAGCGGATTCTGGGATTACACACAACTGGATTCAAATTCCAGCCGCGTGATCTTGGGAAAAGAACTTAACCTTTCCGTGTCTCATTTTCTGTAAAATTCCCATCCGTAAAAATGAGAACAAGACCTATCCTACAACGTTGTTCTGGAAATAAGTTAGGAGTTTAAACGCAGTATCTGGGGCATAAGTATACTCTAAGCATTAGCCACCACTGTTATTTTCCCCACTTTCAAAATCGCAACAAAGAGCGACGAAGCCCAGACTGCAGCAGCGCTCTGCCCAAGGGTCCGCGTGCACGCACCCGCCGGTCCCTCCGTCAGGACCACAGCCCCCCTGCCTCCCACGAGCTCCGACTTTTCTCCTGTTCTAACGCCAAAGCCTCACCTTCCCGCTTCCTGCCGGGCCCATGACCAGCTGCGCGTACCGAGGCATGCCGGCGCTCCCGGGCCCGGGCTGGGCCCGCCACGCCTCACGGAGCCCGACCGGCCCGCTCCCTTCAGCCTTCGCGCGACGCTCACTGAGTTCCGGGAACACCACGTGACCACCAATAGCAACCCACAGTCCTTTTGCGCCCTGCGTTGTTACATCCCTGGCTACGGAGCGTCCCGCAGATCAAATCTCGTGTGAAACCCGTTCTCGGGAAACTTCGGCGTGGGCGGGGCGGACGGGGCAGCGGTTAGAGTGTGCGCAGAGGTGGTGGCGGAAATCGGCGGTTGGGACGCTGGAGAAGCTTGGTTGCCTTGGAGATAACGGCTAACGGCTCGCACTCCGCATCCCTGCGCCGCGGACTTCGGTCCTCGGTCCGCGTACGAACGTCTCACCTATCTGGCGACACCCAACGTTTGCAAAGCTGTTAGAGGGCCGGGAATCCTGAGGTGGAAGGCACCTCCTGTTTTAGAGGGCGTGTATGTTTCCTTCCCGTGGAAGAGGACTCATCCCCTCCACAAAACGTGCAAGCGCGCAACCCTCTAGAGAGTTCCTGCCCCTCCCCTCTCTAATTCCAGCGTCTGGTCTCTGCCCTCCCCGCTCTCCCGAAGCCGTTCGGGCAGCGCCCGGAGCGCCTCGGCGGGGGCTAGAATACGGCGTCCGCGGGTGCACCCCCAATAGCGCCCGGCCTGACGCACGCGTGCTGCCGGGGGAGGGGAGAGGGGGAGGCTGCTTCCGCACACCGCTCGAGGTCCGGGCGCCGGGGCGGAGATGCCCGGCCAGTGTCCGGTGCCCGACTGGACGGCATGCGGCTCTTCCGCGGACCCAACCGCAGTGGCCGGGACCGAGGGTGGCGGCGGCGGGTGAGGCTGAGGGGCCCTGAGGGGTGAGGGAGGACGCCGACCGGCCCAGGTCGTGGTCCCCGGCGGAGGAGGGGGTGGGAGCCGGCTGCTCCCGTGGCCTGACCCCCCAGTGCGCTGACCTGAGAGGAAGGGGGAAGCTCTGTTGTGGCCGGGGTGGCACACATGGAAGCCGCCTCGCTGTTTACGGGAAGGGCCTGTGAGGTAAGGCCGAGCGTTGGTGCAATGACTAAACGCCGGGACTGCGACAGTTGCCTGCGTGCGTCTTTCTGCCCCGAGGGGGCGCTGCGAAACCTGCTGGAAAATGCCGTCTGGCCACAGGATCTCTACAGAAAGAGGGGGTTGGGGGGCACGGCAGAAACAGGTTCGAACGAGGCTCTCCAAGTCAATAAACCAGTTCTGTGGGTGTCACGTTAGCCACTTTTATGTCCAGGGGATTCATAATGACGATGAGACAGATAATTATGAATGTTACGGGTACGTTGATCTTGATGTTTTCTTCCCACTGAAGTTTTTCTTCATAAATCCATTTTATTTTGAGAAGGCTCTTTTAGTATAGTTCCTGGATGCTGAAGACAATTAGTCTTCAGTACCTTCTCATCCCTTCCATCAGTTATTACCTGAAAGAGCTTCAGGGTGTACCTTTCCAAAAGCACACAGTCATGGCTCCTGCTGCACCCATGACCATTTATTTATATGTGTGTGTGTATATATATATACACACACACACACACACACACACCCATATGGAATGTGTATATACATAAATGTATACATATATACATCATGTATATGAAATATATATAGGGAATGAAACATATATATAGTGTTTGAAGACTTCTTAAAAATGATTTATTTGTCTTAGAGAGAGTGGGTGCGTGCAGAGGGGAGGGGCAAAGGGAGAGGGAGAATCCTCAAGCAGACTCCTCAAGTCTGAGTGTGGAGCCCCAAGCAGGACCACCGAGATCAGGACCTGAGCCCAAATCAAGGATCACCCACTAACCATCTGAGCCACCCAGGCACCCATCAAAGACTTGAAAGACTCTTGTCTTTGCTGTTCATTACAGTGCTTGACAAAGTGCTGGATCCTAGTATCGATGGACACTTGGACATTGAATAAATTTAAGGAAGCAGGAAGCAAGGGTGTTTTGTCTTAATTTGAGAAAAGAAAAAAAGAACTTGTCAAAAATGAAAACATTCCAGATCAATTTATCAGTTCCAGTACACCTTAGTTACATACAGTAAAGAACAAGATAGTCTTTTCCATATCCAAGTTACTTTATTAAAAATAAAGTGAGCAAGAAAATACCACAGATAACACAGAGACGCAAACTACTTTATTGAGCTCAATGTAGGAATTAGATTAAGAGGCTATAAAAGTAAAACCAAACCTGGCTTAAGGTAAATCCCTTCTTGTATGGTAAAAACCTCATATAACTCACTTTTAAAAAGCCTGGAGCCATTAGGCTATAACCAGGATTACAGGAGAAAATTTGCAAAATACTCCATCTAATGGAAACATGAAAAGTAAAAAGCATAGGCAATACTGTCTTTTTTCATTTAAAATACTTTTGTTAATTCTTATAATGCTGTCCATTATTGCATATTATTTAAGTCCTTTTTTTCCTCAACAGATCAGCTGGACATTCTTATTATCACAATTCCAAAGGTATTGGTAAGTAGAGAATATAAAGCAGGTAATACCCACAAATAATATGGTTCAGAGATGCTAATTTTGCTGTAACTACAAACACAGTGGAGTTTTAAAAACAGACTTTATTAGCATCCTGGTGAACTTAAGTCTTTAAGATTTTTTTTTTAAAGATTTGATTTATTCATTCAAGAGAGACACACACAGAGAGAGGCAGAGACAGAGGCAGAGAGAGAAGCAGGCTCCATGCAGGGAGCCCGATGTGGGACTCGATCCTGGGACTCCAGGATCATGCCCTGGGCCGAAGGCAGACGCCCAACCACTGAGCCACCCAGGTGTCCCAGTCTTTAAGATTTTTCAAAGAACAATTCAGCAGGTTCTTTTTCTCTTGTTGAGATATTTTACATCAAGCATTTTTATTTTAATTTTTTTATTATTTATTTTATTTTTTTATTATTTTTTTTACATCAAGCATTTTTTAAAAAGTACTTCAAAATAGCAATGAATCTGAAAATAACTTTGTTTATAACTGATGTTTGAAAAACAGAGTATAACCTGGGGTTTATACACATATTGTTTTTTTGTTTTTTTTTTTTTAAATATTTTATTTATTTATTCATGAGAGACACAGAGAAAGAGAGAGAGGCAGAGACACAGGCAGAGGGAGAAGCAGGCTCCATGCAGGGAGCCCGATGTGGGACTCGATCCCGAGACTCCAGGATCACGCCCTGGGCTGAAGGCAGACGCTCAACCACTGAGCCACCCAGGCGTCCCGGGTTTATACACATATTGAAGGGAAAAATTCTAACTTGAACAACTTCAAAGAGCATAAAATATTTCTCAGTGCTGCTCTTTTTCCTCTCATTTTAAATAAAGGATAGAGCTGCTGGAATTAAGTAAGGAAGACAAACCAGAAACTTCTAAGTTTTTTGGGGGCAGGGAGCTATTTCAATTCAGTGATATATAAACTTGGATTCACTTAACTTTTCCTTGGAAAATTTGTAGTCCTTACAGGTACCTGAGAAAAACATACAGACACATATCTATATGTATATACATACATAAAAATGCATATATACATACAAATAAAGTGGTTGTTTTAAAATGGAATTGCTGGATCATATGGCAATTATTCTAATTTTTTGAAGAATCACCACACTGTTTCCTTTTTTTTTTTTTTTAATTTTTATTTATTTATGATAGTCACACACAGAGAGAGAGAGAGAGAGGCAGAGGGAGAAGCAGGCTCCATGCACCGGGAGTCTGATGCGGGATTTGATCCCGGCTCTCCAGGATCACGCCCTGGGCCAAAGGCAGGCGCTAAACCGCTGCGCCACCTAGGGATCCCCACCACACTGTTTCCATAGCAGCTGCACCATTTTACATTCTCATCAGCAATGCACAAGGTCCCAATTTCCCCACATGCTAGCTAAACACTTGTTTTCATTTTTTTAAATGATAGTTATCCTTAGAAGTATGAAATGGTACTTCATTGTTATTTTTATTTCCCTAATGAGTAGTGATAATGAGCATCTTTTCATATGCTTCTTGGAGATTTGTGTATCTTCCTTGGAGACATGCAAAGTCTATTCAAATCCTTTGCCCATTTTTTAATTGAGTGTTTCTCTTTAATTAATATTTTCATTTTAAAAAATGGTTTATTTGATGGGGGCGGGGGAGGAGCAGAGGAAGAAAGAATCTCAAGCTGACTCACCACTGAGTGTGAAGCCCAACACAAGGTCGTGGGATCCAGCTCAGGATCCTAAGATCATGACCTGACCCAAAATCAAAAGCTGCTTAACTGACTAAGCTACCCAGGTGCCCCTAACTATTACTTTTAAATGTTATCATTTTCTGTAAAGAAATACTATCCAGCTTTTGAAAAGTTAAATTTTAGTCCAGGCAATATACAATATGCGTCCCAGAAATATTGATTAGCAGGGATGCAAAATGTATATTTTTAGATAATTACCTCACATTTATGACTTGAAAAAGGATTTTAAAAATATATATACTTTTATTATAGATTCCAAATTATATCTCAAGGGTCATAATAACATAATTTCCAGATGATTTTCCATTTGTTGGCAAACTAGTTAGTCCTTCAGTAAGGCAAATATAACACTTATCTGCATCAACTCTCCAATTTGTTAAAATCTTGAAGAAATAAAGTTTAATATGTAAAATTGTGGCCTTTGTTGTCAGTACTGAAACAAAATTGTGCTTATTTAATTCGACTTACTAAATACAAACTTTTAACTTAAAAATCTGTATTGCCAGCTTTATTTGTACTAGCCTAAAACTGGAAACAACCCAGATGTGCATCAACAGGTGAATGGATGATCAAATTGTGCGTCCTTGTACATATGTACATAGATATATACGCACTGGAATATAATCCCAACAATAAAAAGGATTGAGTTATTGTTACATATCACACCTTGATGGATTTCAGTATAATTATGTTGAGTGAAAGAAGCCACATATACACAAAATATATACTGTATGTTTCCACTTATATTAAACTCCAGAAAATGCAAAATAATCTATAGGGATACTAACTGTAGTGATAGAAAGCACACTACTGGTTGGAGGGAGGGAGGGAGGGAATGGGTAGGAAGAAGGTAAGTGTTATAAAGAATTATTTCCTGGTTAAATTTCACCAGATACTGTTTTTCCCCAAACTGCTACTGAAGGTTATGCCTTAAATCAAGTTACTGGTCTCAATATGTCTGAAACTGAAAACTAGTTTCATTCTTCTAGATATGTCTCAACTTTTATTTAAAGACTATTCTTTTAATCTACCCACATCAGTATTAAAAACATTGAAATAACTGAAATTGTGTAAAAATAAGTTTTAGAATTCTGTAAAGCCCCTCCTTTTAAAATTGCCTCATTAAAAGTATAAAATTTGTGTTATCCTATTATTCTGTCTTGAATTTAATACTATAAAGTCAAATGAATGATAAAATATTGTCTTTACAGTGCAAGTTCTGCATGTATATTCTTGTTTAATATGGCTTGACCTACAGTAAGCAAACAAAAACAAGTTACTGTCAACAGTTTGCATCTCAGCTGAGTTCAAAATAATGTAGTCTATATGTAATGATATATATATATAATAAATGTTTATAAATATTTAAGAGTTTTGTATGCTCTAAAACCAAATGGCATATCACACAGTGATATTTCAAATTTAATAGAATGACTCATACTACTGCTCCAGGATAATCACAGACATGTAAATAATATAGATATTAATAACTTGTTGAGCTGATGTTTGCTCATGAAATTCACATAATAATGTTCTTGCCTACAGATGGAATCAAAGATGAACACAAAGTGAACACACACATAGCCAGGCTGCAAGAATTGTGGAAAACTCCTCAAATTCAAGCAATTCACATCCCTAAATCAATGACAGATGCGTCCTTTCTAAAGGTATGCTAAATACCAATACTTTGAATACCAAAGTCTTTGTATTCTGAGCTGAACTTCTTATTGAAGATAAGCTACTTAGAGGGTAAGGCATTTCAGAAGACAAGGTACATTCAGCATATGGTCTAGGAGTCTATAAATATCTGCTGATTAAACTCATGAAATGAATACAAGGATTTTATCATTATATATTCCTTATCATAAGTTCTTTTAGGGCTTTATGATACTTGAGATCTAATGTACCTTTACTCAGGAAGCTATGGAAAGTTACATTCTAGAGATGGAAACCCAAACTCATAGATTCCACTGAAAGACTGCACAATTAGAAGCAAGCAAAAAAAAAGAAAGTGGTAATCGGCATTTCACAACTCTTGAACCTCTTATTACCCATTAAAGGTCATAACTGCCAGAAGTATCCTTGTGAGAGCAGTGCAAATGAAGGTTACAAAAGATCTGTGCACATTGGTCAATTTTTCTGACCAACATTTTGAATTTTCTCTGAACTTATTACCTATTCAGTTCAGTAAATCCTATGTGTGTATACACACATTCATAGATAGTGGGTTTTGCATTTTAAATGATGTTACCTTCTAAAATTAGCAAGTGAAAATCTTAGTTAAAATTTTTACCAAAGACCAATAGACTATCCCTCAGTCTTCAGCACAGACAGTTATTCTTCTGGTGCTAGAAAAGACTGTTTCCTTAGTTTAAGACTAAGTAAAGTATTGAATTGCTTTAGATACCACAAGATACCTCAAAAATTGTCTTTAGGAGGCAAGATGCCTACACTCCTTGAGAGGCACACGGGAACTCAGACTCACTGACAGAATAGCATATCCTTACTTTCCCTATTCTTCTAGGGCAGTGGTTCTCACACCTCACTGGGTATCTGAACCACTTGAATGGAAATGGCAGGCGGAGTTACTTGTGCTGTTTAAATGGCCATTTCTTTCTCTTTTTGGTCAGATTAGCATAATTGAATTGAAATAAGCAAAATGTACAGATGGTACAGTTCTCCTGAACATTCATCCTTTCAGATAAGGAATATTGCCAACTTCTTGTTCTCCAGTGCCTATAAGCCTTATTTGTCTTTTAGCATCCAGACCTCACGACAGGCCAGAAGCATTACCTGTGCAGCATTGCTAAGATCTACAATGCCAACTATCTGCGGACGTTAATGAAGAGGCAGTACATGTATGTGATCCAGCACAGCTCACAAAAGCCAGGCAGGTGCACCTTTGTAGTTCTCACTAGTTCTCGCAAGAAACAAGAGGGTCTTCTAACAGAGGTTATCTGTACAACAGGTATCCTCACTCATCACAGGAGCCGCCTCAGTTCTCGCTACTCACAGAAGCAGCATTACCCCTGTACCACATGGCGACACCAACTGGAGAGAGTGGACTCGGGGCCTTCTAACACTGCAGTGGCACGTGCACCTGAAATGATCCTACAGCATTCCCTTTGGCGACCAGTGAGAAACAGAGAAGGGTCTGTTTCTTATTGTTTAAAGGAGGAAAATAGACCCCAATTTTATTTGAAGGACAGCTAAGTGAGATTACAAGTCATTCCCTGATATGTTCATTTTGTTAAATTCAGAATGGACTAGACCAAAAGCCACCAAAGGATTGTATGGTGTCTTTACTGATCTGACTGGACTGGGTTATGCCACTCCTTTTAGGATGTATTTTGTGGAACTGTAAAAATTTCTTTAATCAGCTAGTGATAGGCAAGACTGCCCTTTTCAGTAATTCCCACTTAAATTCAAAATAATACACTTCCAAAAGGAGCATATGGTTGCTTCTACACAGGGGAATACTATAAACAAAAAGGAATTAAGAAAAAAAAGAAGCCTGATTATTCAACCTGCACTATAACACTATAACCCTGTTTCAGGGTTAGTAAGTCATGGGAGAGTGAGAGGGTCTTTTTGGTGATACTGAGCTTAATAAAAAGAATTTATATGGTCCTCCACATGCATTAGACAGCTGTTGATTTTGCTGGTTCCAATTAAGATGCTCCTCTTTCTTACAGTTTAAAAACTGGATATGTATCTAAAACAAGATGTAAATCACTGAAGATTTTTAGAAAACCAAGCAGACTGTTCATGCAATCAGGTAAATGTGGAATTTTTAAAGTATGCATTTTGAAAGATCTGCTTAAAAAAACCCAATATAGTTTCATTTCTATTACAGAAGACTTTAAAAAACTTAATGTGATTTGCTTTTAATTCTCCAAATAAAATGACTATGAAATAGTTTCTGCTTTCACTTAAAAGAACATACTGCTCAGGGGAATAAGATTCAAGGTACTTGTAAACAAAGGCATTTATAATATCAAAGTCAAAGACTTAACAGAGTGAATTTGTTAGAATCCAGAGCCACAAACATGACTTTTTCAAGCCATAGCACTTTCATGATAGTGCCTTTTTTGGATGGACAACATATTTTGTATGGTGGCATAGTTTATGAAGGTCTCTATCACCTGTATAATTTTAATGTTCAACAAACCAGTGGAGACAAGCCAACCAAGTGAGATTATCAAAATTTTGTGGAGCAACTCAGACAAATCCAGTTGGTAAGGATCAGCAAAAGGTTCCTACCACAAGGGCAGAATACCACATGAAAAAGGCAAAAGGGGAAGACAGAAAGCTCAGAAGTATTCCTCAGAATTGATAAAAGTGAAAAGGATTAAGTGGAAGTTAAACAATTTCCTGGGAAAGTTGTTCCTACAGTAAGTAGGAAAGTAGGTAGGAAGTAAGGAATTTAGGCCTTCTGAACTCCCATCCCACTGATGTGTGACAGTCCAAGAAATGAGAGAAATGGCAGAAGAAAAAGTAAGTCTGGGTCCAAAAATAATAGCTGGAGGAAACCCAGGTAGGGAGAAAGTCCCTGTGGTCCCTGAGAGGAGAAAGATGAGTAGGAACTTAATGCTTAGTGAGAGCATGCTGAAGCTGTAACTTTTCAGTAACCAAAAGATTTTGACAAGTGAAGACAAAATAGGACTTAGTAACAGAATTTGCTGTACAATAACTTGGCTTGAATACAATACTTACTGGGTATCCTATTTTAAAAAAGAGATTTGGGGGAAGGGGGGGAAGCAGTTAAGTTTTGAAAATTGCAGGCCATTTGTTTTTGTGAAAGGCTTATTACTAAGGAAGGTCAATTTGTAGTTTGTTCTTATATACAAATCTCAATTTTCAGGACGAAATACAGCTTTATTTCCAAAACAGACATTATAAACTCTTTTTTCTTTCAGTTTCTACAAATGATTCTGAATCATACATGAATGAAGAAAAAAAGGAAGAAGATTTACTAAATAAATGTATGCAGTCAATGTCAATTGAAGAACAAGGAGAACATCTGATGTGACCTGACAGTCTTGTGAATTGATGAGGTGCCAAAGGGGGGAAGGGGTTGTGAATTGTGTCCTCTCTTTTTAGGATAGTATTGTTATTCACCATGAAGTCATTAAGTAATTTTAGTTTGTTCAGAAACGTTTGCAACAGTGTAATTGGTTTGATGTAGTTCCATGTACTAACGATATTTGTGTAATAAAAGTTATGTGTAATATATGCTTGTATTTCTAGCTAGGCACAATTAAAAATTTTCTTGTCACTTAAAATGGAATTATTTTTCTTTAAATCTGTCAAATTGTGTAATTCTTTTTCTGCTTACAGTAAGTCCTAAAACAAAAACATGAGAATCCCATCAAGTATTTTTTTTTTTTTTTAAGATTTTATTTATTCATGAGAGACAGAGAGAGAGAAAGAGGCAGAGACACAGGCAGAGGGAGAAGCAGGCTCCATGCAGGGAGCCCGATGCGGGACTCGATCCGGGGTCCCCAGGATCACACCCTGGGCTGAAGGCGGTGCTAACCCACTGAGCCACCCAGGCATCCCCCCCTCAAGTATTTTCTTGATTGGGCTAAGGAAAGCTCCGAAATAGCCTGATACAGAATAACATTTGATAGAGACTTGCAAAAAAGGTGCTTAATATTTTCTGCTTGAATACAACTTAAAAATGGAAATATCAGTTTGCCCTATTTTATGAAAATTGTCAAAACACTTGGATTCTCAAACTAGAATAAGTTGGGAGTAATTGTAGTGAGATTCTTTACATTATACATTCACTCCAGTGTGCTTCCTTTCTAAACGTTGGTTTAAGAAAAAAAAAATATATATAGGGATCCCAGGGTGGCGCAGCGGTTTGGCGCCTGCCTTTGGCCCAGGGCGTGCGATCCTGGAGATCCGGGATCGAATCCCACGTCAGGCTCCTGGTGCATGGATCCTGCTTCTCCCTCTGCCTGTGTCTCTCCCCCTCTCTCTCTGTGTGACTATCATAAATAAATAAATAAATAAATAAATAAATAAATAAACACACACACACACACAGTTAAAACTTGAAATATAGGAATAGGGCAATTTAAAGCAACAGTTTGAGGAATTATTGCTAATATGTCAATGTAGTAAATTCTTTAGAAAATCAAATGTTCTGAGCCCAACATTATGACTCAGAACACTCTAAGAACTGAGAAAGCCCCAAAAGGTCATCCCATCTACCTCATCACTTTAATGCTTAGGTGCAGTTTCATACGGCCTCTCATTTTTATGATTTTTAAAAATTAAAACAGTTTATCAAAAAAGTATAAATGAAAGTTAACTGTTTATTACTGAAGAGAAAAACGTATACAAGTCTAAATTCTTTTTCCTCATGCACTACTTTCATAGTAAAGTTCCAAATACCAACTTTGAAGATATTTACAAGGATAAATTTTTCTGAACATTATGACCATTTACTGTGTGATGACATTTTTTTCATAGAAATCATATATGGAAATGGAATATATTCTTATAGTTTACAAGAAGCTTAGAACATTGTATTAACAGAAGATGATATTTTACTGCAAAATATTATAAAAGTGATACAATTTTGTGGTACATAAATGTTTAATTACTTGATTTGAACATGGGAATGAAAAAAAAAAACAGCAAGACAGGCCTGGCTTTTAAGATTTTTTGTATTCAATTCGTTCTACTTTCACATCATCTCCAATTAGTTGATACACATAAGTGACAACTGTAGAAGCCTGGATGTCCATCAGCACAAATGAAGGAATAATGTTTCTGGAAGAGAATATAAATAATGTCAGTGTTTTATACTAAAAAGCACCAGCACAAAAAATTTCAATTTACAACAATTTGGATTTGAAGAGAATTCTACTTGTTACATATTGAAAAGAGTAAACACCAAAAGAAGATTGCTCAAAAGGCTATAATTAATTGAAACAGTTGCACTTCTCCTTTATGAAATGTCACACATGCAATTACTAGCTTTAATAAATCCCCAAATCACTACTCACGTTTCCAAGGCATTATATGCTCCAGTGGCAGAACCTGGGTTAATGTAGAATTTATTTTCATGCTCAAATGCTTCAAATTTGTGTGTGTGTCCCGAGATAAGAATGTCCACATCGAACTGCCTCTGCAACAGGGCTAAGCTGGCCATGTCTCCCCATGGAATAACTTGATGCCCATGGATCAAACCAATTTTGAACTGCCCAACAGTTACAACTTTCTGTTCTGGATAATTCAGATTCTAAAATAAGAAACAGATATTAAAAAAAATTTTTTTTAGAGATACTGATGTTGAAAAACATTAATATTCAATCCCATATGAATATTTTGATACAGTGCTTCACAACCAACACATTTATTAAATACTTGATCTCAGTTTCTAAAGCTACAAATATGGTCAAAACAACTTACTTAAGGTAAACTGGAATTTATCATGTAATCCCTGCCTTGTGTTTTTTTTTTTTTTTTTCCCTCTTTTACAGAATATGGGTTCTCGGGGGCATGCTGTAGAAAATAATTCCCCAAAATTTGTGAGTTTCCTCTACCTAAGAATCCTAAGCATATGACCTATAAGGTGTGTTTAAATTATATCCCAGGCTTTAATCATTATGGAATAGCTTCAAAGAATAATGATAGTCAACATTCATATGGTACTTAGTAGGAAGCAGGCACTCTTCTAAGGGCTTTATAAATATCAACCTATTTAAATATTTACAAACAATCCTAAGAGGTAGCTTCTATTATGACCACCATTTTATGGATGAGGAAACTGAAGCACAGAGAGGTTAAAATAACTTGCCCAAGGTCACACGTTAGTAAGTGGAAGAGCCAAGACCCAAACCCTGGTAGTATGGCTGCCAGGTCTGTGAATTTAGCAAATTATAAGAAAAAGCTTTAATTCTTGCTACTGAAATTGTCTTTAGCATAATACAAACAGAACCCCAAATATATTTTTAACAAAGCAAACCTATATTCTAATTATTGACAAGAAGTCGGCCCCTTTCCCTTCTCATCTCCCTGTCTTTTGCCCTCAGGTGAAAGGTTATCTGAACTCTTTCTTAAAATCCACTAAAAAAAAAAAAAAAAAAAAAAAAGAGAGACATTATGTTCATTCGGTTTGGTATAAAGGAACCCCAGTAAACAGCACCAATGAAGTTAAATGATTTATGGAAAAGCTTATATTCCCAAAAATATGAAGGAAATTTTGTAAGTACAAAATTTTTAAAATACAATGTTAGTATGAGTTGGGGTCTTAAAAATGATCTATTCCAATCATATTTATGTATGAGGAAACTGAGGCCAGAAAGAATATAATTTGCCTAAAATCTTGTTATTAACTAATGGGCAAAGCTGGAATCCCAGAACTTCTAACTTTTTACTTTAAAGTCAGGTTGAGTTATAATTCATATGCAGTAAAATTACTCTTTTTAGTGTACAATTTAAGGGGTTTTGACAAATGCATACAGTTATGTAAGCTCTGCCACAATCAAGACCCAGAACAGTTGGATCATCTCCTCAAAAGTTCCTCATGCCCCTTTATAGTTTAACCATGGAGTTAGGGAGCCACAGCAGGGTTTTCAGCATAGTGGTGATGTGATCTTCACCTAAAAAGGATCACACTGGTTGCTGCTTGGAGAACAAACTATGGAGGGAGGAAGGGTCGAATGAGGAAGTTGAGATACAGGAAAATGATATGGTAGCTTGGAACAGGGTAGCAGAGGTGGTGGTGAGAAGTTTTTAATAAAAATTTTATAAACTAAATAACAATACTACAAAACATAGTGACAAAATCACTATTTAAATATGTTTAATAATGTATTTAACATGTTTTCTGAGTAGTGTAACACTGGTGGTTTTCAAAGAGTAAGGGACAATTAGGTGTAGTAAATTTGTATTTGGGAAGTTAACAACAACATAAAGACCATGACAATTGAGAAACTCAGGTGTAAAGGATAAAGCTTCTATATGTAAGAACCAAGAAAAGAAAATATTTGCGAATGGAAAGAAAAATACATCACCTCATCGAAGTCTCCTCTCACAATATGAACATCACCGGCCAGAGTCTTGAGATAGTCATAACTCTCTTTGGTGCAAAGGTTTCCAGTACAGAGAATGTGCTGAATCTTTCCTGGCACCAGCAGTTTTTTGAATTTAGCCGGCAAACTGTTGCACCGGTGTGGGATGTGCAGATCTCCTAATACCAACACCAACTTTAAAGTGTCAAGGTGAGACAAGGTGTAATGTCAAACATGATGCCAAAACAAGATGTTTTCCTCTCTTAAATCCTCTTTTAAATTAAGCAAGGATTCCAGAACCCAAAAGAGCAGAAGTTATCCATACAGTTCTTATCATGACCATTTAAACAAAGACACATATGGTAACATACTCTTTTCTAATCAACCTTATTTTAGTCATAAACAGTGTGCATACACAATACAGGTCATCATTCTATTTACCAAGAAAAAAATTGGGCTTTCTAAGCAATTCACTTAGAGACCTATAAATGATCCTGAATTTAAAAAATTGCAAAATGAAGAATATAGTGCTGGGTCTTATGGAATTTGGCATTTTTGAGTAATATGGTAATTCATTTTTCTGCAACCTAACATAAAACATAATGCACTGATTCCAATGTTCCAAGGAACATTAATAAAGAGAACTGTTAAAAATGCAGTGATAAAGAAAAAAACAATTCTGTAATTTATGTTTACTAGACTGACAACTATTTGAAGGAAAAGTAGCCAAAATTTACAATATTTGTTACTAAATACTATTAGCTATATAATATAAAGGTATAAAAAACAGCCTATGTTTCAAGGAGTTTTAATAGGACAACACGTGCTTTTGAATGATGATCTCTGTTCTCTCCTCCTTCCTTATTATAAATCCTGTCGTACTTTTATTGTGTAGACTAAATGGCCTGTGTACCCTCAGTTTGGTTTCTAAACTTAAGATAACATTTTTACAATCTTTCATGTGCATTAGCACAATTTAAAAAAAAGAGAGAGAGAGACATCAGCTAAATAAATGATGAATTTAGCAGGAGGTGGTTTAGAGTTGCAATATAGTCTCAGATGATAAAAATTAATTTTGCACTTAAGTATAACAATAAAAAACCTCAATTCTGTAAAATTTTTAATTTTGCAATTTCAAGAACATATAAACATTACTCAATTCAATCTTTTTGTGGAATATTGTCAAAAGGTCATTTTAAATATTTGTCGTCCAAAGGACAATAATTAATTTCATGTTGATTCATATAAGCACCTTCATTCTGTAACAGGATGTTTTTCCACACAGACATCCCACTTATAAACATACATGCCCTTTAACTGCTTTTAAAGAAGGCATGGGGATGTCTGGGTGGCTCAGCAGTTGAGCGACTGCCTTTGACTCAGGGCGTAATCCAGGAGTCCTGGGATTGAGTCCCACAGGGGGCTCCCTGCGTTGAGCCTGCTTCTCCCCCTGCCTATGTCTCTGCCTCTCTCTCTGCCTCTCATGAATAAATAAATAAAATCTTTAAAAAATAAAACTTCTATTTAAAAAGACAAGGCATGACTGTTCCTTAATATTATCCAAGAAAACATTAAATATCTAAAATAATATAAAAACAGAAAATAGGGATCCCCGGGTGGCGCAGCAGTTTGGCGCCTGCCTTTGGCCCGGGGCGCGATCCTGGAGACCCGGGATCGAATCCCACGTCAGGCTCCCGGTGCATGGAGCCTGCTTCTCCCTCTGCCTGTGTCTCTGCCTCTTTCTCTGTGTGTGTGACTATCATAAATAAATAAAAATAATAAAAAAAAACAGAAGATAGTTTTGCCACCATAGACTTCATGTAAACTGAAATTAACCAAAAACAAAATATGTAAAACTAAAATTATTGCTAAAACAAACTTGATTCATCTTGCAACAAATATCAACATGATTACAAAGGAAAGGAACTGTTACCAGGACACAGAGTAACTGAAGTAACACAAGATTACAAAATTAGCACACTTTAAAAGAAATTGTTAAATAAGTTTCTTCTTTTTAAAGAGTAGTTTCAGCTGGTATTTGTTCAATGAACTGTTTCAATCCAGATCTTAGTGGATAAAACATCTTACTGTAAGACTAAAAACCACTATGAAGTTTCCACCCTCATTGGTAATCAATGCAAAAGTACCTGGAGAGAGAACAATCTTCATCTTTAGAGGGGGATCCCTTCAGATATGGATTGAAGCACAGAGTTAATGTGGGAAGCTGGCATTTGAGAAAAAAGGTAAAAAATAAATTGCTATATTAAAAAAAACAAAACCCTCAGGCTCATAGAGGGTATATGTCTATTGCAGGATAAAAATCTTTGGGACTGATAATGAATGAGCTGTTTGATCTCAATGTGCTAAAAAGAATATTAGTACAACAATGATACTTCATAATGATTGATGACCTAAATTCTATCATGTATTATGGATTATACCCAAGTATACCCAGAGTATTAGTAGTTTAAAAATATAACTATATGAATGACCAAACAAAAATTATTTCAAACTACTAAAGATTCTAAGACTCTTGTTTGATGTAGGTGACTAAGTTTGGGGAAATAGTGTCACATAACATATGTCATACTTTGAGGAATGTCCTTGCCCAAATTCCACACTTTTGACAATTCAGATTAGATAAAGTTTATAGTCTTTTGAGACAGCAAAAGATCCTGGAAATGGCAATCTTGTTAAATTCAAATAAAGAACCAACCCAATCAAAGCATAGGAATCTGGCTACTTCCTATTTGATTGACTGTAAAAGGGTGAAAATCCCAGTAATCAGCCAGCCACCCGACCACCGTTGTTAGTAGGAGCTAAGAGAAGAAACTTACTCTGTGCCCAGCCTTAGTGGAATGAAGAAGTTGATTGCAGACAGGGGAATGAAAAAAAAGGGTGAAACATGACCAATGTTACAAGAAAGCAATGAAAAGAAACAAACCAAAAACAGAGCAACAAAAAAACTCATACCAAATGAATATGCAAACAATTGTTAATGATTTCTGAGTGTTATGAAAGAAAATGTTAAAAACTGGCTTTGCTCAAAGCAATACCAAAAGAACCATTTGCTGTGTTTTTGAACATCTCTCTCTCTCTCACACACACCCAGTAATAAAAAATTTGCCCTGTCAGTTTTTCTTCTAATCTTATTCTCTATATTGACTCCCATCTCTTTTAGTTTCCTGTTCTGTTAAGAATTTTATAAGACAATTTGGAAAATTCATCAGTAACAATGTAAACGAAAGCTAACATTTTGTGGATTCTTAAGGACTAATTATTCCTCAAGTACACGGATTTTAATTCTCTTATGCTCAAAATTCTACAAGCTGGAAAATTTATGCCGCAGCTAGACCATTATTTTGTACAGAAGGTCTAATACAGCACTCTGAATACATTATCAATTGATGAAGTCACCAACTAAAGATGATAAAAAAAACAAACACATTCCTCCAGCTGCAATTGGACCTTCTCCACACCTGAATTTGCTACCTATAGACTCTGGATACTACTGAGTGTTGAACATTACCAGTCTACTTTGCCAAGTGAGAGGTTTTTAATCATAAAAGAATCAGCTAACGCTAAATTTTACCCAGTTCTATCTCAGGTGACAATTATGTTCCAGTAAAAAAGTGTTCATCTCTTACAAACTTTAGAAACATGAGTACGGAATCATATGTCATCTTCTCTCAGGAATAACTGTCTCAAAATTATTGTAAACCGGATCACTTTCAACGGGAGTCCGTTTAGAAGCAAAAATAAAAAACGAGATTAAAGTCTTTCCCATATACAAAGACACTAAAGAAGCATATACCATAAATCTTTGGCTGTCACATCTATAAGCCACTTCAAAGGCTACACTTGCCACAGAATCCTGATAATCTCAAAAATGTAACGGATACCCATTATAGAAGTCCCTCATCAACATAAATAGCAAGACAATCGTAGCTCCTTTTGGACACGCTCTTAACTTTTTAGGGGGAGGGGAGAAGGGCACCTTTGAAAATCTGATTACAGCTACAAGCCACCTCCAGTAGCAGCTCCTGAGTTTTTACACAGAACGGTCTTAGGGGCAGAAAAACCTACAGTAGGTCAAGTGGGTGGGGGGCTAGCCTTGAAGCTGGCTGGACAATCTGAGGAACGACTGAGGTAAAACTCCCTAAAGTACTCCTTGGCGCCAAAACTGGCTCCTTACCTGGAAAAACGTACATATTCACAAAATTTTCCAATTTCAAAGAGCTCATAAACCGTTAAGGAAACAACAGTTCCAGCCATTCTAAGAGCCAAATCCAGTCCCCCGAGGGCTCACTACCACATTTCAATGGCAGCTGCACTTTATCTCAGGGGCGAGGGGGGCAGTTTGTACCCCTTTTCTCCAGATGCAAACGAAAGAGGATAGGGGATTCTGCTCGTTACTTCCCGTTCTGCATCCAAGCAGCCCAGCTTTCAACACATGACGGTGGCAATCGGTATACCCCAACCAGCGGGAGGTGCCTTTTAAGGAAAAGGAGTAAGGAAGCGTCTGGAAACCGAGGGGACCATGCCCCTTTCTCGCAGACGCTGGAGGCCCAGGCCCAAAGGTCCTTCCCGGCTCGGGCGTGCGGGTCTCGTGACAGGACGAGCCGCAGAGGGGGGCGGGCCCTTCCCCCCTCGGACGTCCCTTGGACCCTGGGCGGGGGTGCGAGGCCAGAGCCAGCCGCACCCAGAGGTAGCTGCTCGTATCCTCCCCTGCCCTCCCCCTGGGCCTTCTCCCCGCCACGGTCCCCGGGATGGCCCCCGCCGTCGCCCAGAGACTCCCAGCTGCTCCCAACGACGCAGCCCCGCGGCCGACAGCTAGGCCTCGGTCGCCGCATCTGCCATCCTCACCATCCTGTCACTGGGCTCCGCTCAGTCACCGCCACCGCCGCCGCCGCCTTCTTCCTCGGGCTCCTGGGCGACCCGCCCACTTCGTTCTCAGCCAATGACAGGCGACGTCGGCAGGAGACGGCCTACGGGGGCCCGCAGAGGTCCTTCCCCGCCGTCACCTATAGCTGCTCTTTGGGAAAGCGTGGAGTGAGGGCGGGAGGAGTTAGATCTCGAAAGTTCGAAAAGTGCGGGCGACATCCGGGCCCCTGGGGCTGTCGAGCTGAGGCGCGCCTTGGAGCCCTGCTTGTTAGGGCTTGCAGCCATGCTGAAGTGCGAGCTGAGCGGCAGTCAGGTGAAAGGTGGAGCGACCTTTCTTGCCTTCCTATGTAGAAAAGGGAAGCAAAGAAGAAAGAAAAGAAAGAAAGCCTAAGATTCATGGAGGCCATTTCCCCTTTGCCCTTCATGCGCAAGTGCTGGCGACACCCACCCAAGCTCCTAGTAGCTTCTGAGGGAAGAGAGCCTGTCTGCTTTTATTTGTGCTTAGTATTTACTGTCTTCAGTGTCCGTGAAATGAAATTGCACCATCGGAGCGGAGATTGGGAATGCGGGCCTCAAACTCCGAACGATTTAGGACTGCGTGAGGAGGAGTTGGGGGGGAAATGATGCTTAGACAGTTGAAGTATTTAGGGCCAGGTTGATTTAATCAACCTGGTTTTTATTCCAGATTCTTCCGTTTTTCCACGTCTGACTTGGGACAAGCCACCGAACCGCTGTGGGGGCTCAGTTCCCTCATCTGAAAAAATGAGAATTAGTAACAGCATTTTTGTTGCAGGGCTTGTTGTAGGAATGAATCAGATGCGGAGAGAGCTCAATTGTAGATGGGAATGTATAAGTGGTACTCTGTGTAAGTTACTCCAGAAAGCCTCTATTTAGGAAAACTGGTTTCCTGCAGATTGTAAGCTGGTCCTAGAATGGCGTCTTGTGTGGTGGTTACCTTACCCCCCTCCCCCACCCCGGATGGGGCCATCCACAGAACGGTAGTGAGGAACAGGGAGGGGAAGCACGGGCTCCCGGCTGTTACAGGTTCTCCAAGTTCTAGAAGTTCTCTCACAGGGTGTAGTTCAGTTCTCAATAAGCAGTTATTTTTATGATTGCTTTTGCCTACCCCCCTGGACTGTATGTAGTGCACTGTGAGGGCAGAAGCTATTGCTCTTCAGTTCATTGCTCTACTCCCCTTGCATTGGGTTGTACTCAGAACATAGGCGGTGCTCAAAAACCATTCGCTGGGTGATTGAGAGGTCTGCCTGAGGCAGCTCCTGGAAAAAGTGCTGAATGAAAAAGTGTTGAATGTGAAGTGGAAAAAAAAGAGGAGAAATGCCTCTTTTTTTTTTTCTCCCCATGATCATCCCGTCTCAGTTTCAGGCTGGCACCCCCAAATTTGCACACTTCTGATCCTTAAGCATTGTAATCAGATTTTATGTCTGGAATATTTTCTCCGTTTTCTATTGTTCTGTGGATCGATATGGTCTTTTTCTTTTCTTTTCTTCTCTTTTCTTTTCTTCTTTTTTCTCTCAGAGAGCACAAGTGGGGGAGGGAGAGAGAAAGAAGCAGAGTTAGTGCTGAGTATGGACCCGACCACAGGGCTTGATCCCATGACTCTGAGATCATGACCTGAGTGGAAATCAAGAGTCAGATGTTTAACTGACTGAGCCACCCAGGCACCCTATGTGGCCATCCATTTTTATTGCAGCATAGTATCTTATATTTGTTTGCCACATTTTGTAGTTATTCGTGATTCCTGAGAATATTAACAGTGTCATACCAGTTTAGACAAATAGGGAAGGGAAGCAAAGCCTTCCCAATCACCCAGCCTAGCCTCTTTCTTACAGGGAATCTGAGTGTGTTTAGTGAGCAGATTTAGCATCTTGGATGCTACCCTCAAATATCAGAGATGTATCTCGAATGCTTCTAACTTCTCTCTTATAACTTATTTTGACCTTGCCACCTATGAGGTTATTAAAGCCCTTCAGATGAACCTCTTCATGCTCTGTTTTCACACTTCTAGGGGAGGGGGGATGTCAGGTAATATATTTATTTTAACCAAGTCTGAAAATAAATTGGTATGGAAATTGGCTTGCTGCAGTAGCTCCATGCAAACCATCAGAAAGGAATAGTGTGTGTCTTATCATTTTGCAGTCTGTAAATTTATTGAGCTCTTAGTATGTGTCTATGTGTCTAGCATTTTGTCAGGAGTATTATTATGTATTTATTTATTTAAAGATTTTATTTATTTATTCATGAGAGACACACAGAGAGAGAGAGGCAGAGACACAGGCAGAGGGAGAAACAGGCTCCATGCAGGGAGCCCAATACGGGACTAGATCCCAAAACTCCAGGATCACGCCCTGGGCCGAAGGCAGGCACTAAACCGATGAGCCACCCAGGGGACCCTTATTATGTATTTAAAGCAATTTTTAGCATTGGTCTATGAAACACTGTTCTTTATAAATTTAACGTGAGTCCTCTGAATGCTGAAGTAGCCTTATGATTTGTTTTTATTGTTTGAGGAAAGAATGTAAGCAGTGCCTTTCTTTTTCTCTGTAGTATTTGGGAAAGCAATCCAAGCTCTATCACGAATCAGTGACGAGCTGTGGCTAGATCCATCTGAAAAAGGTGTAAGTAAGAAAATTAACCAGTATACCATCTATTAAGGCAAAAGAGGATGTTTAAAGATCCCAATCCAGATTGAATGTTAACTAGGAAACTCAGAAATTTTAATTATCCCTTTCACTGCTCATCTTTATTTTACATGTCTGAATACATTGAGAGCATATTAAACTTAAAAATCAGGCAGAGAAACACAAGAGATTTAAACCAGAAATGGCAAACTGATGGTCAAGAGGCTAGATATGATTTGCCGAAGTGTTTTGTGGGACTATACTGTTTGTTATTTTTTTAAATGAAATAATTTTATAAACTTAAAGATTGGGGGAGTCCACATAAAGATCTGAGTTTTCTGCTTCTCTTAAAAACTTACAAGGTCTGACAGTTTGGGGCCAGCATTAGTATTCCTAAGTGGAAGTAGTTGGCTGGCACTGACCAACGGTTTCTCCCTTTAGATGAGGCAAGAGATTGCCATTTTGCTGCCATCTTTCTACCTCTTTTAACATTATCTACCACTTTGTACATTAAAGCTAAAGGCATTTACAACTTTACAATTTCAACATGCAAGATTTTAGAGTTAATATCTACATGTATTCAATATAGACGTGTATACTGTATATATGTATGTAAATTCAATATACAATGTCTAATGTAACCCATTTAATATCTATAATAAATCATATGTATAATGTAGTCCACATAATGCAGTTACCATCTCATAACCTTATTTAAACACATTTAATTACAGTGTTAAACATAATAGAATTTTTGAATTAATCATTTAGTGAAAGTTGATTTTTTCCTTAACTTTTATTTTTCAGCTTGCTTTAAGATCTGTGAATTCTTGTCGGTCAGCATATGGATGTGTCCTCTTCTCTCCTGTGTTTTTTCAACATTATCAATGGTCAACCTCAGTGAAAGTAAATGATAATGATTCTACAATGTCGAATTTAAATTGCAAATTGGGAATGAAGGTAAGTCTAAGTGGCCCTGGTTTTCTCTTGTAGAAATATTTGTTACAAAGGACATGATATCTATTCTGCATTTAATACATGGTTTAATGGGTTACCTGGGTGGGTCAGCAGTTGAATGTCTGCCTTTGGCTCAGGGTGTGATCCTGGAGTCCTGGGATCGAGTCCCACATCAAGCTCCCTGCGTGGAGCCTGCTTTTCCCTCTGCCTGTGTCTCTGCCTCTCTCTCTCTCTCTCTCTGTGTGTGTGTGTCTCTCATGAATAAATAAATAAAATCTTTAATAATAATAATAATAATACCTGGTTTAAAAGGCATGCAGGACACCCAAATGCTTATAGCAGCAATGTCCACAATAGCCAAACTATGGAAAGAGTCCAGCTGTCCATTGACAGATAAATGGGTAGAGAAGTGTGGTATGTGTGTGTGTGTGTGTATAATATGTGTATTTATATGTAGTGGAATACTACTTAGCCATCAAAAATGAAATCTTATCATTTGCAATGATGAGGTTGGAACTAGAAGATATGCTAAATGAAATAAGCCAATCAGAGAAAGACAATGATATGGTTTCATATGTGGAATTTTTTAAAAAAGATTTTATTTATTTAATTCATGACAGACACAGAGAGAGAGAGAGAGGCAGAGACACAGGCAGAGGGAGAAGCAGGCTCCATGCAGGAAGCCCAGTGCGGGACTCGATCCGGGGACTCTAGGATCATGCCCTGGGCTGAAGGCAGGCACCAAACCGCTGAGCCACCCAGGGATCCCTCATATGTGGGATTTAAGAAACAAAACACAAGATCACAGAGGAAGGGATGGAAAAATAAAATAAGACAAAACCAGAGAGGGAGACAAACCATGAGACTCTTAACTATAGGAAACAAACTGACGGTTGCTGGAGGGGAAGTGGGCAGAGGGACGGGGTAACTGGGTGATGGGCATTAAGGAGGGCACTTAATGTAATGAGCATTAGGTGTAATATGCAACTGATGAATCACTATACCTCGGTAACTAATAATACTCTGTATGTTAATTTAATTTTTAAAATGAATTGACTTGAATTTAAATTGAAAAAAGAGGAAAAAAGTGTTAAAAGAAGGGGAAAATACCTTCTTAATCCAGAAAAAGATATTGGTTATTTTATTTTTAAGGTTGAATTACACAGTCACATAGTTCAAAACTGGAATAAAAATTTAAAAATATATAAAAAGGTATGCAGGACAAATCTATTCACTTAGGAGCATACATTATCTTGTTAGTTCATTTAAACTCATCGAGCAACCATATTAAATGTGTGCTGTTCTATTATGTATTTGTGTTATAGTCAATTCTGCCTATCTTTAGATGTCCAAATTCTCTTGAAAGAACTGTAGAGAAGTGTAAAATATTCACCAGATCCGATAAGTGCAAAGTCGTCATTCAGTTCTTCTGCAGACATGGTAGGTGTAATTAAAACTAGTTTTATGTATTGTGTGTTTTTTATTAATAATTTTTATGTTTAGAATATTCAAATTGCATGTTAATACTTCTCATTGCATTACTGCTTAGAATTTGTGTGGTTTTGTGGTAGGGACGTTGTAAGTACTTGAAAAGTATTCTCTTACTTGTCTCTGTATAAGTATCATGAAATGATTGATATTCATTTTTTTCCCAACTTGTCAGTTGGGAAAGCTTTGCCTGCATACAAACCAATTTTTTTTTAAATGTCCAGTTGAATTCAAACAATAGGTGGTCTAAAATTAACTGGCTGCTTGATGATATTCTGTAAAAGCGCCTTGGTAACAGTGTTCTTTGGTGAGAACAGAAAGGAATAATGCCAGCCTGTATTGAAAGTCCTCTAGGAGGCAGATGGTATTGTATCTGAGATTGAAAGAAGCATGATCACTGACTCAAGGTCACAAAACTAGTAAGTCGCAGAGCCTGGCTTTGAGTTGAACCCCATAGTAGTAGGAGCCAAAACCTTTATACATTCTCTCTGTCACACCAAACTGTAAAACAGATTTCCTGCTTAACAGTCTTGCATGGTAGATATTTGAGTGTTGTATTCACAGGACATTTACATGCTGAAGTATGGATAGCACATTGTTTAAGAGCATGGACTTTGGAGGCCACAAGGTCTGGGGTGAAATCCTGCTCTGCCCTTTTCTTGCTGATACTTTGAGGAAATGATTTTACATCTGTGTGCCCCATTTTCCCCAAATATAACATGGGGGATCATGTTAGTCCCAGTGTTCTTGGGTTTTTGTGAAGATCTAGTGAGTTATAGGAAGTTACAGTTCTACAGTACTTAAAAGAATGCCTCGCATATTGTCTAAGTGTTAGCTGTAGTTATAATTTTTATGATTGCTACTATTTTATTTGAAGTTAGCACGTAGAATTGAATGCTTTCAGAAAGCTCGTGCTTGTGATATTAGTCTAAATCTTTCTTTGTAGTGGAATGGTCTTCTGGAAGGTTGTCATAGTGTTACAATGATTTCATATCTCTTAGTTTGCCTGACATTTATCTTAATATTTTAAGTTCATATTCAAATTATATTCTTTAATTTTTTTCCCTGCAAAATATCAATGATTTAAGGTGGTTTTCCCCCTTCTTTGAATTTTAGTTCACATAATAGCAGAATCACTTAAAGAGCATCGTTAAAAGCACAGCCTGCTTTGACATCACAGACTTGTGTGTGCATTCTTCTATACTTCTTATTAGCTTTGTGAAAGTACATAAGCTTTGTCAGCACAAATTGAACAAACTTTTTAGAATCTCAGAAAGTAAGAAAGAGAATTTTATTCCAGCCCACGTTAGGACTACTGCCCAGGAAAACACACTTTTCACAGGGAAGAAAGTGGCTCCAGAGAATGGACAGTTTTTATAGGGTTATATACATTTTTTACATCTTGTAAAAGCTAAAAAAGATTATAGATTAGCATGTAGGCGGGAAGCATGAGTTTCATCCTAAAGGAATTCAGGGAGCAGGAGCTTTGATTGATGCCTCAAGGACAAAATGGTTTTCCTTCAGGCTGCTCATTCACAAAGCAGATGTACAATGCATGCGTGGCAGGCCATAAATCAGGCTTTTGGTTTGAACAAAGTTTACATATAGTTGTGCTAACTTAGAAATCTAAGGTGCCCCCCCCCCCCCCCGTATATTAGGCTTTTACAGAGTTTTTCTGTCATCAGTTCTCTGAACTTTTTTTCTTTTTTTTTTTTTTTTCTTTCTGTAAATGGGGATAATTTTACCTACCCTCATGTTCCCGGGTTTTTGTGAATGTGAAATGAGATCACAAGTGTGAAGCGTAGAGCCTGGTGTCTGACACAGAGGGAGTACTACAGGGTCAATGATTGCTGTTATTACAATTACCCTCATCCCTTATTTCCAGCTAGATTTTGAACAACCAACTTTTCAGTTTCTTAAGGCTCTCTCAAATAGTTTGATTTAGAGTAATGTCTATTACATATTTGTGATTGATTGATTTTTTAATAGCTTTTGTAGGAAAGCTGTAGGAGTGAGGATGCTTTCAGTAGCAAGTAACAGGAAAACACACACACACACACACACAGAAATCCCAACTCAAATTGACTTTAATAATAAGGAGGGATATTGGTTCATGTAAACAAAAAGATCAAAATTAGGCCACAGATGTGGTTCAGTCTAGGCTGCAGCAGCTACTGCTTCTTTTCCTTCTTCAAATTCATTCAGCTCTACTTTTCTCCATGTGATTTATCCTAAGGCCAGCTTCTCTTTTAAACTTCCAATGATACGGTGGCCTGTAGTAGCAGCCAGGGCTACATGTTTCCTCTTTCATGTCCATTGAAAAAAGAGCTTGACTTTGCTTCAACTGGACCAACCTAAATTAATCTTAGTGGCCAGGGCATTCGAGTCTCAAAGTGCCATATGTCATCCAAATTTAATTGCGGGGGGCATAAGATTACACCAATTGGTTTACACCAACGGGGGCCCATCAGTGATACTGGAAGTAGTCAGTCCCCATGTGAACCTTATGGCTGCGACGAAATGGGGAAGGGCCGGCTCAGGAAGGAAGGAGACTGTAGGACATGGATGCTGCTGTGTAATTGGGGTATAGTTTCTAAAACTGTATGCACACAGCAAATGATGCCTGCGATTTTATATCTATCATCTAGTGGAGAAACATTGTTCAGGGACGCCTAGGTGGCTCAGTGGTTGAGCATCTGCCTTTGGCTCAGGGTGTGATCCCGGTCCCAGGGTCGAGTCCCACATCGGGCTCCCTGTGAGGAGCTTGCCTCTCCCTCTGTCTATGTCTCTGTGTCTCTCATGAATAAAAAAACAAAAACAAAAACAAACATTGTTCAAATTTAGTTGAGAAAAATCACCTGGGCAAGAGATAGCCCATAAGCTGTTAGAAATACATGTTTGGGGATCCCTGGGTGGCGCAGCGGTTTGGCGCCTGCCTTTGGCCCAGGGCGCGATCCTGGAGACCCGGGATCGAATCCCACGTCGGGCTCCCGGTGCATGGAGCCTGCTTCTCCCTCTGCCTATGTCTCTGCCTCTCTCTCTCTCTCTGTGTGACTATCATAAATAAATAAAAATTAAAAAAAAAAAAAAGAAATACATGTTTGGGGGATGCCTGGGTGGCTCAGTAGTTGAGCATCTGCCTTTGGCTCAGGGCGTGATCCCAGGATCCTGGGATTGAGTCCCACATGGGGCTCCTCTCACATGAACCTGCATCTCCCTCTGCCTATGTCTCTGCCTCTCTTTCTGTGTCTCTCATGATTAAATAAACAAAACCTTTAAAAAAAAAAGAAATACATGTTTGGGGTTGGGAAAGAAATTAAGGACAGTAATGTAAATTTGGCTCTCTTCACTGATAGAAAACAATAGAAAAAACATGAGCTACTAAAAAGACTAATTTCTCTAAATCTTTTTTTTTAATTTTTTTTTAATTTCTCTAAATCTAACCATGAAAAGTTTCCAGAACAGTGATGTCTTGAATTACTTAGCATCTGCTAATAGAAAACAAGGATTTTGTATCATCGAGAACCAAGATTTATCTGAAATATTTATCTTATTAATAATCCCACCAATTCTCCATACTTTTTTGGCACTGACCCTAGAGTTGCTAAAAATGAGTCTGTGAGTTCCTGAAGAACACTCTCTGATATATACCACATGCTACTGTGTTCTGTCCTGGCTCAAACAGACCAGATTCCAGCAGAGAGGGGCTTCCATAAGAAGAGTGCACTGGGATACCGAGTGAAAATAAAACTTTTTTTTTTAATTTTAAAAAGATTTTATTTATTATTCATGACAGAGAGAGAGAGAGAGAGAGAGAGGCAGAGACAGGCAGAGGGAGAAGCAGGAGCCCGACATGAGACTTGATCCTGGGTCTCCAGGATCAGGCCGTGGGCTGAAGGCGGCGCTAAACTGCTGAGCCACCTGGGCTGCCCTGAAAATAAAACTTTGATTCATATGCGTGTATTAATAAAGTGATGTTAAGAGGGCTGGGCTTCCACTTCAGGGTTTCAAGTTTTTTTTTTGTCAAAGGGCATTCTACAGATGTGCTAATGACTTTAAACTTGCTTGACAGTGAATTTATAGGGATTGGGGTACATTTGAATAACTTATAAGACTTTTGAAGTATGACTAGTTTCTGAAATTGTGAACTCTGCAAATGTAATATCTCCAAAATAATGGTTGTTCCTTAGCTGTACCCCTTCAGGTTTGAAAGAGTTCTCTGGACCTACTGAAGGAAGTTCCAAATTGAGCTTATGAAGTGGCAAGTAGAATTCTCTCCTAGTGTCAAAAATCCCATGGCCAGGAGCAGATGGTATGAGACACTACTACTCAGAATGATGCATGGACTGGCTTCTGGGCCGCAAACTATTGTCACCGGTCTGTGAGAAGTTAGGAGCTTATGCCAGAATTTAAGCCAAACATGTGACTAAGCATTTGCTTTAGTTCAGCTGTTGTTGTTTTTATCTTTTTTTTTTTTTTTTTAAAAAAAAAAAAGAAAGAAAAAGAAAGAAAGAAGGCTCCACTCCCAGCCTGGAACCCAGTGTGGGGCTTGAACTCACAATCCTGAGATTAAGACCTGAGCTGAGATCAAGTCAGATGCTTAACACTAAGCCATAAGCACCCCAGTTGTTGTTTTTAATAGTAAGATTTTCTTAATGAAAGAAGTCCGTTATAAATCAAAACTCCTTATCTCGGTAGAGTCCAGTACTTTGTGTAACACAAAATAAAGTTAATAGATTAACCCAGGGAGAAAACAGGACTTCTAAGTGTTGATCCCATTTGCATCCTATCAAGGAAAATTGTTGTTAAATGAGAAGACTAGAAAAACCAGTGAAGAGGTACATCATGCCAAGTTGCTTAAAAAAGGGTAGAATTGGGGCAGTCCCAGTGGCTCAGTGGTTTAGTGCTGCCTTCAGTCCAGGGCATGGTCCTGGAGACCGGGGATCGAGTCCCACATCGGGCTCCCTGCATGGAGCCTGCTTCTCCCTCTGCCTGTGTCTCTGCCTCTCTCTTTCGCTCTCTCTCTCTGTCTCACATGAATAAATAAAATCTTAAAAAAAAAAAAAAAAGGTAGAGTTGTGGGGCACCTGGGTTGCTCAGTTGGTTTAGTGTCTGATTCTTGATCTCAGCTCGGATCTTATTCTCAGTGTCGTGAGTTCAAGCCCAGTATAGAACCTACTTAAAAATAAAGTCGTACAGTGGATGTTGTTTGGGCCAGAAATTCAAAGGAGAGAAAGGTGAAGAGGAAAGGTTTTGTGGCTAGTGGCACCACATACTGGGTGAGTTTCCAGTAGATGGAAATGGGAAGGCATTCTATGGGAAGGAAGCCCTGTGAGCAAGGGTTTGGATTAAAAGTGTTTAGCACTTGTCAGTTGTAAAGGGAAAAGGAGAAGGAAGCAAGTAGCAAGAAAAGGAGCCTCAGGAATGAAAAAGAAATTAGGTATTTCTCTGCTTATTCATCTTTGGCAATGCCAGTATTCACTTGAGTGAAATATTTAGATGTCTGTTCTAGAGGTATGATCCTTGCTAAGGCTGTTTCTGGTAACAGTAGTGCCCTCTTTGGAGGGTATGAGGGTGCGGGGTGACTTACTTTTTCACTATCCTTTGGTAGATCATAAGCATCTAATACCTGTTACTCCAAAAGTAACTTGAAAATTGTTTTTAGAATAGGCAACTTATGCCAACTATTGAACTTTGTGTCTTGCCAAAATAGAAATCACAATAATCCCTTGCAATGCCATGCTCTTTGTAGTACATCTAAAATTTATGGATGAATGCAAAGATGAAATAGGTTGGATATGTCACTCTAGTGCTCAAATTCTCTCAACTCCACTCCCTGCCCTAAACCCTCTCAATTTACCGAGGCTTAAAGCCAGAGATCTTATAATGGCCAAAAAGGTCTTACATGGGTTGGAAGATCTCTGCCTAGCAAGCTTCTTTTCCAGATGGCATGTTGCTTGCTCTTTCACCTCTTTGAAGTCTTTACTCAGATGCATTGTTTCCATGACATCTTCCTTGACCTCCCTATTTAAAACTACTGTCTACTGTGACTGGCATTCCCTAGTGCCCTTTCTGCTTTGCTTTTTTCCTGTGGCCCTTATCACTATGTTTCCTAGCAATTATTTTACTTATTTATTTTCTTATTGTCTGTCTCCCCTCCCTAGAAGGTAAGCTCTGTGAGGATAGAAATTTTTGTTCAACTTGTGCTTTGCTAATCCCCATCTCCTAAAATGGTTCCTGTGTAGTAGACTCCAAAAAAAGTGTTCACAAATTATTTACTGCTTCCCACCCTTCAAAAGCTGAAGTCTGTTTCCCCAACTGGAATCTTGGCTGGCCTTGGGCTTGCTTTATCAATTAAATAGAAGTGATATTGTGTGAGTTCCAAGCCTAGGCCTTAAGAAGCCTGGCAACCCTGGTAAGGCAGGAATCTTTCCTTCATCATGAGAACAAGTGCTGCACAGTCGACTTCTGCAAGATTAAGTCCATGTGGCGGGTGGCCTCAGCCATTCCAGCAGCGTCAGCCATGCCAGTTGTCCCACAGAGGCCCTACACATGGAAGTGTGGCCATCCAAGATGTTGGGCCACAGCTAAGCCAGCTTAAAGTAGAACAACTCAGCTGAATTGTGAACAATAGCAAGTGTTTGCTATTTGGGGCCACTTAGTTTGGAGTGGTTTCTTTTCCAGCAAAAGCTAACTAATGCAGCTTTGTGAGTAGTTGGTGATCAGTAAATCCTTATGAAATTAATAAATGTTGCTGTTATTTTGTATCAGAAAAATATCCAGGGGCACCTGGGTGACTCAGCTGGTTGGGCATCCGACTCTTGATTTTGGCTTAGGTCATGATTTTAGGGTCGTGGAATTGAACCCTGTGTCAGGCTCGTTAAGTCTGCTTGGGATTCTCTCTCTCTCCCTCTGCCCCATCAAATTAAAAAAATCCAAGTTAGTTGAGAAATGTTTCTAGTGGGCCCTTTGATTCTTACAACATTATAATGCTGTAGGAAGCTACAGCCCACTTGGATTTTATTATATGGGCTCTGTATTCAAACTTAGATAGAAATTCTACCTATACTTGTTCAAGTAGCATTGCTTTGAAAAGTCAGCCTCACCGAGCTGCAGTTTCCTCTTTTAAGTGCCTACCCCATAGGGATATAGTGAAGATCATAGGTAATGTATGTAAAATGCATACTACAGTTCCTGGCACATAGGGCTGTAGACATAATGACTACACAGTAGAAGTGATTTTCTCCTCCTCTCAGAGAAAAAGAATTTACAGACCAGATGTCCGTGTCTGACTTCCAAAAGTCTCTGCAATACAGAAATATCAGACCTGGATAAGGAGTACTAAAAGAGAATGATAGATGTATGAACTATAGTGGGCAATCACTATTTTACACAGAATTTAAGAAGTCACCTGTATTTCGAAAGAACTTGGGAGCTCTACTGCCTGAGTGTCCGAGGATATGGCGTGTTGTGTGCTGTCCACTAGAGAGCGATAAACACATTCTATAAAGGAGTAGTGCTTCAAGCTACATGCACCTGGCCAGATAGTAAATGTTCCTTTCATTTTATTATTTTAACTTGGCTGTGAAACTTAGACTTTTTAAATAGTTTATGTTGCACTTAAAATTATTAACAGATTGCTTTGTTCTTTTTAAGGTATTAGAAGAACTCACAATGTGTGTTTTCAGGAAAGTCAGCCCTTGCAAGTTATTTTTGAAAAGAATATGTGTTCTAATACACTAGTCATTCAGCCAAGGTAATGAGTTCTCTGGTATTTATTTTTCTTTTTCTGAATATAATATGGGCACAGAATAAAGAATTAATGCCTTTAATTAAACTTTGAAATCAGTTATATTTTTTTAAAAAGCAAACATTTGACTTGGAGAAATCCCCTCACAAAGTCAAGAGGAAACCGTAAGAAAGATAATAGTAGATAATATAATTGCTAAATGGGGACACCTGGGTGGCTCAGTGGTTGAGCGTCTGCCTTTGGCTCAGGGCGTGATTCTGGGGTCCTGGGATTGAGTCCCGGGATCGAGTCCCACATCGGGCTTCCTGCATGGAGCCTCCTTTTCCCTCTGCTTGTGTCTCTGCCTCTCTCTCTGCCTCTCTCATGAATAAGTAAATAAAATCATATATAATGATATATATATATAATTGCTTAATGGTAGCAATAATAATTTAATGGCAAGAAAGTTCTAAAAATATCCCATTAGTGGCTTTTTACATCCAGAGGTACCAAGAGAAAAGTATTTTAACTAATGATACTTTGCATTTATATATTGCCTTCTGTCTGAGTCTTAAAACACACAACATGAGGAAACTTTAACATTTTTTATGTAAACCAACTTTATCCCAAGTTGGCATTTTTTCTTTAGAGGAGTTAGGTGCATTTGTCAGTGTAAGTGCACTCATTTTTTTAGTTAAGCTGTAGCATTAAACATTAATTACTTTGCGAACCAAAAAATATTTTATCCTTATTGTTTTTTTAATTACACAAGCAATACGTGCCCCTTATAATACATCTCGAGTTTATAGAGGAGTGCAAGCATAAAAAATGAAAGGACTTTCCCCTCTACCTGTCCCTTTTATCCCACTTGGCAGAGGTGACATCAATCAACAGTTTGGTGTATATTCTTGTAGATTACCTTCTCTGTATAGATAATATCTTTGTAACTCACCCTCTCCCTACAGCTATGGATATTCTTTTTTCTTTCTTCCTTCCTTCCCCTCTCAAATTTATATTACATACTAGACACATACTTATAATTTTTTTCAAAAAAAATCCTACTATTATTGTTTGGGAACTTGCTTTTTTAAGTTTCTGTGTCAGTTCACTTAAATCAATTTTATTGTTATTAATATTTGCATAGTTTTTCACTGTAATGACTGAACCATAATTTAGTTACTCATTATCCTAGTACTGAAAAAAGTAGGTTGTTTCCAGCTTTTTTGCCATCCAGAGAAAGTATATTGGTTGCCTATTTCTGTGGAACAAAACTTCCCCAAACTCAGAGCTTTCAGAAACCAGACATTTATTATTTCATAGTTATAAGTGAGGATTAATTGGGTGCATCTGGTTCAAGGTGTTTCATGGAGTTGGAGTCAAGCTGGCAGCCAGGGCTGCAGTCTCATCTGAAGGCTGGGCCTGGGGGGATTCACCGACATGACTATGGGGAGGCCTCAGAAGAGGCAGCTCACTCGTCTGGTTGCTGGTAGGCCTCAGTTTCTCACCACACTCTCTGAGGCCTCTCTGTGGACAATATGATTGTCCTCACAACATGGCCACTGGTAATCAGAGAGAGAGATTGGTGATTGAGGTAACTGATGGAGAGAGAGAATTCACAAATGGAAGCCAAAGTCTTCTTGTAACCTAATCTCAGAACTGACGTTTCATCACTTCTGCCATTTTGTTTGTTAGAAGTGATTCTGTAAATTAAGCCCATAGTCAGGGGCAGGGGATTATATGATGGCATGAATACCAGGAAGTGGGGATCACTGGGGGCCATCTTATCTAGGCAGTTTAGCACAGAGTCCTAGAAATGAAAAAGCTGGGCCAAAGGCTTACCAAGTTTTAGATCTGCAAACATACTGATTACCAAATTGCTGTCTGAAACATTATGCCAATTTACATTCCCACCAGAAGTGTAGGGGAATCCTTTCAAGTAACAGATATGGTCAATCTTTAAAATTTTTGCCAACCTGATAGGTAGAAAATTGTATTATTAGATGTTCTTTTTTGTTGCATTGATTGCTTGGAAGTTTGAACATCTTTTCATATATTTATTGGCAATTGTATTTTTCTTTTTGAATTGCACATTTATATTATCTTCTTTTTTTTTTTTTTTTTTGGTGTCAGGTTATTTGATATCTGGTAAAACACTTCCCCCATAACACTGTAAAAGTTCCTAGATGAATTTGGTAGGTGTTCCTCATATTTTGGCATCAAGAAACACTGCTAAGCTAATGTCTAGCATTGGGTTAACATCAACATTACATAAATTCTAAGAATCTCATTTTTATTTGACAACAACCTTAATTTCATAAGTAGCCCAGATTTTGTGGTGTAATAATAAAAAGTAACCTAATTAAAAATGGACAAAGGATTTGAATGGATATTTTGCCAAAGAAGATATATCAATGGTTGAAAAGCACATGAGAAGGTGCTCAATATCATTAATAGGGAAATACAAATTGAAAACCTTTTAATCTGTGAATAGTACAATATGTGAATCCTGTAACAAAAAAGCTGTTTTTAAAAAGGGAGCTCAGGATAAAAGGGCATTTGGGATGTCAAGACAGCCTTGAAAGTAATAGGTAATAATCTAGGACACATAACAAAGGGAAAGGGAATATAATAAGCAGCAGGCTGCTTGTAAACTTCTACCCCTCACCTGGATCTCCATCACAGTTCTACCCAGTTCTATCTGAACAGCTGTATTTTCTAGTACCTCCCTTAGGATTATGATTGCAGGACATTAAAAATATATGTTGGGTGTATAAAACCATAGAATTAAAGACATTTCTTCCAGTGTCTGGTTTATTCTACAGCTTTCACATGTCTTACTAAGAATATATTTTACTATTCTCTTGGCCTTCAGATGAATTTTAAAATATACTAAAAATATCGTAGCTCATGTAGAAAAAAGATAGGTTTTTTTTTTTTTTGGAGGGGGGGTAAGTTTAAAAATATCTAGGCTGACTAACCTGTTTATTTCCAGAGTAAAGATTGGAGTCCCACTTAATAAGATTCTTTCTTTCTTCTTGTTTTTCAAATAACGTAATGCTTTTCATTACATTTCATAGAGTGCTTGCTGAGGCACTTGTTCTTTTTACATCAAGTCAAGAAGAAGTTACTCTTGCTGTTACCCCACTCAGTGTTTGCCTTAAGAGTTCCAGTGATGAACCAATGGGTAAGGACTCCATCTGTTGTGGCGCTTATATGGAATGTCACTTCCTGGCTTTCTTGATTACTGGCCATACAGTAAACATTGGTGGCATAACATTTGTTCTTGTCTAAAAAGCAGTAAGTTGTAGAAAGATCATTAAAACTTTTTAAGAGATCCAGGAAATTGAACACAATCAATAATTAAAATATTTGGCTTTGAAATTCAGGTTGTTTTAAAATTAGAATGGTTACTGAGAAAAGTGTATTTTCAGTTAAGATTTTTAAGTACTGGTTTTCATCTTTTAAAAAAAAGTTTATTTAATTTTTAGTAATCTTTATATCAACATGGAGCTCGAACTCATGACCCCAGGATCAAGAGTTGCATACTCTTCCAACTGAGCCAGCCATGCATCCCTGTTTTTCATCTTTTATCACCTTTTATGTTTAGCATAAAGA